>NW_008709614.1:270375-371397 GCF_000327385.1 Lottia gigantea | reverse complement strand
CCCCCCCCCAAAAAAAAGAAAAATGACACGGCCTCAGTACATCATACTTTTCATTCAAAACACATCTCTCATTTATTTTTATTATTTATCTTTTACCTGTCAGTGTCTTCATGTTCGATCAATCTTTCAATGGTTACTATTTTTTGCTTTTGGTCTATACCGTAACAATATGAATTTTCTACTTTTTACACGGTTTAGTTTGATATTCTTTATTATTTCTGTATATCAACAAGTTTAACTTTCAAGTTTTATTATCGAAGGTGTTATTTTTCATCAGTATATATTATGAATCACTCGCTATAAACTGTTTATATGTAACATTGTCTAAGACAATTGATGGCTATTTCGTGATATAATAAACAAAACGTCAGTGGCTCAACTAGATAAGAGTGGTGGGAGGTGTGGCGGGGTGCGCTTTTTTTGTTCCAGAACTCCTTTGACATTATCTAAATCAGCCGTCTTAATCCAAATGGGAACTACATTTGTTTTCGAAATATCAAAAGTGGGTTTCTCTTGTCATAACTTGTAGGCCTATATTGTTGGATTTTTCTTCAAAAATAAGTTTTCATGACATCAGAACAAATAGATATATTTCTTAAACTGAAATTGGCGTAGGTGAATATTTGAGGCAACCATATCTTGTCAATAATGGTCTGGTATCCTTTCGTTGAATAGAATTCAATTCTAAAAATACTACGGATACGGGTGAAATACTAAGGTGACTAGATTCATGTAATGAGTTTTATGATTCCATCTAATAGAGTGATAGATGGAATCTGTTTTCATTTCCTTTTTTTGATTTGACTATGCTATACAGTATTGACTTGAATACAATGAATACAAATGGTTACAATAGATCAGAAATGTCTCCACGAATTTCATGTAGTCTAGCAGTTCAGACACGCGTAAAGATGTCCGATGCTGTCAAACATGTTTACTGTCAACAAACTAGATTTAAGATGGTTTAAATAGGTCAGAATAGGTTGATTTCTGAAAATGAACCAGATAGAAAGACCTACCTCATGGTGTGAATAAAATAAATATCCGAAAATTTGTAATTCCGAAGAGTAAGCTAATACCAATCCTTATTTTTAAGTTAACAGGTATATACCAAATAGCCCACTGATATGTAACGGTATTTCCTTTGACACGCTTCGTTGAATTTGGGTAGAGATCTGACAAGATGATGGATGAAGTTGAGTATACTATGTAAAGATTGGTTCGACAAATTTTGAGGAGTTAAATATATGACATTTTGGGATGTTTTATAGCACTCATATATCTTCTAGATTTGTCACATTTAATAGCAGTGAATATTAAAACTTGGTGCAGATTAAAATGTTTTTGTGTCAAAATATGTTGTGAAATTTATTTAGATTAGAAGTATGTAGATTTACTCATCCTACAATAAAATCTCATAAACCATAAATCTTTTGTTTCTCTCTATGCTTGAAGTGAGAAGGGGAGCTGTGTTCAATGTATCTACTATAATACAGTTACTGTCTACAGGCTCCTAGTGGTGGCACCGGCACTCGAGACTGGGGGTACAAATCGGGGCAGACTGACTAAATGGGGGGCAAACTATCTAGTCTGCGTTCAAAATGCGGCAACTCTGTTGAGGGGTTATAATCGCAAGTCTCTCATGAAGTGTCCGAGAGAGTGCTCACAAGAAAATATTCGAAAAATTGAATTGATTTGGTGCATTCTGATTCTTTTTAGAGATAACATGTTTTATACCTAGGTTTTCTTCTTTAATCGACGCTCAAAAAAGTTAAATTATCCTTTATTTATCACAGGGCATTGGTTAATTCCGGCATTTCGTTGGTTCGTCAGGCAATAAAGTAGAGTAGTAATAGTCTGACGTCTCAGATTTTATGAATTAACTCCCATGATTAAATCTTCTGCATTATAAGGTGGATTTAGCTGTCCATAGAAAAACAAGAAACTATTTTGTCTTGTTTACTGTTTTAAGTTAGTTTTAACGATGAAATATCATATTTTAGCTTGATTTTAGTTATTCATAATGTCGGTTACATTTTATCATCCGTTTGTTTTTATTTTGACTTTTGTCAGGTGAGTTGATGGAATGGGTCATGCTATCTGAAGCCGTAGGCTACTCGGATCTATTCATTATCAGTCAGTGTTCGACTTGCAATAGTTGCAATGACAAAAATTAAGCATGGGCTCATAATGTGATGACATAATGACATGATTAAAGTTTGGTTATGCTCCCTATAGTAACTGTTATGACTGTAATTATCCTATATACAAAAGTCACACATTTAAAATCGAAGATATAAAGTCCAGTCAAAGATATGATAGTATATCACAATTACACAATAATTTTAAAGATGGGTCCCTGCATAGTTGTTGGTCAGTTTTGGAATTTAAGCTTTGTCAAGTAACATGTCTTGACTGAGTTCAGCTCTGAGCTGTGAGGTACGGTATGTATGTTATGAGATTGTATAAACCTGAGCAAGCTGCTGTATTTTACCAAAAAAAATAAATAAAACACCTTTTCCTTAGAATTGTATCAGTATTATACTTATTTTATCTAAATATATATTCTTAAATACAATGGATTCTGTTTGATCAGCTAACCATCTCTGAGAGAAATGTTACTAGATCTCTATTAAATTATTAAAGGTCACTATGGACATGAATGAGGCCAAACATGTAGAAGATGAAGATTTCTGAATCCAAGTTATGGTTTATTACTTTAAAAGACTAAACCACTTGGTAGTACATTTTTCATGAACCTTGGACTCTTATTGCTGATATTACAATTCTAGATTCGATTATATATGTTGTAGCAGCTTGTTTTTGAATTTCTGCTGTCACCAAAGACAGACTTTGGATCTTAACAAAATCTACACCCAATTACTCATACATGATGACTATTGTTACTTCTCATTGATAAAAACAGGTGAATGCAACACTGAAAAGTGCATTGGTACCTGATATTGAGCTCTATCTGTTTGTAAAGAAAATATTATCTTTTGTTTCAGTTATGCATTCTTCCATGCTTCAAGAAAAACATTTAGTAATGTAAAAACCACCATATCTGATGAATGGACACCAAGTTTTTCTAATTCTACTGTCAATGAAACATTACCTAATCAGGTAAGATAAAATATATTGCAGAATTTGATGGAGAAATGTGTCATATATTAATATAGTCCAAAAAAAGGAGTAGAGTCAGAAGAAAAAGACCCTATTAAATGGGGATTTTCCACACTGCCAAAGATTCGTTTTCTCAAACATAATATTGAATTACCTTTAAGATGATTGTAAATTAGTGTTGGGCATCACTGTGACTTTCATTTTGTACTTTTGGCTGCACACGCAGTTTTAAATGGCCGATGCTAGATCAGATTTTCCAAAATAAACTTTGATGGAACCGGAGACATGACATAAATGGCATAGGGAGAAAATCATGGTAAGACTGAACTACAAAAACATATACCTGGGTTTTGCAGATCCAAGGTATCTAAATATATTTAAAACCCTCTGCACCTGGGGGAGAGGCGGAATGGCCCCATTTAACAATGCCTATTTTTCTGTCTACACCAGCTGACACCTGTCCAAATAGCTGTCCAGAGGCTGAAATAGTGACACTGAAGAAAACATAATCTATTAGTCTGATTTGAGTCAGTGGTAGCCATGACATTTACTGAAACTTTTGATTTATTTATTTACATTATTTTAGACATGGAATAAACATAAGTTATTTGATAATGGAAAAGATGCTGAATTATTTCTGGGAGTGTTGGATGCCACCTTTCTTACCTCCTATGCAGTAGTAAGTTTGTACAGAGTTTGTATATATTGCATATACCAGCAGTTAAGCGCTGTTTCTTATGCTGAATGTTAGCAGATGAGCTATTTCAACAAAAATGAGACACAAAATTTAACCAAGACTAAAATTGCTAAACCAAATTTTACAATTTGAATTGAACCCAGCATCAATGACTAATTTGATTTATTTCTCATAAATTTTGAATTATATGAAGTATTATTTAGAAGAATTTTCATTGGATAACAGTCCAGTTGCTCTAATCAGATGCAACCATTTTCTTAAGCACATTTTTCTCTATGTGGACGTATATTGTCGGCACCCCTGTCCGTCCATCCGTCCATCAACATTTGCTTATAAACGCTCTAAAATTCGGTATGTGTATACATATTCATAAAACGAAGATCAAGTTCGAATTTGAGCTATTTTCGACTGTTAGAAGCAGAGTTATTGCCCTTGCACCAAAATCTTGAATATGCTATTACTCTCTTAGTTTTCAACCGATTTTGATGAAACTTAAAATGGATGTTTCGTTTTTACCATCTGCATGCCGTGGTGGTCGTATATGGCTGTTCTCCACTATCTTTGTAATGATTGTATTCCACTCTTTTGTGCGTTTTTAGGGTTTATACATAAGTGGAATGGTTGGAGACAGGTATTTATACATTTTTATCTCTAACTCTAGTACATTATAATGCCCACAAAATAGCCAAACATAGATAGTATTGTATACCAACATATTAAAGATCTTGTTGACCAACTGTTTCTTAACTTAACTGTGACCTGATCTTTTAAGGACTCAGATCTATGATGTATACATGTAAAATGGTTACATGTCATACCTTTATTAAATCTGTTGTGGTGCAATTTCAGATTTGATATGAGAAAGATTTTATGTTTTGGAATGTGTTCAACAGCTGTCATAGTAAGTTATCATGGATGTTTTAATCTGTTGACTGCTCTGCAAGAAAAATCACTTGTGCAAAAAATGGCAGTGGATGGTGATGGCATTCTGTTCTGAGTATTCAAACCTAAACTATCAACAAATTTGGTCCATTGTTGGTTGTGTTCAGAAATCACCTATCTTCACAAGATGGCAAAAGAACAACTTATTTTAGATTGGAAGGAGTCTTTCTTGTTCTTCACAACTTCAAACATTGCATTACTTATTGCTAATTAATATTGTTTTAGGTATTTATATTTGGATGTGTATTAGAATGGGTAGAGTTTTATAATAAATATGTTTATGTTTTATTATGGATTATAAATGGTTTATTACAATCTACTGGTTGGCCAACTGTTGTAGCTGTTATGGGATATTGGTTTGGTAAATCTAGGTAGGAACTTGTTTATAACAATCTATAAAGGGAATGGAACATGTAAAATGTTTATTTATCCACAATCACGTCACGCTCAGTTTTCCATACACACCAACATTTCTTCATACGAAAGAGCCAGGGTTTTATTGCCTAAGACAATAGAACGATATAGACGAAACTTAGTGAAATTGTTTGTCATCACCTAAGGATGAACCCTATTTAAATTCATAAAAAAAGAAAAAGGCTGGGATATTATATACTCTGAGAATGTTTCATTTACTGATAGCTCTTGTCAACCTCACGGACGACATGACTGCAATTACAATTGTGGACATATTTCGATGTCCAGCGCTATCTTTATTATTATATTTGTATTATAGTCGAGGTCTGGTTTTAGGATTATGGAGTGCCTGTGCATCTGTTGGTAATATAATAGGATCATTGATGGTATCATCTGTATTAGATTATGGTTTTGATGTAGGTACATGATATTGACAAACATAATGTAGATAGCACACACAAGTTTATTACTTCTGAATTTAAACTTATATAAACTGTCAACTCACTCTATTATGTCCTTTTAGTTCATGTTCATATTCTAGGCCTGAAGGCACTATTGAATATTGAATGCCATTAAGTCTTGTGTTGTATAATTTGGATCATTCAATTACAAATGTGATAAGGCTAAATCTCAAAACATCATTTTAAGCAGTATTAACCAGTTTAATGAAACTTAACATCAATTTAGGGCACATGCCGTTAGTTTGTGACTTCGTCATTGACAGTTTGAATTTGTGAAAATTCTGATATAAACCAATGTATGTATTTTAGTATGCCTTCCTATTAACATGTAGTGTATTATTTGGTGGTGGCATTGTGATATTTTTTGGTTTAGTTAGTACTCCATCAGAAGTTGGTAAGATTATTTATATATCTTATTCTATGGCACACCATACACACTGTCCATTGGACATTGCTGTCAGAAGAACTCTGGCCTGTTTACAATGCGTACGAGTGCCAAAATGGCCAAAAATTTACCGTTTGAATATGCCACTGGCCTTTAAAATTTGAAGGCGCTATCTCAACATAGGAACATGAGATGGCAAGCTTAAAGTTTGGTATTGTCTGTTTTTGATAATGCTATACCACTAATGATATGTTCTGTTGATTATTCTGTAGGATTAAGGTATAACAGGGAAGGAAAGTTAGTAAAATCAACAATTATAGTCAATGAAACAATATCAAGTAATGATAGAAGTGTAGAAACAGATGAAATCAGTGGTAAATATATTTTCTGTGTAATTTCAAGTTGCACAAGTTCTTTCATAGGATACTTCAACAATCTGATTTTCATATATTCAATGTGGAGTACATATTTTTGATATTATCTTAAATGTTCTTTTTTTTTGTAAACACTCAAGAATATATAGACATATCTTCAGAAAATTTTGTGGCATTGATTAGTATCACAAACCTACCACTCACCTAACACTCTTTTACGTATTTGTGTAGTACAATGCAGTGTGTATCTGGATAAGAAAGTTAACTTATAATTGTTTTTATTGAATTAGCTCCCCTGATTGAAGAAGAAGAGTTAAATAAGGAAGAAGAAGAAATTGTCATACAAATTGAGCCCAGAGCTTTAAGTTTATGTCAAGCATTGTTGTTACCTGGAGTTATTTTAGTAAGTTTAATATGTCAACCATAATGAATACTGGGTGTTATTTTAGTAAGTTTGATATGTCAAGCATTATGAATACTGGGTGTTATTTTAGTAAGTTTGATATGTCAAGCATTATGAATACTGGGTGTTATTTTAGTAAGTTTACTATGTCAAGCATTATGAATACTGGGTGTTATTTTAGTAAGTTTGATATGTCAAGCATTATGAATACTGGGTGTTATTTTAGTAAGTTTGATATGTCAAGCATTATGAATACTGGGTGTTATTTTAGTAAGTTTGATATGTCAAGCATTATAAATTCTTAGTGTTATTTGAAAAGGTGACAAAATTGTTATAATATTACTAATTTTGAATATTTTTATCTTTCCTTATCTAATAAATGAATCTGGATTACTATCAAAATAAATCATATCGTTAAATGAGTATTGTTTAGTGTATCGATATATATATCAAAATTAATGCATTCAAGAACACACAAAATATAAAGCTAGAACTTTCACTCCAAAGAGATCATCAGGCTTTTTTATTAAATCAATGTGACAATAATATATAGAATATAGAAATTGTAAATTGTGGTGTTATTTGTGTTCATTTCTATCGAACGCACTGCTTTGTTTTGCAAATGTTACCACATTTTCGATTTCCTTGTAAAACTCATGAAACTAAATAATATGAATATAATTTGATGCACATTTTTTCAACGGGAAATGACATCGTACGAAAATGTTTTTTTTTCTTTTTTTCTAATTAACGGCTCTAATTTCGATCTGACTTTTTAAGTTAACTGCTTTGAACTGAGTTCTACAGATTAGCAATTCAAGAATTTCAGAATTTTGACTTTTGTCACTGACTTTTTGATTTTCAAAATTTGAGTATTTTTTAACTTTTACAATTTAATTTCGATCAATCTGAAAATTTACAGGTAGATAGTCATTTTGATTGCGAAGTAAAATAAATTTTCATATTTTCGATATCACTTCCAGTTTTGACGTTATTCGCTGAAAATTTCAATAAGCTAGAATTGCCCATGTAGAGATATAATATTCAAAAAATCCGACCCGGAAGTAACACGTCAACGGCCATATTGATATGACTAACTTTTGTAAAACGGGAAATTGGGCCTTAGGGGGTAATCGGATGTGTGTGATGTTGATGTTTATGTTATCTTTAATCGATTGCAAACAATTCTCAGGAAGCCGATTTTTGAATTTTGCTTTTGCTTTTCTCATATTTCCGGTCATATTTATCCAGTGAATGCAATATGTTTTAAGGCCCATAATTCGTTACCTTGACCTTTGGTGACCTTATGACGCGCACAACACCTATTACCCCTGACGAGATCTATCCGATGGTGTCTTCGGTTGTGCTGTGCAATGTAAACTTCCGGGTTTTACAGCCATTTGAAAATAGCGATTTTTAAATTTAAAGAGCTGTATCACGTGACCTAATTTACATATGACAAAATTTCTCATATATCTTTACTATGGGCTATCTCTCCTTTCCAATGGTATATAACAAAGGTCAAGGTTACAAGATATGAGCCTTAAGAGTTCAGTTCAAAATTTTCAAATTTTAAAAAGCGCAATTTTGACCTATAATATTTTGCAGGTTAATAGGTAACTAGTTTGGCCAATATGTGTTAAAGGTAAATCTGTCTGGGCTTTTTACTTTAATAAAAGGAACAGGTTTTATATTTTACTAGATTTGCATTTTTGACCTGTAACATGGATGACCTTTAACTTTTCAAGGTCAAAGGTCATTGATCTATAATGTCAATTTATACTTTGATCTTTGATGTCTGACACCTACTTCCGGTCAAATAGGCTTCCAAAAACAGTTATTTTCAAAACTCTTAAGGCTCATATCTTGTAACCTTGACCTTTGGTGACTAGTGGTCTGACAAAAAGCCATAGCCCTTGATGAAATCTAACACAAGGTGCCGTTTTTATAGCCATTCGAATATTGCGAATATGACTATAACACAAGCCGAGTGCCAGGAATATTATTAATTGTTTGGAACATGGATTCCTACTTTTCAAAAATTCTAAATATAGAAGAGACTGATCTAATCCACACAAAAAAAAATCAATTCTAAAAATGTACTTTTTAATTTTTACAAAAAATAATTTAAAAATGTGTTAGAATTGTATCATTGATCAGTGAAAGGTTTTAAAAGAAACATAAGGGGTATATAACATTGTTATACAAAGGTTATTCAATGAAAGGAAATGCTATGAAGAAGCTAGAGTTGTATGATAGAAACTGTCGTAATTTTATAAACTCTCAGAATGCAACGCACTGCTTCAGTGCTGTAACCTAACGGCCCTTGTATTATTTTAGTTAGAATTTCATTCGTTGATATTGTCTTTTTTGAATATATAATCAACATTTCTTTTTCAGTATTCATTAGCCTATGCTTTTTTAAAACTTGTGAATTATTCCTTTTTCTTCTGGTTACCATATTATTTATCTAATGCTCATCATATGGCAGAATCCCAGTCTGATGCTATTTCTATATGGTATGATGTTGGGGGAATAATAGGTCAGTAAAAGTTTTATAATTTAAAAGTTGAGTTAGTTTACCTATCATACGGTACACGTAGCCTTAGTGTATAAGGTCTTGTTTGAGTTTTTATAAAATTATCTGGTCTATAAAAATTAACCAAGGTCAGAAGGGCTAGAAAAAGTTCCTAGTTTAGCCCAAGACAGTCGGAAATCAAAACAGAATATGTTGCTGATGTTATTGTGTTTTGCATGGTATTGAACATATTCAATAGCTCAATCAGGTGCAGAAAATAGGATGTAAATTCTTTATAATTAATTGAGATCATAATACAGTTACATTGTTTTGTAGGGGGAACAATAGCCGGCTTTATTTCTGTAAGTAACCAACTTGTCTTCATATATGTCTACAGTTCAGTTAACTTCAAATTTTACTGCTTATTATATATATTTCTGGACTTGTATGGCATAGGATTGTTTTGTATTTTTGAGTATCTTTAATTGAAACACATTTCAAATGAACTACTTAATCAGTATTACTTAAATAATCATAGTGAATAACATAAAGTAGATCAACTTCACAATTCCAATCTGTTTTCTCTAGCTAATGGTACAGCAACTCAATATTCCTTAATAAGGTATTGCTCTAATGAGAATATTGCTAATTGGTTGAATTGAAACATTGTTAATGTTGGGGGTTGTTAATCTAAAATAACATGAATTTCCTATTGCTGTAGCAAGGACTCACCTGTGCAGCATAAAATATGGTGATCTAGATGTTAATATGTTAATATTATATTTTTAGGATTTGACAGGAAGAAGAGCAGTCGTTGTTATTCCTATGTTAATATTATCTGTACCTGCTTTATTTATATATGGAAGTATGTTTACTCTTAAAATATTTGTTTTCATGTTAAAATTGTCTTAATAATAAGAACTTTGGTTCCATGGTCCCACTTATCCTTAACAGGAAGTTGCCCAAGATCTTTACTATATTGTCACTTGTACAATATATACAAATGTATATGTAAACCCATTGTGATGTCTTAGAAATATGCACTTGAAACAAAATATGTAGTCTTTCTTTGACATTCTTTGATATTGAGTTATGGCTGTTGAATCATGAAAAAACTTTTGTAAAACAGGTCTTATTTTTCTTACAGGTAACAATATTTAACATGAATGCTTAATAGTCTATTTACAGTTATATTGTATTGAGAGCATTGATAGGTTGTTGTTGACATATAATATACATCTTGCTAGAGTAGAGTCAGATTTCTTTTACAAACATATATTGTATACTGTAACAGCTCTCTTTGCATTATCAACACACTACAGATTTTTTTGTTTTCAAAAAATGCTCTAAAACCTCATCTGAGAACCATTGTGGCTCATGATAAAGAATCTAGTCTCAAACACTCACATCCAGGTTCTTGGTGATAACATTACATGAAAATCAAGATATATTGCCTGCTTTCCTTATTTCTTCCATTTTCCAATGTTACTTGATATAGCCGTGTCAATATTTGTCAAATTAATTCTCTGTGGTTAAGACTGAAAGAATAATTTGTGTAATTCCTGCACACATACATTCTATATAATCTAAAGCTATTCTTACACAAGTTAATTTGTAATACATTGTAGATTTTACTGGAGGTTATACTATTAATGCTGTGTTAATGGCAGTTACAGGATTTTTTGTTGGAGGTGTAGCAAATTTGATCAGTGCTGCTATATCTGCAGATTTAGGTAACTGAATTCATTCTAGAGAATATATCTTAATGAATAGTCCATGTTAACCATTCAACAGTAGCAGCCATTCTCATGGCTACAAAATAACATGATGAGTGACTGGTAAAGCTAACGTTATCAAGTGACATCACACATTGTTAAGTCATTATTATTCGAAGATAAGGTATATGACGTTTTTACATTCTAATTGTTGATATAAGGCCTAAATTATATATAATTCCTATTTGAATCTTTAAATGATTGAGCTATGATGACAATGAATAGTTTTAATTGTTTTAGGACAGCAAGGCCCAATAAAAGATAATAGTAAAGCATTAGCTACTGTAACTGGTATAGTTGATGGAACAGGTAGTGCTGGTGCTGCTATTGGTCAGGTGAGCTCAAATATGATCATCTTCCACAAATCAATTTTACAAACCTAATAACTTCGTATAAAGTTATTTTTTGCATGCTGGCTACAGTCGTTTAGACCCTTGGTTCCCTTTCTTCTAACTCAGTCAAAGATTCTTGTGTCAATAGGGGGTAGCAGCAAAAACCTCAGGGGGTACTAGAGGGTTTTAAACAGTTTTCTATCTTATATATATATTTTTTTTAATTTAGATATTAGTACCTGTTATACAGAAAAGTCAAGGGTGGAAATCTGTTTTTGTATTATTTATGATAGCTGTAAGTGTCAATCGATTTTATTTTTTTAGTTGTGAACTATTTTGCGAGGATGAAGGACATTAAAAGTTAAGAAACATGTCCTCTGTATTAAAATAAAGTGGAAATAATGTTTGTAATTAGTAATCAGATAGAATAATGAATTATTAAATTGTAAATGGTTTAAACTCTATGTGATAGTTATGTTCAATATTACTTTATCAATGATCTATGTTATTTCAGATTGCTCTCACAGCATTATGTGTTCTACCTATATTTATAAATGAAGTGAAAGATATATATTCTAAATATAGATATTCATGGTTTACTGGCTTAAAAATAGAAACATTTGCTGATAGAAGAAATATAGAAGATGATTCTACAACAAATAGGCACATTGAATAATATAAAAGGCAACAACAATATAAATGGCAACTAGACACAATACTCTCTTTTTAGTGGACTAAAATGTTTTTTTTTAATAACGTATAATAGCGTAATTGATGTGAATTTCAGTCATAAATAAACAAACCATTCCAGCAAAGATGGTTGCGCACATTGGAAAATGATTCCTCTAAACACGAGCCTAGGGTAAAATAAATAAGAATTTGGATTTTCTAAGATAGACTTATATTCTTAGTTCTCAAAAAAAATAGATTGGACTGCATTATGCCCAAATGTGCATAAAAATCCTTGCTCATCTTCATGATAGTTTTGGCCAGAATTGTAAGGATGTTTGTATGATTTGAAGGCCTCACAGTATGCTATAAGAGTTTCATGGGTCACCAAACACAAGATCCAACATGACCCATCGTTTCAATACATACCCTGAAATATCACCTGAAAGGACACGATGATGAAATATTTTTTTCTATATATGTTTTTATATGTTCTATTGACATGAAGATAACTACAAAAATATTTCATCATCGTGTCCTTTCAGTATGCTATAAGAGTTTCATGGGTCACCAAACACAAGATCCAACATGACCCATCGTTTCAATACATACCCTGAAATATCACCTGAAAGGACACGATGATGAAATATTTTTGTAGTTATCTTCATGTCAATAGAACATATAGATTGGGGGCACTTTGGTATAATTTATAAAAAAAAATCACTTTTTTCCTAACGTCAAAAAGCGATTTTTTTTTTTATGAATTATACCAAAGTGCCCCCAATCTATATGTTCTATTACTACTCTTTTGCCCAAAAGCCCACCAAACAAACAACCCCACCATGCACACAGTTAATAAATCCAGAACCTATAGGGGTACAAGTTTACCAACCCCCAAGCGCCCCAGCCCAATAATATCTTTAAATTAACTCATTTAAAAACAGAATGAGTTTAATTTTAAAACACGAACAACACAAATTCGAAGGAGACGGATTCTTCTAAGCTCTATCATCTCTCATCCCAAAAATAGCCAACTTTGTCTCAAACAACAAATCCCTCATTTCCTCAGAAGCGCAAGCTCTTGGATCTGTAGCAAAAGCAGGAGTAAATATAAGCGAAACAGTGAAAAGATCTAACGAGTTGAAAGAATTACAACATATAAGAGAAATGCGAAATAAAAGATTAGAAAACAAAAAAGGCAATGGTTTTAAAATTATTGGATAAAAATGTCAATGATAATTGCTCAAACTCCTAAAACTTATTTCGGTTCCCACATTCAAAAATCATTAGGTTCTCTTCCCGGATTTCCATGGGCAAAATATCCTGGAGAAAAACATCTTCCCGGTCATAATTACACTGGTCCAGGTACATGGTTAGATCTGCGATTAGACCAAAATGATAAACCAAAACCAGGTGAAGAACCCGTTAATAGAGTTGACGCCACTGCACTTAAACACGACATACTATACAGAAATAAAGACATATCATCCAGACACGAAGTAGACAAACAAATGATAATCGAACTTGAAAATATTCCAAATCCAACTTTTAAAGAGAGAATTCAAAGAGCATTAATCATTAAACTCTTGAAAGAAAATGGGTATGGGAATAGCAGATGAAATTCATAAAGAATTTAGAAACTTAACTGATTAATGGGAGGTAACACTGTTGTTTGTTTACTTCAAAGTAAAATACCAACCAGTTTACACACGGTTAGTTTTATTGATTTATTATTGATTTAATAATTACCTTCAACGCCCGGTAACAATCAGTCGTCTAGACTATTATTGATTGGATATACGTCACTAAGTAACAGATGGTTATATTAACATATAACATTCCGCCCATGCCACGTCAGCACAGACAGTCTAGACTCTCAACTGTTAGTGGTGTCTCAATTTTTGTTACGCTGGAAGATTAGGAATTTAATCCATACAAAATCAAGGTATGTTCTTTGTTTGATTTAATCATAAGACGAGAGGGTGGAATTAAGATGATATGTTATTTGTTGTTTTTCAAAATATCAATTTTGTTCTATTCCAGACACAAGTTTAATGGATGTCAGAGGGGAGATAACTCTGAAGAATATCTACCGATTCTACTAGGAGCGGTCGTGACACTTAACCCTTGAACTATGACTGGTAATAGTGTAAGAGGGGAGAAAACTCTGAAGTATATCTAGTAGAAGTGTATATAAACGAAATTGTTTATGTTTTAAATTTCCTTGTATTTATTAAAACTTACTTTGGTTTTTTGTTATTCTTCCTGCATTTCCATGGGGGTAAATTGGTTTCAAAAAATAGGGTAAAACCTATCTTTAAAAATGGCAGAAAAAAATTACAGATTAGATCCGATCTTTCAATTCAAAAGAGGATTACATTATCATATCACCAACCGTTGGCTCTAGGTCTCAACTAAATGATGCTGATTTAGCTAGAGTGAGAGTTGTTGCACGAAACACAATAGAAAGAGTAGCACGAGCAGTTAATCAAGGATTCGAAAAACGAGTAGTTCAGTACAATAATGTTGTTGAGAATAATAGGTGGGGTAATTACGTAAATTGGAAATTATATCCTTTATTCGGTCTGTTGGGACACAGAAAGGTTTCCATAGGGTTACCATATAAAATTCATCTACAAAGAGAAATCAATGATGATAAGATATTCTTTGGAGAGAATGCTTCAGATGCAAAATTAGAAATATCGAATCTCCAACTTTACATACCGGTAATAACACCATCAATTGAAGTAGAAACAAGAATATTCAATTCATTAACTAAAGAAATTGAAATAGCATTTCTTCGTCGTAATACAATAGGTAGCATAACTTTAACTGGAGAATCCACTACATGGCCAATCACTAACACTATTAAACCAGCAAGATATTTAATGGTTGGTTTCAAGAACTTACCAGATTCTCAAACGAATAACAATAATATCTTTAGAGTAGCAATGAACCAAAGATCCTATAATCCGTAAAGTTCAAGTAAGATTACACAACGATAATCATCCTAACCAACCTTTAACAATTAATCCATCCATGAAGGATTATAATCAATTGTATAGAAACTATAAAAATATGTGTGAATTATTTGGAAATTCAGTTTGAATATGTAGATTTTGCACTTAATCATCCAATCTTCTGTTTTGATCTATCAGCTTATCAAGAAGATCTTTTCAAAACAGGGGTGAATATAAATATTCATATTGAAAAAACACAAGGAGATGTAAACGGTTATTGTTTATTATTGGAAGAAGCAAAACATTTAATTAAAATATCCGACAGACGGATGATTCGTATAGAATAATCATTTAAATTACCCTCTTAAAGATTAAACCAGAAACTTTAGTAAAAAGAATAATAGAAGCTATTGAAACGGAATCACCAACTACAATAACATACAATGGTAAAAGGATTAAAATATCTAAAAAAAATTATCGATAAATATAAACATTGTGAAGTCCGTGATGATATAGATTTAGAAAGAATTGACGCGAACGCAGAATAAGGTGGATTTTTACCTTTCCTTCTACCTTTAATATTTGGTGGTATTGCAGCGGCGGGTGCAGCTACTGGAGAAGTATCTGCCGCAGTCAAAGCTGCCAACGCAAAGAAAGCAGCTGATGCTAAAGCCGCTGAAGAACGTAGATTAATAATGGAAAAGGTGCCAAAGATTCAGGAGTGGGAGATATGATAGGCACAATAAAAGAATTTGGAAAAAGATTTGGGGAAGAAACCAAGAAAACTGTTAAAACAAGGATTAAATAAATTAGTAGATAGTATTGACACAGGAGAAGTCAAAGTCAAACATAAGGGTAATGGAATATTTTTGAAAAATATACACATAGGAGAAGGATTATTTCTTTCAAAGTATAAAGGAGAAGGAGTGATTTTTGGAACAAAAATATAGAATAAAAAATGGAAAAGAAATTTAATCATTCAGAAATATTTCCTAGCAACCCAATGCTTATGTGTATATGCGGTAGTTCCGGTTCTGGAAAAACTTATTTGACCTTTAACATGTTGACAACACCAAAACTTTTAGATTTCGATTCATTATATATCTACACAACAACACCAGAACAATCATATTATCAATTCCTCAAAGCTTTAGAATATATACCAAAGAAAGACATTCAAGACATATTTAAATATAATGAAGACAACGATGAGATAGAAATAAAAGATATATTAGATACATATATAAAAGAAAAAAATCCATCTTTCAATCCAACGGATATAAAGGTTTTTGTTACGAAAAATGTTAATGATTTAGATTTGTCTAAAATTGATAGTGAGCGAAAAAATTTAATAGTGTTTGACGATTGTGTAGCACAAAGAAATCAAGCTGTTCAACAAGAATTCTTTACGAAGGGAAGACATCACAATTGTCACTGCATATACCAATCCCAATCTTTCTACGGTATGGATGCAATGTTCATTCGAAAAAATGCAAATTGTTTTTTATTATTCGAATTGAACGACAAAGATTTATCTCAAATTATTCAGTCAATTAATCACGGAATGGATAGAGATACATTTAAAAAGGATTGTAAAGCACAATGGAGAAACCCAGATGATCATTGATATATATTCGTTAATACTAGAAAACCTGCAGGTGAAAGAGTTATGGCAGACATATGTTAATTTTATTTCTTTAAAAATGGGTGATTGGAATAATATTATAAAAAGAAATAGACAATATATCAAAGCTAAGAATAAAGTAAAGACCCAAGTTGAAAATAACAGATTACAACAACTTGGATTAACAGAAAATCTACAAACTCTATTTCAACCAATATTAAAAAGTCAAGAAGATATTAAAAGAGACTCGAGTCTCCTATAGAACCCACACTTCATATAGAAACCGATTGAATAAATGCCTAAATGAAAAATGAAATGTTCCGGTCACTTTTTTAAAATACACCTTTTCTTTTTCCTGAGTCAATAGGAGCGGCAGGTAACTGAGTCTGAGTGAATAGCCAACAGTGGTCATTCTGGTCAGGCATTTTATGGTGGAGTAAGTGCACCAGTCAGCTGCTCTTGCATTGTCGATCATATGATGAGTATTTCGATATTTTGATTATACGTAACGAAAAATAAGGTTATGGCTTTCGGGGTTGCGTTATGCGAAATGGTTTAACAAAATACTAAGTATTCCTATCTGTAGACCTACTTAAGAACTGTTTTTAAATATCTTTCTGTTAATACTTAGCTGAGGATGAAACCAGACATCATAGCTTTTCATAACATTTTTGAATTTAATTACATTAGAGTTCTTTGAAAATCATAAAAAGGCTGCAGTAAAGCGTCATTGGTAACAAAATTATTGGTCTGATACTGGATTGTAATCTGTCCCGTCTCAAAATTCAAAAGATTTGATTGGTTGATTATAAATACTAATAGACATATATTATCCTAAATTGTATTCATATGAATCAAACAACCAAACGTAGGAAAAATGGATAAATATTTGATCAAAAAAGACAAATTGCTTGATGGTTTCGACACTACTACGACTGACAATGGTATCAAAACCACAGCGGGCAACACAGCGGATGCAGTACCAAGATGCTCTGAAAAGACAGGAGTACCAGGTGACATTGGAAAAGAAGACGTTCCAAAGCAACCGAGAATAAAATTTCCAGCGAAGTCTGGTCGCCATTTTAGTAACAGCTGGTATGATCGATTTCCATGCCTGGAATATTCAGTGTCAAGGGACGCCCCTTTTTGATTTCCATGTCGGGTGTTTCACAATACATCTGCGGGTGCATAAAAATTCATCACTGAAGGCTACACAGATTGGAAGCATGCTGTAGGTGATACTGGAAAGGGCCTCGAGAAGCATAACAATTGAGGTGTCAAAACAATTTCTCCAAGATAACGTTGCCAAGACAGAAAATCAGGACTCCAATCTTGTTCTTCAAAAACTATACGAGCAGAAATTGGCTTTCCCTAAATTATATGCACTGGCTGCAAGCGTTGCCACATTCGGTTCTAGTACCGCTGTGTGTGAAAGGAAAGCAGCTTTTCAACTCTTACTCGCGTTGACTCACCACAACGACGATCTATGACTCAGCTTCGCCAGCGCAATCTTGTTCTTCTTGCCTTCAACAGGAAGCGTATCCAGAGGTTTTGCCATAAAACATACCCGACTACGTTTAAACTAAAACGGCAATAAAAATGTAACGTATTATATATTGTGTGTTTTAACAAAATAATCTCGAATCTAAAATACTCCATGAAAGTCCGTTTCCCGACGTTTAATCGTCTGTTAAGGTGCTTTGCTAAATTGCCCCTCACGATTGCACGTTTGCCCCTCAGATTATTTACAGTATTCCAATATTCACTGTACCGATTGGATATAGAGTTATAGAGAAACCATTTCAAACAACATATTTACCACTTAATTCGTTCATGATTAAAAATATAAATCTGGAAATCAAAGATGGTAAAAATAGGTTTATTGATTTGGGTAACGAAGAAATTGTTATTCAACTTCATTTAAAACAAAAGAACTAAATTTATTGAGTAATTAATCACTCGTCATTCTCTGATTGAATATATAGTTAATCGAAATCATCAAATTCATAGTTTTCATCAAAACTATACTCTTCTTTATCATTATAAGGAAACATAATTCCTTCACTGTTTGGTGGTTTTCTCTTTACAAGATTCAAATAACTTCTAAAAACTTTCTTTTGTTTATCATCATCCTTTGGAATAACTACTCCATTCGTGAAACTCCTTTCCCATCTTTTATTAAATTCATTCGACACATCATGCCCACTAGCCAACTGAATATAATCTTCTACACTTGTCTTATTATTAGAATAACCCTTAAACGTTTTCTTTTCTTTTAAAACACCATCAGAAGTTAGAATCATATTATATTTGACTTTTGGCGCTAAATATAAACCAAATATGATTCCACCATCACCATAATCATTCTTGCCTTTACAATATTCATTTTCACATACCAACCCAGCTCGATTTAATTTATCCCAATTTCTAGATGAAATGTATAAACTATCAGTATCGGTATAGTATATTTCAGGTTTATAAAATCCATTTATTACATGAATGAAATTATTCATTATTTTTTTACTGTGAGATAAAACGAATGATCCCAAATGACTAGGTGTTAGTCTTGTAGATTTTGTTGAGTGATCTTCAGCATTTAGCTCTTTTTCTTCAATTTCTGTCTCAACGAAATATTGAGTATCATTTATTTTTTCATAGTTTTTAACATGTGAGTCGAAGTAAGCCTGAAAAGTTACTTCATTCCACAAATGATTTCTCGTTTTTCTATCCTTCTGAATAGATTTACCATACAAGGAATTACCTAATAATTTCATGCAATTACTACCCACAATATTACTTTCTCGTTTATATTTATTTCTAAGATCTCTTAAAATTCAAATATAATCTCTATATGGTGGAGTTTTAATTTTTTCTTTGTATACTTTACCATCTAATATTCTAATAATTTGTCCACCGGATTTAACTATTTCTTGTATATCGACCGATGTTAAAACATCTGAACAGAAACCATATCTAAACCTGATTTTACTCTCAGTTTCCTTTTTTCTTTCTTTATTCGTGAATGTGATATTATCTTTAGCTGGTATTGGTTGGAAGAACATGTTATAGGGATATTTAAACAACACTGTTAAAATCGCCGTTCTAGGTCTAAATTTCTGTTCATTGAAGAGTTTTAAAAATTTTCTCTCTTCTTCTGGTAGAAAAGGTCTTCCACTTTCTGCTTTTGGATATTCACTGTCTAAATCCGACATTGCTGAAGCGTACAAACCATTAGCATCAAATGCCATTAGTTTCGTACATTTTATTTTTTTAAGTTTTGAATTAACTTCTGTTTTGTCTTTTGTGCTCGCGCTGTATTCTTTGAATAGATTAATTATGTTATCTCTTCTTGAATTATTACTTGGTGTTTCACTCTGTGAATTATCACTTTGTGTTTCACTTTGTGAATTATCACTTTGTGAATTATCACTTTGTGAATTATCACTTTGTGAAATACTTTCAGTTTCACTTTGTGGAATACTTTCAGTTTCACTTTGTGAAATAAATTCCTTTAATACATTACAAATTTCATCCATTTTATTCGTTTCAAATATTTTTCTATATGCCGAAACTCTTCCTCCTTTAATAGATCGTCTGATATAGTGTCTTATAAAAGGATTAGTGTTCGAATAAACTTTTTCTATATTTTCTTTTTCAGTATGTTTCGCAACCATTCTAGTAGTTTCATACCATTCTTCTTCAACCATTCCTTTATCGTAATGATACAAATAATACCAACCCTTAAAAGATAAAGATGGAGCCGTTAGATTATTGGACATATTTTGGTTTAGAACTTCTTTCGTGACTTGGTTATATTTTATCAAACAACTTCCAAGACATAACGTATCTCTTTTAGCGTAAGGTTCCCATTCGTGCCTTAAAGATTCCCAGTTATCTTTGGTGTATTTTGCAACATTGATATCAGTAATCTTTCTCAAATTCATTGGTAGATTAGATGAATTACCCCATGCCGCTAAACTAGATGTTTCATGTTGATAGGAACATGTGAAATTAATATGTTGTAAATAATTATTATTGCTTGTTATTTCTTTCTGTTTTTTCTATTTTTTCTGTAAACCTTCATCTGTGTATGGATTAGATATAGGTAAAGATAGAATTCCTCTGGGTGTTTTTAAAGGGCATTGTGTTTTTTTATATTTTTAAGTTATCAAAATTGCTACCGTTATGAGAAATTAACATTAATCTCTTACTATCATATTGACCTAAATGTTTCAACATTTGATCTATACAATCTATACCTACAAATATTTCTACTATATCCATTAGTTTATCATAAAATTTTTCTGGAACATTATCTGTAGGATTTAAATCTGGAAAGAGATTATGTATTCTGTCTAACATTTTTCTTAGTTTTTCTAAATTAATTAACGTACACGCATAAGGAATTGCTTTACGCGTTTAACTTTCTGAATACGTTTCACAATCCCAAGCAAATAACCCAGCATCACTTATACTTGAAAACACGTTTAGTTTCAGAGGTGAAACCATTTTGAATTTCATTTGTTAAATCTTTGTTTAAAACATAGTTTACACATTTGATAAAACAGTTACCATCTGTTGGTATGTAACAATTTTCACCTATATATTCATTTATTTTTTTGAGTAGTTCAGTTCCTCTTCCAACTTTTGATCTTTTAATTTCTTTAAAATTGTCTTTAAGTAAAAAGATACTTCTTGTAAAGTACCAATCAGAAGGGTCAGATTTTTCTTCCATATTTCTAAAGATAGTTTGAAAAGTTTTGGCATTAAAACCAAGAAGTTTCATAAATTGTTTGTGCTTTCCATCTATTTCAATTTGTCCTTTAAATGTTAAAAATTTATTTGAAACAACCTTGATAATATTTGAAAACATAATAATATAATATTATCTATTAGCTGTTTAAGATTCTATTTTTTGTTTTGTTATCTTATCATCTAATTTAGATATTGATGATTTTAAATTTTCTGAGTTTTATCTACTACATTAAGTAATTGTTGTTTGATACCAACTATTTGTTTTTGTATTTCACTATTATCAATAAGATTAGTTTCTAATGTTGTTAATTTATCTTCACTTATACCTGGATTAATATTAGCTATTAGTTGTTTAAGATCTATTTTTGTTTTGTAATCTTATCATCTAAATTAGATATTAATGAACTTAAAGGTTGTAATTGAGTTTTATCTACTACATTAAGTAATTGTTCTTCAATAAAACTTTTCAAACTTGTTACTTCTTGTTGTAACTTAGTATCATCAATAAAATCTTTATTATTTATTTGTCGTTTGAAGTATCTTTTCACATCTCCTATTCTTTCTTTTAAATGTTCTTTATTTACTTCAAATAACTTTAATTGATCCATTAAATATTTCTTGTGAACAGCATCATAATCATTTTCTGGTAACTTTAAATAAGTTATAGTAAAATTATTCATATCTAAATCACCTTGAAGAGTGTCTCCGATTTGATCCACAAAATAAAGTTTTGCTTTATTTATCCATGCTGTTAGGTTTTTTAGTATCTAAAGGTAAAGAACCTAATCCAAATTTATTTGCCATTTTTATTAAGTTAAATTTATTACAATTTCTTCAAATTGTTTTCCTAAACTTAATTGATATAAAACCCAAAGTGATAGCTGCCCACAAAACTTTTGTCCCGGCAATTGAATTTGAAATGATGAACATTCGATTGGTTTATTAGTCAATTGCACTATCTCTTCAGTTGGTTCTAATCCAAAAGAATCGAAGAAATAAAAGTTATTTAAAGGGTCTTTGTATAAAGCAGAGTGATGAACTCCGTTTTGATCTGAAGTATGAATAATTGTTACCGCATAAAATTTACCTTTCTTATCCTTGAGATTATTTATTTCATCCCTCATACAATAATAAAACAGTGATATATTTAACTCATTAGCCCATTTCATAAGTTGAAAGTTTGTAGTTGTATCGGTTCCGTATTTATCGAGAAAGATATTCATTTTAAAAGTCAGTTTTTTGAAGTTCGTTTTGATGGAACCTACCTATGATTTGTTCTTTGTCTTGATCGATTAATTCATATGTTGGGGGTGTTGTGCTGTTTACTTTATCTACGATGAATATTTCGTTGGTCCAAAATCCAGCGTAGCCTTTTTCGAATTTGCTTTTATATTTGAAAATACGAACGCGATCTCCGACTTTAAATTTGGGTTTGATATTTAAATTGTTTATTTCATTTTCATAGTTATTATGTGTGTTAATTGACTTTATAATATTTGGATTATTTGAGGCTTGTGTTGGTGTAACACCTATAGATGAATGAATTTTGTTATTGTATTCATCTACAACCTGGTAATATTTTAAGCCATTTTTGGGATTTCAATTCCGTGAACTTTTTGAATAATTTATTTTTAAGAGTTCTATTATATCTCTCAATAACTACAGCTTTACCTTCGTTATGCATGCTGTAAATTTCAAATCCTAGAGATTTCATATTTTTGTTATAAAATTCACTTCCTTTATCTACCCATAACTTTTGAGGTCGTCTGTCAGATTGTTTCATTATTGTTTCAAATGCGTGTTTGACTGATAAACCCGTTTTGTTTTTGAGAGGAATAACCCAAGTATATCTTGTGTACAAATCTATAACGGTTAAACAATATTTATATCCTCTTTCAACAGGCATATTAATTAAATCTGCTGACCATATTTCATCTTTATCAAACACTTTGACTTTTAAAAAATGTTTGTTTTTTCTAAATTCTTTATGAATTTCATCTGCTATTCCCATACCCATTTTCATCTTTGCTTTCAAGAGTTTAATGATTAATGCCCTTTGAATTCTCTCTTTAAAAGTTGGATTTGAAATATTTTCAAGTTCGATTATCATTTGTTTGTCTACTTCGTGTCTGGATGATATGTCTTTATTTCTGTATAGTATGTCGTGTTAAAGTGCAGCGGCGTCAACTCTATTAACGGGTTCTTCACCTGGTTTTGGTTTATCATTTTGGTCTAATCGCAGATCTAACCTTGTACCTGGACCAGTGTAATTATGACCGGGAAGATGTTTTTCTCCAGGATATTTTGCCCATGGAAATCCGGGAAGAGAACCTAATGATTTTTGAATGTCGGAACCGAAATAAGTTTTAGGAGTTTGAGCAATTATCATTGACATTTTTATCCAATAATTTTAAAACCATTGCCTTTTTTGTTTTCTAATCTTTTGTTTCGCATTTCTCTTATATGTTGTAATTCTTTCAACTCGTTAGATCTTTTCACTGTTTCGCTTATATTTACTCCTGCTTTTGCTACAGATCCAAGAGCTTGCGCTTCTGAGGAAATGAGGGATTTGTTGTTTAAGACAAAGTTGGCTACTTTTTGGAGGAGAGATGATAGAGCTGAGAAGAATCCGTCTCCTTCGAATTTGTGTTGTTCGTGTTTTAAAATTAATCTCATTCTGTTTTTAAATGAGTTAATTTAAAGATATTATTGGGCTGGGGCGCTTGGGGGTTGGTAAACTTGTACCCCTATAGGTTCCGGATTTATTAACTGTGTGCCTGGTGGGGTTGTTTGTTTGGTGGGCTTGCGGGCGCTGCGGGCAAAAGAGTAGTAATAGAATATGTAGATTGGGGGGCACTTTGGTATAATTTATAAAAAAAATCGCTTTTTGACGTTAGGAAAAAAGTGATTTTTTTTTATAAATTATACCAAAGTGCCCCCAATCTATACGTTCTATTACTACTCATGTCAGACCTGATAATATAATATATAATAAATAATATTTGTGGAAGCTATGAAACAGAAAATAGAAATTTTTCTCTTCCGATAAGTAGTGTTAGAGGACATTGTGCCATGTTGTACGATATCCAATAGATTACCTCTGGGAAGTTGGAATATTGCTACTAGTAAGTTGTACATAACACTTATTGATATTCTGTGCACATTTGAAAAATCAGTACAGATGCATGCGCTTTTGAGAGAATTTATATTGTTTCTATTTTTCTGGTGGTATGGGGTGGTGTGTCATGTCGGA
Organism: Lottia gigantea; assembly: GCF_000327385.1. Lineage (NCBI taxonomy): Eukaryota > Metazoa > Mollusca > Gastropoda > Lottiidae > Lottia > Lottia gigantea. The sequence goes on along the minus strand of NW_008709614.1, from coordinate 346,712 downwards.
TCTTGTGTATAAAACCTTTACAAAAATTAGTACTTTTATCAACAGCTATTGAAATAAAGGTCTTTTTTCTTTTCAGGTATACCATTTTTACAAACTTATGTTTTTTTTAATTAAATATGATTTAAATGAATTGTAAATATAATTTTAACACAATAATTGTACTTTGTTATAAACATTTTATTTTGTTTATAAAACTTATGTGATATTTGTTTCCTGGATGTATTTTTGTTTCCAGCTATTATTTGCCATAAGCTCCAACATCCAATAAGAGAAGATATTTGTTTTGGAAAGATGAATTTTTAAGTAGTGCCATTATGAGTTAGACAATAGCCCTTGATGAATGTTTTGTAAACCTAGAATATTTTAACATTAATAGAAAAGATTTATAAGAATCTTTATGGATAAAAAACCACATTATAATAATAATTTGTTTATTGGGTAATTAATTAGGACTATGCCTTTCTAATATTGAGCCTGTATAAAAATACCCATAGAAGGGGTGGGGAAGCAAAGAGTAATATAATGTTGGATACATAATTAAAAATACAAATGATAATGCTCATTTCAAATCTCACAACAATGGAGTTTTGACAATTTCTTGAAGTAATAAACCTTTATATTTTAAACTGTGTTTATAAAGATCTATTCTAGGTTTTGTTAACATTAGCTTTTTATACACCCACGTGGAAATGTGGATGTATATTGCCGTCCGTTGGATCAAGGTCAAGTTCGAAATTGGTAATAATCGGAAGAATGGTTGCAGAGTTATTGCTCTTGATTTAGTAAAAACGCATTAAATTCGGCTTGTATGCACAATAAAGGTTGCAATTTTTAGCCATTCTTGATAAAACTTAGTGTGAATGTATATGGATGAGATCTTGGTCAAGTTCGAAATTGATAATAATTGGATGAAAGGTTTCAGAGTTATTGCCCTTGACTTGGTAAAAACGTGCTAAATTGGGTTGTATGCATGATAAAGGCTAAAATTTTAATCCTATCTTGATGAAACTTAGCATGCTTGCAGATATTGATAAGACCTCAGTCAAGTTCGAAATTCGTAAAAATTGGATGAATGATGTCAGGGTTATTGCCCTTGGCTAAGTAAAAACACATCAAATTTGGCTTGTAGGCACAATATAAACTAGTCTTTATCAGATCTTGATGAAACTTGGTATCCATGAATATATTGATGAAATCTTGGTCAAGTTTGAAATTTGTCATTATCGGGTGAATGGTTTTGGAGTGGAATTTTAATGTCTTTGATTTCAAACTGGAACTGTCCCAAATTGGTGAAGTTGAAATAATTTTGAATTCAAAATTTGAGAAATATTTTTTACATGGAATTTCCAGTTTATATCCTGATTTACAACAACAACGAGCAGTTTGAAATTAGAGAGATTTTCTATTTTATCATTATTTATACTTATATGAGTATACAAATTATACAAATCAGAGACAGGGGGTAGCTGGCGATTTTGATGGTGGTTATTTTCAGACAGTCTTATCGAGCCAAAATCTGTACCGGTATATAATATGTAGGGTAGGCTAATTACTAAATTACATGATTAAATAGTAAAGTAAGAATTAGACTTTGGCCAAGATTCACTGCCTGAATGGTGTAAAGAAAATCATTCAAATTTAAATTTGTACTATGATAATTTTATACTCTTGAATCGAAAGATTGTAATTGATTCGTTGCAGAAAAAAAAGATAGCTTGCGATGCAAGGTAACATACGCCCACTGGCAGCTGTCAGAAATAATAAAACAGTCTTTAGTGACTAAAGTACGAATTTTCTCATATTGAAGAAATTATTTATGCTGAATAATTCCACAAAATTTTTTAAAATCAATATCAATAACCCAAATACAACAAACAATTAAATCACACAGCTCTAATCAAGGGCAAAAAACAACTTTTGACGCGTGTTTACAAAGTCAAGGGCAATAACCCAAAAAATGTTCATCAAAAATATCTCTTGTTAGAACATGTCCGAGATCTTATCAATTCCAATGATCACACCAAGTTTCATCAAAATCGGTTGAAAACTGTACCTTCTATTGTGCTCACAAACAAATTTTGACGTTTTTATCGTAAGTTAATGGCAAAAACTCAAAAACATTTCATCGAAAATGTGTCAAGTTAGAACTTGTCCAAGATCTTATCAATTCCAATAATCACACCAAGTTTCATCAGAATCGGTTGAAAACTGTAGCTTCAATCCTGCTCACGAACTATTTTTTAACAAATATTGACGCGTTTTTACAAAGTCAAGGGCAATAACTCAAAAACCGTTCATCGAAAATGTGTCAAATTAGAACTTGTTCGAGATCTTATCAATTCCAATGATCACACCAAGTTTCATCAGAATCGGTTGAAAACTGTAGCGTCAATCCTGCTCACAAACTATTTTTAACAAATTTCAACACGTTTTAACAAAGTGAAGGGCAATAACTCAAAAACCGTTCATCAAAAATGCGTCAATTAGAACTTGTCCGAGATCTTATCAATTCCAATGATCACACCAAGTTTCATCAGAATCGGTTGAAAACTGTAGCTTCAATCCTGCTCACGAAGTATTTTTAACAAATTTCAACACGTTTTAACAAAGTCAAGGGCAATAACTCAAAAAATGTTCATCGAAAATGCGTCAAGTTAGAACTTGTCCGAGATCTTATCAATTCCAATGATCACACCAAGTTTCATCAGAATCGGTTGAAAACTGTAGCTTCAATCCTGCTCACAAACTATTTTTAACAAATTTTGACGTGTTTTTATAAAGTCAAGGGCAATATCTTAAAAACCGTTCATCGAAAATGCGTCAAATTTGAACTTGTCCGAGATCTTATCAATTCCAATGATCACACCAAGTTTCATCAGAATCGGATGAAAACTGTAGCTTCAATCCTGCTCACGAACAATTTTTAACAAATTTCAAGGCGTTCTAAGTCAAGGGCAATATCTCAAAAACCGTTCATCGAAAATATGTCAAATTCGAACTTGACCGAGATCTTATCAATCTAAAGCATCACACCAAGTTTTATCAAAATCAGATGAAAACTGTAGTCTCTATAGTGCTCACAAGAAATGTTGACGGTCGGACCGAAGCCGAAGGACCGACGGACAGGGGCGACGACAATATACGACCACATATTCATTTGGGCGTATAAAAATGTATAAAAGACTTATCACTATGATGCCTGGTTATTCGAGCAAATAATTTTATCTTCATACAATTATCCCCCTTAGAAGCATGGCGGACATTTCAAAACAATTGACGAAAACAAGTAAATTTTCTCATTCTTTAAAGGAAAGATTAGATGTAAGTATTGAATTCTCTACCTGGAAACATGCATTACATTTCCTATCTCAGGCGTGCGGCTCATAATTAAAAGATAGCATACTTTCCTCGAACATTCGACGGGAAATAGAATTTAACTGATTAGGCCCCTATTTTCATTGTAGTCTACTAAGTAGCCCTTTCTCTGATCAGAATCTTCTTCAAAATATTCTACCTTATTGCTATACCGAAACATTATTTCGAAACACCTGCCTCTACTCCAGCCTCTTATGGATATTTTGACAGTTGTCAGCTGTAGTAAGGTCAGAAGAAAAAGACTCAAAGTTAAACAGGGATTTTCCACACCTCAAAATAAGCGTTTTCTCTAACATAATATCGAATTACCTCTAGGATGATTCTGTCTCTACACCATCTGACATCTGTCCAAATAGCTATCAGAGGCTGGAAGAGAGACAGATGTTTCGGTAAAGTAAAATATAGGCCTTGTTCAATCCATGGGGACCTAAACATATATATATATATATATATATATATATATATAGATACCTCGGATCTGCAAAACCCAGATATATTTAAAAAGATGAATCTTTCTGTAGTTCACTCATAACATCATTTTCTCCTTTTCCATTTATGTCATATCTCTGGTTTCATCGATTTTTATTTTTACGAAACTGATCTCGCATTAGTCATTTAAAACTGCGTGCACAGCTAAAAGTTCAAAGGTCAAAAATTCACATGATACTAACAAAATGAATGTTATGGTGACGTCCAACACTGATTTGCCGTCATCATCAATAAACCAAGTACATGTATTAACGATCCGAAACCCGAAATCAGTATTAACAACATATTGGCGAAACATTGGTAGCAGCTAATGAACTTTTCACACGAGGAAGTACATCAATCATAATAAGTGTGTAAGTATTTCATTATGAAAAGTGGTATCAGGTGTCTAGAAGAGTAAACCTGGCTGCTCAACATACACAACACACACTACAAATAGCAACGCGCCAATGTAATTCAATTTTGTGTCAGAAAAAAGCATTTTCCGTTTAACAGGGTCTATTTTTCTGACTCTACTCCAACGGACAACTGTCAAATATCCATCAGAAGCTGGAATAGAGGCAGATAATTCAGACTACCCTTCTCCTACTGTTAATCTTAGAGTTACTTTGGCATTGATAAAGATGTAAATAATAACACACATAATCACATAACCACCTTGAAATTGGTTGTGAGGAGAGTAACTTACAGCCAAATTGTGAGTAAAGAAATTAAAATTCACACACTTCAGTGCCACAATATGACTGGACATAATTAGGGAAGTAGGACATCATTATTATCAGCATCAATAAGCAGATCTAGCCTGTCATATATATTTCTATATAAGCAGTAGATATTTTCTCTGACTTATATTTATAGACATTGGGGTGTCCATATACAGAAGGTGTAGACGAATCTTGGGTTTTAGAACTAATTTCTAAACCAGGGGAGCCACGAATACGACTTTTACAATGGTTGTTTTCAAAGTGAGTAATGTTAGCTTTTGTCAGATTCACCAATGATTTTTATGCTTTTGAATTGAATTTTCACTTCCTTATTTCTATGTTTTTATCCTGGTCTTTTACATTGTATTTAATTATAACAAAAACAGAGGTATCAAAGCATTATAATGAGATAATTTGATGAATTGTGAATGTGTGTTAGTGGCTCTGTGATAAATTAATCAGATAACCTGTCTTTGATATATTTCAGACTTGACTCTAAACTGAATGAGCTACTAGACCCTCATAATGCACCAATTGAATCCAAAATGGACTCCAGAATACAGAGTAAGTTTGGCCTGATACTGATCAAAATTTTGTGTTTTAATTTATTTTACAGTTTTACTTCCACTTTGTATCTTGTACACTACAAATCACTTTGTAGTTTGTAGTTTTCGATTACGGTATATGTGCTTTATTTTACAACTGGTAATTACAAATTTTTTTTTTTATATGTATTGAATAAATCTTTCCAGGATTGTTGTATGTTTCCAGTACGTTAGGCTTATGTAAATATAATGATGTTGATCTGATAAAGGTATGTAGATCAAATTTACAATTTTAAAAGTGAGGACATAAAGGCAGAATTAAGCAGACAAAACATAAAATTTAGTATTTTTCTCTTTTTCATGCAGATTTATATATCTAGGAGTTTAGAATGATTTATTTATGCCATATTTATATGATAATTGTATAAGCTTATGTGTGTTTTAGGGAATAACAACAGGATCTAAACAATGTAGTTTTGTAGATCAATTGTTAGATTTAGTTTGTATAGTTGATGTCTCAGAAGATCCCAGGGCAAAGATATTTCAAAGTCCTGGAGTTGTTGGGTAATGTTGTTTTAGTTCATCGATAGTTGTAATAGTAAGTCATAAAATACAGCAAATAAGATAATATATTGTCAAGAAATGTCCTCTTATATATGTAACAGAAAATGATCATTTTAATATCTATGAATGCACATATCAGTTTTTTTTTTACAAAATTTACTCAAGATGATTTGTAACATTTTTTTTTTCATTTGAATATTGTTATTTATAGGGAATCATCAGGCCTATCAGAACAGTACATAGCTGACTGTAATTATGTTGATCAGTTGGTCATAGATGAGAACATGTCCACATTATTTAATTCAAAAGTGAATTTACTACGACCAGATATCTATAAAAATATTGAAATGAAATGGGTGGAGAAAGGCTTTAGTAAAGGAATGTAAGTCATTTTTCGTTAGCATTCAACAAGAAATAGATATTACTAAACTGCATTTATGAAAGAGTTTCTTTTAACTTCTTTTTTAAAATAATTCATTTGTTTTTTTTAGACCTCCTTCTGTCGATATAAATCAACTTAAAGAGAAAGCATATACAGTGGCCAATAACTTAGATCGACAAACTGTTTTACTTCAAGATTTAACCAGATCGGTTAGTTTCTTTCATCTTCAGATACAAATTTTTTAGCCTTATGATGTGCATGTATATTTGTATCTGTCCTACTTGTGGTATTCAGATTCCACATAGTCTAATTTGTCTTGTTTATTGTGGATGGTCATCTCACTTGGAGCTTAGCTGTTTAAGCAATTTATTGCAACCGCTCAATAACCCAATATCGTGGGTGACCTCGTATATGCCATATTTGGTCGTTTTGACTTTTGGGTACCGTTCGAAAGCTTGTAAAAGCGCGGATCTTGTCATCAAATCCTCGTATTCTTAGCTTGATTGTAAATAACTCAAAAAGCGTTAATTAAATATTATAATTTTGGTTCAATAGGCCGGAGATCTCGAATTGTTATACGAGGTTCATATTTTCCAAGAATGAAAACCACGTATAGCGGTAAAAAAAATAATAAAAAAGATTTTAACAAAATACGCGTACAAATAGTTTTTTGCGTTTTTCTCGAAAAGTAATTCCGTGTCAGATATCGTTATACGAGGTTTCAAGAGGTCACCCACGATATTCAATCCCTAGTTCAATAGAATACTTTCCAGATTAATTAGATTGGCTTCTTCTGTTAAATATCAAGTCAAAAGAGCTACAAGTGAAATGAAGATCCTTTGTGCTGTAATTTATGCATGTTAAAAATTCCTGGACTGTTGAAAAAAAGAAGTAGTTTGTGGAGAAATTTCTGCAATTTTGTTTATGGCATTGCCAATTCATCTTATTTCTTGTTCAGTTAATTTGTTATTATGTTTGTTTTAGTGTACATACAGTGAAAATGGTTCAGCTATTGTTTCTACTACAACACGTACATTACAAGTTGTATTATCAGAATTATCTCAATTAGTTGTCAGCTTCACCTACTGTTATGAAAATGAAATGAGGTTATGGTGTAATAAAACCCCACCAGTTCTCACTGATTTAGGTCTAGCATTCAAACGTGTGTATAATGTACTAGAGCAATTCGTAGAGGTAAGTCAAAGCTCTATAATTCTTTTTCAAATAAATTCCTCATACATATAAAATTTATAGCCCTATAGTGAAGTTATGTATGATTAAAATATCGAACACTGGTGTGTGCAATGTGAACATTCGAATTTTGAACTGTAAAGGCTGAGATTTTTTAAGGGTTCAAATTTTTGCAACTGCACATTTTTATAACAGATGCCAAACTTCAGATTGAGAAAAGCAATATGTTGCCATTTGACTTTGCCTTTGTTTCCTGAAAAATTAACTTAAAATTACATTTGATGTGGAATGAGGATTGAAGTAATAGGTTATTCCGCTGTTTTTTTCTTCAGTTTCTGAAACACCTGGACAGTATACACAAATCATATTCTGAGCTAGGCCAGGATGTTAAAATCAAAGTGACATCAAAAACAAATTTAGGTAAATTTTCAATGTTTTATTAAAATTTTCATAAATTTTTAGTACATTCATTTTTTAAGAATATCAGTGGCATATATTACATATTTGTGCATTTATTAAATACCTCACCTTACGTCAATGGAAATCTTTCAGCTCATCTCTTATCACAAACCCAGAAATGTTTATGTATTCATGGTGTTGTTTTTCAGTGCTAACAAGTCAAATGGCTCTAGAAAACTTTCAAGAATGCTTGACTATACTGGATGAATCTATTCAACGAACAACTGGGCCTGAAGCATCATGTATTTCAACAATAACATCTGAACAATTCTGTTGATGAATAATTCCTACATACATGTGACAAATGAACAAAAATTCTGCCAAAATCCTCTTCAGTATGTGAGGCAGTCAGGCAGAGGTCATAGCTTTTTAAAATGGATGACCGCTTTGCATGCTTTACCAATCAAAAGATAAAGAGTATTTATATTAAACCATTATATGCCTGACAACAGTGCGAGAACGGTTGAAAGTATTAACTATTCTGGAAGTATCCATAAATGATAATGTCTTATTTATCTATAACTTGTTCACATATGCTGTTGGTTGACTTACACATCATTAGTCATTACCCTTAACTTAACCAAGCTTTATTTGGATTTTATCAGCTGGAATTAATTGAATTTGACAAGTCTGTAACATTTATTATTGACATAGCTGCAAGAAAATACCTTCAATGACGCAGTTAAAATAAAACCTACACAAACAGATCAATAAAGTTGGGGGAGTTTTGCTGACACCAACAGTAATTTCAACTGCTAATATTGATTACACTGGTTGAGCTGGAAACAGATGGTTACCAAATTAATTTTATTCTCATTATATGCTTAGAAATAAAGATCATATTGACAATGTTTTCCTTGCCCAAATAATAGGATAGGCTGACAAGGAAATGTGTCAAATTTACATCTTTTGAGCATGACACGTATGTTGGGGACCATTAACATTATGCCCCTTACATTGTGTGCTGCAAACATGTTTTTTATACATTTATCCAACTGAAAATATATTTCTGGTAAAAAGGAAATCTTCATCCTTAACAAAGCTAAATTTTAGAATTGAGCTATAGAAAGTAGTCTGTAAGCCTATTTTGGCAAGACCGTTTTCAAAGGGACGATTTTCACGGACGATCGAAATTGTTCATTGCAATGCAAAGTGCTCAGAAATTTTGATTTCCACAGTAAATGAAACTTAATGGTGACGTTATGGCTGTTTTGACGTCATCGACGAAGCGAAAAAAAAATAGCGGCTTTCATCTGAGACGAAGACGAAAAATCAAGAAGGTGGTCAGTGCCACTTGACAATTTCCTGCTCAGTCAAACACACTCATGGATAAAATCTGATGTCAAATTTTCCTTTTCACCCATTAAATACAGTTATTTATTGTGAAAAAAGACTATTTGGTTCTACCACTTGATAGTTACAAAAGCTTTGACCACTCGTAAGTTCACACTAGAATTAGTCGTTAACTTACGATAAATTTGATCTTATGATTTTTTGAGAAAAGCCATTTACGCCATCAAATCAACACTTACGACCTACGACTGATCGAAAGATTTTTTGAAATATTAGGTCCCAGGGTATTTAAGAAATACATCAATCAATCTTATTGGAAAATAAAACTAAATTAAAAAACAATTCTAGCAATCGACCAATCAGATGACTACTAAAATCATTTGAAGTTTTCAAGAATAAAGCTCCAGGTTCTGCTTTTGCATTATATATTCAATGTATATATATATGAGATTGAAGTATAAATCTGTACATGCAAACGATTCCAAATTCGATAACATTTAGGAATGTTAATGAGGGGCACCATTCTAAAATCTTGGCATCTCCATAATAAATAACAGGAGCAAGCAAATTCGACAATATACCCAGTTTGTATCTATATGTAGTATAATTAATTATGCTCTAGTAATTTATGACAATACATGTTAAGTAAACCATACTTATTGCCTGCAGAAAGATTCATCACTGGCTTTTGATATCAAATAGCTTGAAAGATTCAGCATAGCTTTGCAGTTACTGGTACAGTCTTATCTCAGCTTGGGAGTCTCCATGAAATCCATCTAAAAGGGAAAACTCATTTTCTAAAACAGTGTCAGTTTCAACTCTTGATCAAGATAAAAGATACAGCAAAAGAAATGATTCAATTAAAAACTTTTACCATTGCTTTATGCTATGGCAATGAAGGAAATGCAATATTCCTTAGGACATATTGGAGGAAAAATTTACATACATAAAGTAGAAAACTACCTTAGTATTACCTGGTCAAGTCCAGTATATCCAGACTACATCAGACACCAAGATTCAAGGCCTAGCTGATACTGAAAAGAAAATCTCAGAATATTATTTGGAATTAAGTAGTTTGACACGATAGTCAACATCCAATCATTTGAATACATAAGCTTACTGGGCTGGAATAAATTCAATGTCAAAGAAAATGATTAGATAAAATCAGTAAATAATTAGTATGATTGAAGTTTTTTTTTCACAAATTTCAAGTAAGCATATATGTAGTTCAAACTTTGGCTGTTCACCAAGAAAACAACACATACTTTGTATTATAATTTATACTTTTAAAATGTCAAATTACAGACTTGTACTTTAGAGTACATGATTCTGATAAAAATTGCAAATAATAATTATAACAAAACAGAACAATTTTAATAGGAAATTCCATTGCGAACTCTTGTCTCAGCTTCCTTGTTCTCCACTTGTACACATATCACAACTTTTATCCCGGAGTAAACCAATCAACTTTTTATTCCTAAGGTGTACGACATTTACAATCATTCAGATTGAAGTTCATCAATTTGTTTTTTCATTTGACTGTTTTCGTGCTTAAGTATTTCTAGTTCATTTAAAAGTTCTATCATATCTGATCTTATGTTGGACCTCGATTTTTTGGGACTACGGCCTAAAGATTTAACAGGGCTAGAAAAGAACCTTCTTTCTTTTACAGTCACTTCATTTTCTAAATTTTTAACTGCATTAATAAGCTCTGGTTTTGACAACCTAGACAATTGTTCTGCTCTAATGGAGTCATACATTTGATCAAAATCATTCATCATAAATGCAACAGAATCAACATCACTAAAACTACAATCCATTTCAAAACTCTGGCACAAATCAAAATCTTGATCGTTATTGTTAACAGCATTACAAATAACTTCGTCTGACGCCGATGGCGACAATTTACAGTCTGCTTGGCGATTTGGAGAGAAAAAACTTTGATCTTCTGCAACCTGGAACATGTGATTATCTTCGTGTTCTTCCATTAAATACTGTGTAGAATTGTGTGGTGCTTTTGGGCTGCTTGGACGAATACAATTTTTAGACTTTTTAATGGGCCTATACTTAGCGTTCCTTTGGTTGGACACTTCTGCAGCTCTGTCACGTATAATTTTACTCATGAGATGATCCATTCCGCTTTCATTTGCCACAATATTGATATCATTGTTTTGAAAGAGTTGAAAATTACCATTTTTTTCTTCACAATTCAGTCCTGAACCTTCTCTAACTTTTCTCCCACATCTTTTTCCACGACGAGTCTTCTTTCTTTTCTTTGCTGCTTCCAAATCCATGACAATATTTGTTATCAAATTCAACATTATCCGATAAACACTTCTGCAAACACTTTCACGTCTTCACTAGGCAAGCGATTTCTCGAGAATGACCATAGGGAGCTTACCAACGCCTACTTAAACAACGTGGATCGTTGCCAATACGTTTATGTCGTCAGCTGGACGTAATTTCCCTGTCAACCAATCAACGTCCAGAATTTCACCAACTCAACTACCTCAGTTACTATTTTTGGTAACAAGCTCAAACTTGCTGTTTCTATTTTTAGAACAATAGTTGTTACGCTAGCGCTTTGTTTTTTTTTTATCACAAACTAAAAAAAAAAAACCGTAAGCTTTCTTTCAATTTTTCGATTATGTCCTCAATAGTTACGTTTGAAGTCATTAATAAATTGATTTTTAACTAATTGCGACATCGACGTATCCTTCGGTTCGAGGTTGCAATCTATTTTTAGATTATGAGAGAAATCTCACTGACTTAGCCATATCAGTACTGAGGATGTCTATGTCGAATCACAATAATTATTTAGATAACGCCATATGTTTTCACTTTTCTTTTCATATACGAAGGTATAATTTTAGAAGAACATTTTTGAATAATTGGAAACTGTTTGTGAACAATACATAATGCCGAAGAACAAGAAAAGAGGTGAGGTGGTATTTTGTTGTTGCCATTCCTTCAATGCCAATGAATGGGGAAATGTGTGACATTGTGTGAATTTCTGACTAGAAAACCGCGAAACACGTGGCTTCACTTGCTAATTAATGAGTGGTGCTGTGTTAGGAAATAAGTCTTAACCGATAATTAATAGGCCTAAAGTATCGCTTGCGGTTTTCTGCTTATTATTATATAATTATTATTATTATCATAATTTAATATCTGGATTTTTTTACGTCTAGGACTAGTCGTCTACCATTTCTACGCAGTGAAGTGGTTTGTCACGTGTTTGTGATTGTGGCTCATTTTAGTACACTGACCTTCACCTTCCATTGCCTTCTTTATCCCATCAATTTATTATAAAATCTGCCTATATTGTGTGATAATATAAAAAGGCGGTGACTGTAACTCACCTCAATGATCCTAGCCTAGATAGGCCTAGCTAGTACTAGGCCTACCGGTATCTTAAGTTCTATACAGTGGTGTTACGGTACCTATATTCGGGTTAAACACCAGAACCAAAAAAAAAATTTTATGTCTTAGAATCCAATGTTTATTCAGATATTCTATGAAATATTTCAAAATGTTTCGATTTTCTTTATGAAAGCCCCACTTCGACCCATATTTCATGAGTAACCAACTCGACAACCGCTTCAAACTGCGTGGTTTGAACCCAGTGGTATAGGCCTATTTATCATTTAATATCAAGTCATTATAACTCGTGAAAATTCCTTCAATGAACAATGATTTTAAAAAAAATATAGTGACTGTCAAAATAAGATAAGTAAAACGTAAGAGTAATTTATTGCTGAAAGTCATTGAAACAACATAAGACTATGGCCTACACTGTGTCCATAGAATTTTTCTGCTGACATAGAATCTGCTAGTTTGTCAGGTGGCTTTGTTTCCTGGATTCATATATTCTTGCAGACGACACTTGGAATTTTGAGTACAGCTGGGGATTATAATGAAATTTGGCTGATAAAAAATTGTGATGTTTGGTAATATCTGAAATCCGCCATTTTGTATGTTAGAAATAGATAATAAATCAAGCATTGCTTTGGAAAAATTCTGCAGGTTGACGTTATAGAGATAACCCACGTTTATGAAAACATGCAAATGCTGATGTAGCACAAGGTTGCACATGTAATCATTTCTGGAAATGCACCAAATTAGGTTAATTACTGTATACTGACACTGAAAAAGTTCCTGAGAGGAAATTATAACTTCCTAGCGAGGATAATCGATTATTTCGATCATGTTACTCAGCCCTATCTATTAAGTTTAACCTAACAGAAGTTTTGCTACGTATGCAGTTTAAACTTGAAAGTTTGACCTACAAAATTTTTAGACTAATCCACACATGTAGCCTACAGATTTGACCTGATACTGACAGCTGTTCAGTTCACTATGTTACATGAAAAAGGATTTTTAGCATATTGTCCATATAATGTTTAAAAATGGTAAATCTACTTTGAATTTTAGACTTTCGCATGTGATTAATACAAATTAATGATCAAATATACAGGTACGGTACATAAAATGTTGATTATTTTCAATAATTTTTGTTGATAAATGTTATTATAGCTTTATAATTTAAACAATGGTTCTAGACTTTCAGATTTGATTTTATGTGACTTCATAATATAACATATATAAAATACATTGTCACCTTGATTTATTGAAGCCAACTGTTCTGAAAATATTTAGGGTGGAGAAAATAGCCTCCTCTTTCTAAAGCCGAAAAACAGACATCTGCAGACCATGGTTGATGGATTGTCGCCTGAGAGACACAATTTTTTTTTATTTGATGCACACCATTTGGGAAGTTTAAAGGAATGTACTTCTACATTCTCCTTAAGGCTATGAATTTAGGAACCTAGCGAAGGTAACTTTCTTTATTCAGGTCTCTACTTTTACCAATTACCATAATATTATTATTATCTGTTGTTATTGTAGCTAAGGTACAGAAGGCTGGTGGTGTAGTGGTATCTAGACCACCAACTGATGATGAATATGATACAGCTGATAATATTAGTACAGTTAGTCATTTATCAGATGATGTAGTCAGCATTGCTGAGTCTGGTAAGTAGTTTTATATAAAAGAATGTGATCCCATGCAATCTAATTTAGATGTAGTTCCATAATCTTAAATACATATACATATGTAATCTTTACTATTATATTAAAGTCTGTTTTTTTTAGGATCTGCTCATCCATTCCAGATGGAATGAAATAACCTCTAGAAAATAGTAAATAAAGTATCTGGCTATATTTTTATACGCCCACGTATATTGCCGTCGCCCCTGTCCGTCGGTCCGTCAACATTTCTTGTGAACACAATAGAGACTACAGTTTTTAACTGATTTTAATGAAATTCGGTTTGATCATACATATTGATGAGATCTTGGTCAAGTTCGAATTTGACGATCTTTTGATGAACGGTTTTTGAGTTATTGCCCTTGACTTATGCAAAACACGTCAAAATTTGTTTGTGAACACAATAGACACTACAGTTTTCAACTGATTCTAATGAAATTTGATGTGATCATTTATATTGATGAGATCTTGGTCAAGTTTGAATTTGACGTTCTTTCGATGAACGGTTTTTGAGTTATTGCCCTTGACTTAGGCAAAACGCGGCAAAATTTGTTTGTGAACGCAATAGAGACTACAGTTTTCAACTGATTTTAATGAAATTTGGTGTGATCATTTATATTGATGAGATCTTGGTCAAGTTCGAATTTGACGATCTTTTGATGAACGATTTTTGAGTTATTGCCCTTGACTTAGGCAAAACGCGTCAAAATGTGTTTGTGAACACAATAGAGACTACAGTTTTCAACTGATTCTAATGAAATTTGATGTGATCATTTATATTGATGAGATCTTGATCAAGTTTGAATTTGACGTTCTTTCGATGAACGGTTTTTGAGTTATTGCCCTTGACTTAGGAAAAAGGCGTCAAAATTTGTTTGTTAACACATTAGAGACTACAGTTTTCAATTGATATTAATGAAACATGGTGTGATCATGTATATTGAGGAGATAATTTGATGTATTTGGGTTATTAATATTAAATTTCTTTAATATGAGAAAATTCATACTTTAGTCACTAAAGACTGTTTTATCATTTCTGCCAGTGGGCATATGTTACCTTGCCTGGCAAGCTATCTTTATTATATTGGATTCAATGGTTTTATTAACCGAAATAAATGGTAAAATTGTGATTATGTTAGGCCCTCTATGAGCTTCAGGTCTATTAATTTAGTCACTAGGCTTATTCACACTAGTGTAGAATTGATACAGGATGTATGTTAAGAGTTATCATTAATTTAAAATTAAATGCTCTTATTTATTGTACTTTTAGGACTAATGAGGCTTGCTTACTGGAATGGCACATCTCTCCTAGCCTATTTATATCTTTGTTATATAATGTTTTATAAATTTGATATTTTAGTTAATGAAGCTGAAGTAGACGAAGCCAGCTCTCAAGAACTATTTGAAGATAAGCTGAAAGAATATATTGAAGGTACAACACAGAAATGTACTCAGGGAAGAATAAATTGTTTGGAATTTATCAAATCTGCTTTGAGTAAAAAGTACATGGATGAGTTTTTGATGGATAGGTAAGTTTCAAGGTTTAAATGAATCAAGATTGTCAGGGCCCTGTTTCTTACAATCAGTTGTAGGATGATTTGATCGTAAATAGCGTTTTTCATTTCCTAATCAGGAAATTGTACGGTACTGATCACTCTCACAAGTTTTCTTCTTTGTCTCAGTTGAGAGCCGCAATTTTTTTCTTTACGCTTCGGCTATGACGTCAAAATAGCGGTAACATCATCATTGAGTTTCATTGACTGTGAAAATCAAAATTTCAGAACGATTTAAAGTGCAGTGAACAATTTTTGCTCACCCCTAGAAATTATAGCTTGGAAAACGGTCTTACCAAAATAGGCCTACAGGTTGATTTTGATAATGACGAAAAACCCATAAAATCTTGAACATGGGTCTTCAGCTCAAGAGGTAACAAAATTTGAATGTGTAATTTGACAAAATTTGAAGAAATAACCTTTATCTTTGGAAATTTTGTTATTGCATTATGTTTATCATTTTTACACCAATATTAATGTGTCAATGTGTCATTTGATCATGTTATGTACTATTTCAGTGGACTTTATTTTATTATATAAATATTTCTATATAATTCTTATGTATTTTGTAGGAAAGTTACATTAAGTGAAAATTTATTGAAATGTATAAAGAAAGGTAAAGGAGATGAACAAGCATTGGCTGTAACATGTTTTACTTTGTTAATAATACAGTTAGGAATAGAAGTTGAAGATATATTCAACGAGTTCAGACCAATGTTATTGAATCTATTGAATGATCATTCTGTAGCTTTAAAAGCCAGATCACAGGTGTGTTATTTATTAATTTATTGCGTTTTTTTTCTATTATTCTACATTTTGGACCTTATGTAATGTACATAATTTCAAATTTTCCTTTAAAATACACCAAAATTGCAACTTTTAATCAATTTTAACTATGAGTAATCCAAAACAAAATTAATATGTGAAATGTATTTATTTTAATTTCAGAGTACTATTTGTTTGTCTATTGGAAGTTTCTTAGCTTGTGATGATATTGAAGTAAGTTTCCATAATATTATATTACAAACATAATATATTTGCCTTTGACTGATTTTCATTTGAAAAATTGGATATTTTTGCAATACACCACCATACATTTTCATTGTGATTTTTTTTTAAATAGCACATATATCTTTGATATTTTATGGCACATTTTTTTCAAATACGGGACAGACAAGTTAAGGAAATCAGAATATTGCAAATAGAAACTATTCCTCTCCTTTGAACTGCTGTTAGATAGCCTGGCAAGTTCAATCATCTGGAAGATACAAATATAAAACATTATACTTCAATTATAGATTGTAAAAAGTGTAATGAAAAGTTTAGAAGATGTATTTAGAAGTTCATATAGGAAGGGAGATAATTCTACACCAAATATTAACACAGACACCTGTCAATTTCATTCAAATGCCTTACAAGCTTGGTGTTTATTGTTATCTATAGCCCCAGCATTTATAGTTAATGATGTTATAGCTAGGTAAGACACTGTTTTTAAATTATATTTAAAGAATTCTGTATGAATTAGGTTGCAATAAATGCAGATATTGCCCTATGTCCCATTTCTGTTAGTAATTGTATTTCTGTAGAAACAATAGTGACAGATCTATAGACACAGCTTTATGGAACAACAATCACTGGTTAAAGTTTTATGCAACGTTTTGACATGTTTCGTCGTCCTCAGAAGTTACAGATCTGTTAAAAGATTGGAACAGAACTCGTAGGCATTGTTCTGATACTGAAAAATCTTGTTAATCATATTAGACACTTCAGATGTCTGTTATTTGTTCTACTGATACACTAACGCACTAATATAAATAATTTTTGTTTTTATTTCAGTCACCTTACTAAAATACCTGATTTATTATTTAGTAAAGATTTAGATTTAAAAATAACAGCTGGTGAAACATTGGCTTTGTTATATGAATTAGCTAGAGAGACAGATGAGGTAATTTATTCTTAAACATACCAGATTTTACTGAAGGGATATACTCATTTAATTATGAGAGTCAACTGCTGGTTCAACATTTAAGTAATAAAATTGTAGATGAACTGAATGTTTGATTTTCTAATATTGATAATGGTAACTAAAATCAGTTTCAGATCAAAATGAAATTCCTGGAGTTATGCTGGGGAAGAAGTATAATCAATTGTTTAAAGTTGAAATATATAGATAATATATAAATTGATAAGAATAGATTACATATAATTTGGATATCTTATTAATTTGAAAATTGCAGCTTAATAAAAGTTTGAATTGTTATATGTTTTCAGGAGTTTGAAGGAGATGACATTGAAAGATTGTGTGAATTATTAAAAAATTTAGCCACTGACTGCCAGAAATCTCAGGCTAGAAAAGATAGAAAACAACAACGTTCCAGTTTTAGAGATATTCTCAGAGCAATTGAGGTGGGGTTTGAATTCAGTTTCTGATATAGTTTGATGCAATGAATATTACTCAAATTTCTTTCGAGATATTGCAGCTCTTAAAGCTATATTGTATCCTTCTGTTTACCAGAAAAGTGGATTTATTAAAAAGAAATATAAAACTCTCATTTGAGAACTGTATTAAAGAACTATACAAGCCAATTTTATAATTTAAGGAAGCTGACTCTCCTCGTACATTAGTAAAATTTGGTAGTGAACAAGTTTTATTAAATAGTTGGTCAAGAAAAAAACAATACGATATATTTTGTCATGTTATGGGTACTGGTGTAAACCTCCACTTACAGGTAATATTATCATCATAGTATTTTTCTTATATACTTTAGACAATACTACAATTTTTATCTGCCCACATGTTCAATTTTTTTGCCATTTTTTTTTGTTCACCAATTCTTGATGTTTGTTCTTTTAGTCACACAGGTTTTGTTGTATATTTGATGAAACCTGGTTGTCTTTCAAGGATGCACCTTATCAAAATTCAGTTATTTACGAATAAAGCCACAATTTTGTAAGCATTTAAAGATGAGTTTCCTTGTTTTTTAGTGTCAAATTAAGTAAACTATTTGAGTTATTAGTGTTTCTAATGAATTATCATGTATTATAAAACTCTTCTTATTAAATATAATTAAGAGTTTAAACCAATCATAAGTGTCCATGTATGTACAGTCTGAGATATATGAGACAAACTGGTATTTTTTTAAGTCTTTAGAACACTTCTACTTTCTATTCATATACTTATTGGCATTGGCATTAGGAGCCCATCTTTAAGGTTAAAAAGTGCATGTTGCGACTCTGCTAAATGTTTCAATTTATACAATGCTGCAAGTGGGTGTATGTTTTTAATTGAAAGGTGAATTTTTGTAGTTATTTAAATGATAAGGAAGGTATTAAACTAAATGATTTTATTTTGCAGCAATAATTTCTATAAGATATGATTTAAATCTATGTTTTTCAGTTTAATGAATTATTAAGACAGATATTTGATTTGGGGCCAGTTATACCTGTAGGTGCTGTAAGAACTAAATTATCTAAATTTGAAAGGGTGAGTTCTTTTACATTATCAATTGCAGGTGTTGTTAAAAAATTCAAAATAGTAATTATTGCTGAAAAACCAGATATGAAATGATATTAATTTTAATATTTTATCTTTTGTAGAATCAGTATAAAGCAGCAGCTTTTAAAGCTAGAACTAAAGCAAGATCTAAACACAGAGACAAGAGATCTGTTACTGCTAATTGTTTTTGATGATGATGAACCTTAGTTTGTTTTTTTAATCAAAGAATACAAGTGTTTTTAGTTCAAAATGGTCTCATGTACTAGACATTTTTTAATGTAAAACCAGACAAATATTTTTATTTTTATGGATTTTGTTCTTGATCAAAGTATAAATATTGTTATAATTATAATTTTGTAATAAAAATTTGCACATTAAAGAAAATTTCAGGTTCAATTTTTTATACGAAAATATAATTAGTTTTATTTTGCTCAAGTTCATATCTTTTGTGAGTCATTGTTATTTATGAAATATACATCAAAATGTTAGGTATTTAATAAATTTTCTTTCTGCTGTGATATTGCTGCTTTTATTCTATCACTCTAAATTTTCTTTGTATATAGTAAGGTGTAGTATAATAGTTTGATATTGCCCTGTCTACATTGACCCAAATGTATAATAAAAAAATTTAAACACATGCTTTTAAAGCCCAAAACAGATACCATAAATGCCTGTTCATTAAAAACAAAGGAAATTGAATCACTTCTGTTATTGTTGTGTTATGTGATGTTTCTATTAGAAACAAAAGTTATATGGAAAATGAAATAATTTTGTATAAAAAAAAAAAATGGAACTGGTCATTTAAAAAAAAAAATAGTGCTTTATAGTTATATTATTTTGGAAAAAAAACAGGAGTATAAACAAAAGAAAAAAACATAAAAAGGAAAATAATAAACAGTTGTAATTGGTTGTATATAGGTATTTACAAAATTTGTTTATTTCTGTCATAATGTTAAGAATGATTTGTTTGATGTTAGATTGGTTAAAGATAATAATGAAAAGTAAAAAAACTGAAAATACATCTTTGTTTGGTATTGGGTTTCAATATGGTTGTACAATCTTCTTTTTAAAAAGATTTCTATAAAAGTACAATAAATAAAACCTTTCTTTAAAATGTAGTTTTATTGGATACAAGATGGTATTTTATCAAAAAGCAAATATCCCAGTAGGCATTGACTATTTACAGTCTAGCCCTTTCCATCATCTTCTCTTTCCACTCAACCTTCACAAAAGTCGCTTATAATATCTAACGGCCCTCAAGTGACCTTATGAAACGCTTAGTTTTGGTGAATTTTCAAGAGCCACATAAACTAGTGTCCAAAAGAAACGATACCACCTGTTTGCAACGACATAAAAGAAAAACTAAACAATGCAGAAGTTTAGGATTGGTGTTATGCTTTTGAAAAATCCTTTCACAACATCTGTACAAAAATTTCATTTCAATAAAATCTGTACAACCAATATGACAAGCCTTTAAAGATGGGTGGGGTCGAAAAAAGAACATTTCGTTAGAGCACTGATCACAGAAACAACGGGAAATGTCACACCACACGTCACAAAGTCAAGTCAGTAGCGGGTATGTCCACCGTGAGCATCAATGCATGCCAGAACACGCCTACGGACTGATGCCGTCAAACGTCTAATGACGTTGGGAGTGATTCGTTGCCATTCCTCGAGGAGACATCGTTCCAAGTCCTGGACGTTGACTGGAGGCACACGGCGACGTCGGATTTGCCGATCGAGGTGGTCCCATAAGTGCTCGATGGGATTCATGTCCGGTGAAGATGCGGACCATGGCAAAACCTGTACTTTGGCGTTGGCAAGGAAGTTCTGTGTCAATCTTGCTGTGTGTGGCCTTGCATTGTCATGTTGGAAAAGGAGTCCACGAGGCTGTTGCTGAATAAAGGGCACCACAACAGGCCGTAGGATGTCATCAATATAACGCTGTGCATTCAGGTTTCCACGAATTACGACAAGCCTCGTTTTGACGTCACCACATATGCCACCCCAAACCATTAACCCTCCGCCTCCAAACGACCGGACCTGTTGGATACAGTTAAGCGCCAAACGTTCACCAAATCGTCGGTATACAAGCTGCCGTCCATCGTTTTTGAAGATGAGGAATCTGCTCTCATCAGGGAACATAACACGTGCCCAGTCCCGCCGTTGCCAACGTCGAACTCGCCTGGTCCAGATCAGTCTGTTGTTCCGGTGTCGAGGCGTCAGGAGCGGTCCGCTGTAGGGATGACGTGGCCGGATACCATACTGCCGTAGTTTCCTGTAGACGGTCTGTCGACTGATCCTGTGTCCCAGTGCTGTAGCCGCCGTGGACGTCGCTGTTACGGTGCGGTTCCTCAGGTGTAATACCCGGATGTAACGATCTTCACGGGGCGTGGTCTTCCACTCCTGGGCCTGTCTGACGTCTGACCTGTCTGACGTAACCGCTGCATCAACCTGGTGATAGTGATGCGTGCGCAGTCCAACCTTCTGGCGACGTCGACGTGTGTCGCTCCTTGTTGGACCATTCTAACGGCTCTCTCTCTCTCCATGGCTGTCAAACGTGGCATATCTTGTGTTCTTTTTGTTGCTGTGATATCAACGTGTCTGATCAGCCGTTTTATACAGTTTTTATGCACGAACAGAACATGCTAGAGAGGGAAATGTCACTTTCACGAAATTTACGTTTTTTCCCCGGAAGTGATGACGTGTTCCCGGTATTTTTATCGACTATGCTGTGTTTGGGATGTGCAATACGAATTGGCATGTTTTCATATTAGACAATTCACTTAGTAAAAAACAATTTTGAAAATAAGTTGGTATCGTATCTTTTGGACACTAGTTTATCTTGACCGAAAATTAGAATGGTTCAAATACAGTCGAACTTCGGGAAATTTCGATAGAAGGCAAAACTGACATAGGCCCATCCAATCAGAGAGCGATTGTTCATCATGTTGTTACTTACAGACCTTTCATTGCTACGATCTTCATATCCGGTTAATTTCGGTCACTTGAATGAACCCAATAGAGATGTTCCTTCGAATACGGTGCCTGTGAAGGAATATGTTGAAAAAACAGTCATAAGGTCACGTATTTGTTTTGAGGTGACTTCCGTATAAAGGTTTCCATCGAGTGGAAATCCATTTTGTGTTCATATGGCAAAGATCTATATTTGAATATTTTTGTGCCAGAAAAGTCAATTGTTTCTCCGTCACACGTCAGTACGTCAGTAAACACGTCAAACACGTCACACGTCGATTCTACCTTTACTGTGTTTGTAATGTATATTTCTGTATTGTTTGGCATATCAACATATCAAAATTGGTCTAGTTATGTTGTTCGTGAAACTAGAAAACTACCCACATTGTGACATGGCCCGCCTACATCATCAGCATCTTCATTAGCACCATCATTAGCACCATCATCATCCGCACCACAACTATCATCAACAGTATCAGCACCACCTGTATCATCGTCATCGTTACCAGCACCACCACCATTATCCCCGTCATAAACTATGAGAGTGATTCACGGAATCTAAATCTGTCAGACTTTAAGTGTCGCAAACTATTTATTTGTATGGTGAATGTGCGAATAAAATTACAACACGATTTAATTAAGCCCGTAAATCATACGAACTGGATTCTTTTCAGTCGTCATGTGTACAAAGTTCTTGAAAATTCGAGATGTAGGCCTAAATTGAATCGGCCAATTCACAAAAAAAAGTCTTGGATTATTCAAGCTGGCGGCGACAAAAGTTTGGGAGAAAAGTTTCCCAAAAGAGAAGGCGTCTTTAACGCCTTTTTAGTGCCTGAATCTTTTAACTCCGTCTTCGTCAAGCCTTGGTTTCATATCAAATGGCCTCTCCGCCGAGAACTTTTTTTTATGATATTATGGGGGAGAGGGGTGGGGGGCGTGGACTAATTTTTAAAAAAATCTTTATGGTAGTTGAGCCACTGCTGTCATCGTGAAATTTATTTACTGATCTTTAATCTGCGACGTGAAGGGCTGATGTAGCGGTGATAATCTACATTTTCCAATGGAACGTATACGAAATTGAACAATAATTGTATTAGATAACTACACTTATGAAAATGGACAGGATGAGGTTTATAAAATTGTGAGATTAAAGTTTTGTATTCGGTGCTTCAATTTCTGCTGAGGTATTCTTTGGATCAATAATGTAGATGGTACTAGGACTTGAACCGTTAACATTATCAGCCTGTGATATACTTAATTCACCAAAATGTCCATTACCGATATCATTTGAAGTTGCAGTTCTTTCTCTCTCCTTTTTTGTCATAAATAACCGTTCTACCTCTTCTAATGAAAGGTTCTTTGTTTCTGGTACGAATATGGCAACAAAAACGACCCCCAGCAAACAAAATCCACCATATAACCAAAATGTACCTATAAAAGAAGACCGGGATCAGTGGCGGAGCCAGGTTTACGTCTCTCTTCGAGAGAAACACTATTGTTATTGGCGAGTATTTTCACTCTTTCTAGAACACATGATACTACCCCCCTTAGGAGATCCACAAGTATTCAGTTTAATTTACGGGATGTACTGTTTTCACCCGATGTTGGGTGAGAATTTCGGCTAAGGGATATGTTATGACATTCGGGCAGTGATTTCGATCCTTAAATAATATGAATTATGAAATATTATTATAGGAGAATACAATCGGGCTATCAATTTAAAAAAAATACAGTTATAGTATAGGATATTCGGGCAAAGATATGACCGGGATGTTATCGTCAAGAAATAGATTAAATTTTATCATCTGGTATATACCTATTTCCATTTGATTGAACCACTATCCAAACACTTACCTATAGAAACATGGATACAGAAATATTTTGCTATTTGGGTCATGGCCACGTTTGTCCTATTCAGGTCGGGTCCTTAAAATCAGTAATTACTTTGTCTCCTTTTGGATGTTGTGATCAACATACAAATTTTGATAATAGCATAATGTACAGAATGTTTAGCTTTATTTAGTACACCGATCTTGAGATTAGCATACAAATATAGATAATAACAAGGTTTTGCACTTGTAATTGAGAATCATCAATATATTACTTCTCATATATATATGGTTCATATAAAATACGTGAAAATATATTCATTCTTATGAAACACAATCCGTGTTGTAAGCCTACCATCTATGTCTTTAAACAATGAATATGACAAATAATATCTGTTATATGTTTTTATGATCTAAAATGAAGATAATTCGTTTCATGATTAACTACAAACCTAGATCTATAACGTAAAGCACAGTACGCAAAACGTCATTTCACAGAATAGTTATAAGTATGAGAAAGTAATACCCACCATAGTTTGTAATAGTCTCTGTTAATGTTAGAAATGTAAATGATATTATCAAATTTAGAATCCAATTGACTGCTGTGGCTATGGAGGTACTGGTACTTCTGGCCCATAACGGATATATTTCAGAATTTATAGTCCAGGGCATAGGACCTAATCCTAGAAAATGTAAAGTGATAAATTCGGAAAGGGAATTTATAATGCCGTCGCACTCATATTAAGGTATCCTTAATACCAGCAACCTCAGAGATAAGAATGGAGTCTTTTTTGTACTACTGAAGCGTCCTTATTCATTGAAGTAATGACAAGCTATTTGGATGAGATTTTGATTAACAGAATTGTCTTGCTTGTACGGATTTTAATTAAGTATGTTCCAGTACAACCGATACTTCAGTGAGTAAAAGCATAGATTTAAAAAGTAACGGCATGTCGTGCCAGCTATAAAATAATGTAGTAGACAAGGAGATCATTTGTTTAAAGCCAGATTGGATGGTGCATACCTGGAGCAAATGCAAAAACAAAAAGACCTAACCCCAAGACTGCCATCCATGTATAATCAGTTGGACAGTAGCCTTGTGACCATTGAAAACCATCTGCTAAATCAGTTGTATTTCCCATTTTACTACATCGACCATACTCTGAAAATTCTTCATCTTGAGCATAAATACATGAAGCTGTTGATAATTCATCATAACAAAAACCACAAACTTTGTTTTCTATACATTGTTCACATGTTCTGTAAAGATATTAAATTCTAAAACTTATTTCTGTAGAATAACCTTCTCAAACACTAGAATCTGAAAACATTACTTCATAATATATAAGTTCACAATCAGCAAACAGGAAGTTCTATAGGTTCTTATTATATTGCATAAGATTGTCCGACCATGGAATGAGTTGAATGAAACATATTTTAGAATAAACATTCTAGGAAATTTTGAGACCTTTTAAATCAGTCTTGATTTCAAGTTTTTGCTGGACGTCTTTGTCTTTTTGATCAATTTTGAATTGAATCTAGACAAAAGACAAGTAAAGCCACTATTCGTTTTGATTTTCTTTCTTCTTACGTGTAAGTGTTGTTGGTACATTCGTCATTTAGTACAGTATTATTAGGATAATATTCTGTTACATTCTTGTTGAGCGCTGGAGAATACACAGAGGATAGTTGAAAACCAATGGCTAAAACCGCCAACGCTATAGCCACTCCTACAATATATCATAAACAATATTATTAACATAATAACAATACAGATAATCTAAGAGTAAAATGTAAAGGAAGGCAAACGTAATTATGCAAAACCTGGTGTGCACTACATTCGCTATGCATTGTATGATGTGTTGAGCCAGTCTGGGCGACCAGTCCGTTGTCAAGCACTAGAAAAAGAATTCTCAATATCCCGGAGGCATCACTGGAGTTTTGGAAGTAGATCATTGCAACTTCTGAAAGCTAGCTTGTCAATTGTTAGAAGCAGGTCAATGTCAAGCTCTAAAAGCAGACCAATATCAAGTTCGAGAAATAGGCCAATGTCAAGCAGACCAATGTCAAATTCTAGAAGCACACCAATGTCATGTTCTAGAAGCTGGTCGATGTCAAGTTTTAGAAGCAGGCCAATGTCAAGTTCTAGAAGCAGGCCAATGTCAAGCAGACCAATGTCAAGTTCTACAAGCTGGCCGATGTCAAGTTCTAGAAGCAGGCCAATGTCAAGTTCTAGCAGCAGGTCAATGTCAAGCAGACCAATGTCAAGTTCTACAAGCAAGTACCAGTCAGAATGAATAGAGGTTAGATTATAGAAGCTGATTATTGGGAATATACAGACCTATCAAACTAATAATTGTAAGAAATCTTCTTCCTAACCGCTCCACCAACCACAAACCAATAAATGTTGACAGAAAATTGATAGTATTGGGCACCATGACTAACCAAATGGCATATTTTACTGGAAATCCCGCTAGTTTCAATATAGAAGCACTGTAATAACTGAAATAAGAAGATTCACTGACTATTTTGGAGGTTGTGGATGTTTCGGTATGCATTCTTGGCAACAATAAAAATAAATACTGTTGAATATCAGATGAAGAAAGGTATACACATATCTACCAAGAAATATATCATTACGACAGGGCTCTGATGTCTCTGCTGTTGTCGCTGCTGCTGGTGATGATGGTTGTGGTGCAGGTGATAATGTTTCTATGGGTTTCTGATGATAATATGACTGAATTTCATATTTCTACTTACATGACAGTATTAATCCCACACAACTGCTGAAAGAATTGTAAACCACAGCCAGCAAATAATGCTCTTCTGATGTGTGGGGTTTTTAATATTCTGCCAAGCACAAAGCCTCCAGCTGAAATTAAAGCAGATGTGGAATTGCTTATTTGCTTATCAAAAATGCTGTACTGATCAACTAGCTCAAATTTCATATTATATCAATATGAACGACACTGGATAGAGTTTTGTATCCAAAATGTTTATGGATAACTGATTTCAGGATATACATGTATCAGGCTTAGTGATGATTTATGCATGGGAGCAATAACACACTGTACATTTAATTAGATATATTTTTGGCTAATTTGAAACATAAATCATCTGTTTAAGTCGGCCAACAATAAACAATAATTCAAAATGCTTTGTCATAATCCAAATCAAAATATTTGTCCTGGCATTGAGATAGTTTCAAGGTTTTTCTTATCAGTCCATTTTCAAAACCTCTATTTATTCAGATGGTGCTTATTGAAATGATAAGAATCCCTCTAAGCCTGTACATTGATCAAGGATTGAAATCAAACGGAAGTACGGAAATATTTTTTTTATCATTGGGTCGTTGATATGGATTCTGTATAAGAATGACAAATGATTTTGAAATGAACAGCATCCTTGTAAATGTCGACTTACTGTTTTCTTGCGCATTTTTAGCCATAGCACTTTTCATATCTTCTATATCCTCTTCCACATCTTGTTTACCGTTAATCTTTCTTAGAACTTCTCTCGCCTGATCAATTTTACCATGTGCTGCCAACCATCGGGGACTTTCAGGCATGAATAGGAATCCAATAAACTGTATAACGCCAGGAATAGCAGCCAAACCTAACATGTACCTTAAATGATGCAACAGATTTACAACACACTGTCAAATTTGTTAAATCTGACAACCTGTAACATTACACCGATAAGTAACGAAACTGTTGCATGTGACAATACGGTGTCAAATGACAGATGTGTTGCATGTGACAGTATTGTGACAAGTGCCAACAATGCTACATATAACAAAACAGCGACAAGTGACAAAACAGTTACATGTGACAATACAGTGGCAAGTAACAAAACAGTAACAAAAGTGACAAAAATGTTGCATGTAGTAATGCAATACAATGACAAGTGACAAAGAAGTTGCACATAACAAGACGGTAACAAGTGACAACAGTTATATGCGACAATACAGTGGCAAGGGACAAAAATATCACATATGACAAGTGACAAAACAGTAACATGTGAAATTACAGTGACAAGTTTACAGTGACAAGTAACAAAACAGTAACAAAAGTGATGTATGTAGCAATACAGTACAGAGGCAAGTAACAAACAGTATACACACGTGATAAGGCTTTGACATGTGACAGAACTGTGTGACAATACGATGGCAAGTAACATAACAGTAACAAAATTGACGTAGCAATGCAGTACAGGGACAAGTGACAAAACAGTTACACGTGACAAGGCTGTGACAGATACATACGGCAATACAGTGACAAGTAACAAAACAGTAAACAGTAACATGCAACTGATAAATTAAAAAGTTATTTTAAAGTTTACAAGTAATCAGTGTCACGTCTTTTACTTGAGGTTTAAAATTGCACTCTAGTTGCATTCAATAGCTACGACAACTAGTTAAACGCGAAATTAGGTCTTTCAGTGTTGCCTTTTGTACTACTATAATATGGATATTGCTAAATACTACTAAGTTAACATGAAACAATGCGTTTCAGTAGATTAAAAACAGAAATATTTACTACGTTTGATGACTTTTAAAGTATAACAATAAATTTCAATTCCACCTAATATGATGTATAACTTTTTCCACAACGTGATTTGGCTAATTCAAAGTGCATTTTTACTGATGAAATCAAAAGACACGGAAATTATTAATTTATGATTACAGAAGGAAGTCATTTGGTTCTGCATGAAAGAAAATAATTCTTTTCAAGGGCGATAATAAACTCAAAAGATATGAAATCAAAACATGACAATATATATTAAAAAAAACAAAGGAGGGTAGACTAATTTAAATATGAGAACTGTGTGTTCATCCCTGTATAGGTGCTAAGATGAAATATTTTGACTACACTTGTTCATAGGACTTAGAAGAATGCTCTCCTAAAACATAATGTGAAACATATAATATTGTAAATATAATTATTTTCCTAAGGCTAACAGGAACAATAAGTGTCTGATCTGAATTTGATGAAAATAACAATTGCCAATTAAATCTTTGGTGACTGACTTACCTCCATCCAGTATGTTTCATGTCACTAAATATGCCAGCTACTAAACTTGAAATAACAATACCAATAGTGATAAATAACTGATTTAATGTCACTAGACGTCCCCGAATATCAGCAGGGGCTGCTTCGGCTACATACACTGGTACTGTCATGGAGGCAAATCCTGGAAAGAGAAAAAACAAATTATTTCGTTGCTGAGTTATTGGACCCCAGGTAGTCCATGAGATTGACAGAGCAACTGGTGGCATTAGAAAAGTATGACCATGCGCCAGAGTTGACACGGTTCAAGGGTAGGCTACATTGGGTTTGGTCGTCAACCTACACACTATGGTCTGTTTTTAGAGATGATTATTTACTACAGATCATGATAAAACGATAACGACTATTATTATTAGGAAAATGAAATCACAAGAGTTTTATGGACAACCTGACTGAACAGGTAATGCCATGTTTTATTTCTAGTGAGCACAAGTGGAATAATTGACCTACATTTTTTTCGATATCCACTTGGCGGGGATTATTTATCGCAGAATGGTGGCCATCTGATTCCTGAATCTGAGATCCTGTTTTCTCAACAACCATGTGCTAAAATTTCATCGCAGGTGCCAAGTTCACTATTTAAATTACTTTATGAGAAACTTTCGCCATATGCAATAGAATATCATGGAAACATCTTGATCATGTAGTCTTTTACCACCCCCACACAACTCATAGATTACAACACGATGTTAGTTTTTTCAAACCATTACAAACATATTATAACCAAGCAATTGATAGCTGGATGTGAGATAATCCTGGAAGGAGTGTGACTCAATTCCAGGTTTCGAAACTGTTTTTCACAGCGTACATCAAAGCATCTACAATGTCAACTGCAGAGAATGGTTTTGCTAAATGTGGTATTTGGCCTTGCTCACGAGGAGTGATTGAAGAACAAGAATTTTGTCCATCAACTTTAAACAATTACCAATTGATTGATGATGTACCCATCCAGGCAAACCACGCAGTTGCGGTTGCAGAAGAAATTGTTCCGTCTACCGTAAAGGAAATTAGAGTTATTAGAGAAATTTGGTTATTAGAGTAGCACCTGATGACAGATGTCTGTTTGGAAGCCTAGCTGTGGCAACGAACCCACTTTTACAGAATGGCACAAGAAACAACTATGGTTTATTGAATGATTCACTTCTACTTCTTCACGAACAGGTTCAGTCCGATCATATACGTCACCAGGTAGTCCAAAAAATGTATATTAATTTACAAATGAACATGTATGATGAATATGTTGGAGACGCCTTGAAAGCTATGTAAAGTACAAATCAATGGAAGAAAGAATTACATCAATGGCCCAACCACAAACTATGGCTGGTGAATTGGAACTTTTAGCTGATTCATCCGTGATAGGGAGACCAATACATGTATCAAAATACATACATTAGCTGCTATGGGGATTTAGAATATTCTCTGCCAGTGAAAGTGAGATACATTGGGCATTATTATTGTGTAATTTATAATTATTCTGTTTAAACTAATAATGATGCTGAGGATGTTTCTAAAGGCACAGTAAAATGTAATGAGTTAGACTAATCGATATTTCTCCAATTCCAGTTAAGATACAAAAAGTATCAAAAAGAGGATCTCGAAGTCAAGTGTCTCAAGTATTAACGTCCTTACAAGAAAAATCTTTTTGCAGCTAAAGAAAACGCAAAGACTAAGCTCTAATGGTTCAAGAAAGGGTCATCATTCCAAATTGGATGAACTACACAAATGGGCGTTATTTCCATCCAATTTTGTTTGCTTTCGTAAATGGCTTTTGTTCCCACGGCCCTCATTCTTACCGACCCTAGGCCTCTGACAGTAGCCTTTAAAGCAAAACATTTTCAATTTGATGTAACATTTTTGATTTTGCAACATTATTTAACTATTTCCCGATTTATTATAAAATATATGCTACAGTCCAAATTAGCCGATACCCTGGTCCAATTAATCCTCTAAATTGGACCAGTCGCGTGGAATTTTCAAACCAATCCTAAAACCTTACTTATTCATTAAAACTCACAAAATTTGGTTTTTGTGAGGTTTACAGCCTTGTGCATTGTGTAAGCATTAAAGATTTGCAACAAGCAATAGGAATTTTGAACTGCAGAAATATTTCCTTAAGTGGTCCAATTTACCCA
This sequence comes from Lottia gigantea, assembly GCF_000327385.1. Classification (NCBI taxonomy): domain Eukaryota; kingdom Metazoa; phylum Mollusca; class Gastropoda; family Lottiidae; genus Lottia; species Lottia gigantea. Next base: position 315,606 of record NW_008709614.1, on the reverse strand, counting down.
CCCACCTGTATAATAATCGGGTCTCAGCTGTAATAGTCCTATGAATCTTGGACTAATTAAATTCCAGATGATTTATTTGTGGTTATAAGCATAACATGCTTTGATATTGGTCAATTGATTCCTGGCTATAAAATAATGAGTAATATTGTACATTATTATCATATAAAGAATAATGTGTGACTACAAACAAAATGCTGATAAATGATCCAAGATGTCTGAAAAGCTTCCGTAAGTGATATCACTTTTTTCTTGTTTGAGTCATCTTATATCACTGTGTTATTATTATTTCTCCTGAACACACATCTTCTAGTGTAAAGAGCTATGACTCTAGCCTCTGTTAGTAGTTCTATATCATTGAGGTCTGTTAGAAAGACTCTCATAAAAGGTTCTCTAAATTTTGTATAGATGTATATCGGGGAAATAAGTGTTTGATGGATCCACAAATCACACAAAATTATATGCTTTATCACATTTAAGGTCGTTCGCAATTATAGTGACGTCATCAAACATTTAGTTATAGTGAAATTGCAGGAACCACAGACTTCTGACTGAAATTTGGAATAGGCCTAGTGCAAATTGCTGCTATCAGTGTCTCCGATTCACAAGAAAACGTCTTTATAATCCCTTAAAGATACGTTTCTATTGTGCTGATTCTTCCAAATGAGGTAAGTATTATATAAAACCCTAAAAGCTCTATAGGATTCGAAGAGTCTTAAATCAACAAGATTTCATAAAAAAAAAACATCAATTTTAAAATCGAAGGAAATGTCAGAAGACTGACCTTTTGAGAATGTTGGTAAATGTAGTGATAAATCTATACTTAACAGTATCGTCGTGGGATCATTTAATGATCTAGGTTTTTTTTTTCAACTTACGTATATGATGTCATGTCAAAACAATAGCTGTTAAACCGTTTTTCTAAAGGCCCTGGAACACCATTTTGGAAATTTGGGCTTTAAATATATGTATATAGTCTTCAGAAGTACCAAAACTGTTCCAAAATAATACAGTAATTAAATACGTTTGACGATTTTTAAATTTGCTGAAGTATGGCAATAACTCAGATCAAAAACTTCAAATCAGAACTTCGCATCTGTCGGGCCGTGGGTATTCGCACAATTAATGGTGTTTTATACCAGTCGTGTGGTATCTTTGATCATTACTATACATTTAATCATTCAAAAGATTAACTAAGAGTTGTACTAGCTGCTGAATCATTCATCTTGTTCCAAAGAATTATGTCTTTTATCTTGATCACATCTTCATCTGTATGGTAACACGATACCATATTTAATTTATTTTGAGCTGTTCGTATTAGTCTTATTATCGCCAAGAGAAATTTTTTCTCCACAAACCGACGTGGACTTAGTGTAAATCTTCCTGGATTGTCTCTACTGCTATACTTCTTTATGGTTTCCTCGTTTTACCAGTTACATTCGATTTGGTTTTTGTCAGTTACAATCGATTTGGTTTTTGTCAGTTACATTCTATTTGGTTTTTGCCAGTTACATTCTATTTGGTTTTTGTCAGTTACATTCTATTTGGTTTTTGTCAGTTACATTCTATTTGATATATGCCAGTTACATCCTATTTGATGTATGCCAGTTACATTCTATTTGATGTATGCCAGTTACATTCTATTTGATGTATGCCAGTTACATTTTTTTTGGTTTTTGTCAGTTACAATCGATTTGGTTTTTGTCAGTTACAATCGATTTGGTTTTTGTCAGTTACAATCGATTTGTTTTTTGTCAGTTACAATCGATTTGGTTTTTGTCAGTTACATTCTATTTGGTTTTTGCCAGTTACATTCTATTTGATGTATGCCAGTTACATTCTATTTGATTTTTGCCAGTTACATTCTATTTGATATATGCCAGTTACATTATATTTGATGTATGCCAGTTACATTCTATTTGATGTATGCCAGTTACATTCTATTTGGTGTATGCCAGTTACATTCTATCTGGTGTATGCCAGTTACATTCTATTTGGTGTATGCCAGTTACATTCTATCTGGTGTATGCCAGTTACATTCTATTTGATGTATGCCAGTTACTTTCTATTTGATGTATGCCAGTTACATTCTATTTGGTGTATGCCAGTTACATTCTATTTGATGTATGCCAGTTACATTCTATTTGATGTATGCCAGTTACTTTCTATTTGATGTATGCCAGTTACATTCTATTTGATGTATGCCAGTTACATTCTATTTGATGTATGCCAGTTACATTCTATTTGATGTATGCCAGTTACATTCTATTTGGTGTATGCCAGTTACATTCTATCTGGTGTATGCCAGTTACATTCTATTTGATGTATGCCAGTTACTTTCTATTTTGGTTTTTGTCAGTTGCATCCGATTTTGTTTTTAGTTAGTTACATTCTATTTGGTGTATGCCAGTTACTTATGATTTTGTTTTTGTCAGTTGCATCCGATATTGGTTTTAGTCAATCACAATCGAGTTTGTTTTTTGTCAGTTACATTCGAATTTGTTTTTGTTTTCAGTAACATTCGAGTTTGGTTTTAGTCAGTTACATTCGAGTTTTTTTTTTTGTCAGTTACATTCGAGTTTGGTTTTTTTTTTCAGTAACATTCGAGTTTGGTTTTAGTCAGTTACATTTGAGTTTGTTTTTTTGTCAGTTACATTCGAGTTTGTTTTTTGATCAGTTACATTCGAGTTGTTGTTTTTTTTTTCAGCTACATTCAACACTGTCATTATAACAACTTTTTCACACATACCCTACAGCAAGATTTATTTTTTTCAAAAAGCCAATGTAAAAATTGTAGAACAGCCCTCATTGACGTAATAGTATCTACAGTCATCGTCCTGTTGTGATGAGCTAGATAAAGATGAGGTTTTCCCGTTCGAAACTAAATCCATTGTAAGCACCAAAAATCATGTTTTCTCCATTATCAGAGCGTTTGTGAAAACTATCTTCAAAATTCAGACAACTCAACCCAGGAAAAGTATTAGGATTGTGATTATAGATAAGATAACTACCTTTTTTACAGACAGTATCTCACTATAACAGATAGAATGTAGATTTCTACACTTAATTTACCTGATGACCTCTTTCTGTCACATCAGACATGTGAATACCTGTATATCTTCGTTTAGCTTAATCTGTATTTCAAGGATACAGAAAGTGCAATCTATTATCTCATTTTCCTGTTTTGATCTGTTGGTGATTTTTGATTTTTAACCGATATATCGTTAGATATATACATGTAATATTATGATGTAAAATAGGTACAATGTTTTAATTGGATAATATACTTTTTACACCAATGTTTTATTAATCTAATATAATCAGTGAAATGAATTGAATATAAATACAATCCCGATGATGTTAATTGTGATTTGGTTCTATATTTTGAAAGATTTTATCAGATTTAAACCTTTGTTTTTTTACAAGCCAATTAGTATGTTCTTCAATGTATTTTCATGATGCACGTATCTACGATATCGCAGTAAGAATATGCTTTCTGCCTTTTTATTATCACCGTTCTATTTCATATTTGTACTGGATTGGTCTACTTCTTTGGTTGGAATGGGGAGAACTATGAACAGTGGGTATTTTGACGTCAATTATCTATCGGTCTATAAGATCTGACCTGATCTGATTTTATAAATTGTGTTTTTAATCCACAGATAAGCTTGGTATTAGGGCTTATTCAGACTTACACAAGATTACACAGCTGGATTAGGAATGAGTCGACCAGACGATTTGAAGAACTATTTCTGTTTTTGAGAGGCCCTATTTTTTTAAGTACCGGTAGTTAAATTTTTCCTACGGTCATATTTTTTCGAGATCTATCTTCATAAGCGTTTGCAGTAGAAAGTTAGGAAACCTTTTGCAGAATAATGGTCATTCATGATTAATTCATTTCTGTATAATAGGAAACAAACCGAATATAAGGATATTAAGGAAACGTTGCAAATTAAATATATTGAAATAGCCTATGCATCCATGGGTCATTGAAAGTAGGGAATTTCATCCAGTTTTGTTAATGTAAAGAAATTCCGAACAGGGTCCAGAACTCAGATTAGATAACATTCTATTTTCAGTACCTTTCTGGTCCCAGATAATTGGACTCTAATTCCACTGTTGAAATCAGCAACCATCCAGTTTATCGCAGTTTCTAATAGTCAACTTATTTGTTGACTGCGCAGTGCAGCTTTTGTGAATCATTAGGTAGAGGGACCACAGAAAGAGGTGGGGGGGGGGGGGGGGCAATTAGAACGAGGTATTGTTACTTGGGACTGGGGTGTGGGGGTTGAGATCGGAGTTACTGCGACAGATTAAACTATAGGGATGATTTGAAAGGATTGAAATTTTGATCAAACATCTAGAAAATGATTGTACTCGGATTATCATCAACCTACTCATATACATTTATATCGACTAACAGGAAAGATGATTTATGCAATGTCACACTGACCGAGATTTAAACCCACGATCAACATTGTGCTGACCGATATCATAGCCTATGACCGATTTTTTATGATTCCAGCGCTTTTACTGACTGAGAAATATAGTCTAGATTATCATGTTTAAAACATGTGAAACAGGTAAAAATATGCGCTTTATCTTAATTTAATACCAGGAACCGAAGGAACTGCCTTATCTGATCAAATTTATTACCACATAAATTATTGATAACATGGATTGCTATGCATGTTTCAATGGGTGGAATTGGGTCGTCACAAAAAAGTTAGCTACACAGGAACAGCTTCTCTCCTCGTACACAGTCAGAGATGTTTTCCTTTTTTAGTTGCTCTGAACAAGTAGCTATACGTATTACGCAAAACATAATATGTTACTATATCTAATGAGATGAAGTATAGTATAAATGATATCGGATGGGGCTTTTTCCATTCTTACATTTGGCTGCATTATGCACATTAAAGAAAAATTTTGAAATATATAGAAAGTTAATTGAATAAAGATCCAACTATAATCCATAAAATTTGTTACCATATGACAAGAAGTAATGCTATCATTGCAAACATACATAGATAGGGACACCCTTCAATCTTAGTAAAATAATTACCATATACTTACCAATTCCAATGCCAACAATAATTCTGCCCCCTAATAACACATATTTATCTGGCGCTGCTCCCATCATAATAGCCCCGATCACAAACACAACACTAGCAATCATAATTGTCTTTTTTCTGCCTAAGAAATCTGTCAAAAATCCCGCGAACAGTGCTGCAACAGCGGCAGCGCCTATAGTGGCACTGACTATAGTCTCTTTCCATACCGTATTTAAATCAAAGTTGTCTTTTCTTTCTATAAGTAAAATGGAGCCTGAAACAATTCCAGTATCATAACCAAATAATAACCCTCCTGTAGTAGCAAAACATGCTAAAATATAAACAAAAGACGAATGTCCTCCTTCTTCCTTTTTATTCGACATGCTCGATGTTAGTTTCCGATCTCTCAGCAACTACAAATCACAAGACTGTCAGAAGAAAGTATTAAGAGAGAATAAAATAACACTAAGAATTCCGATAAGACACTGGCTGTTTCTTAACGTTTAATACTAACTCATATTCCTAGTTCTTAGTAACCATTTTATTTAACAGTATGCGATCTTTATATAAGATTTGAATCAAGTTATCTTTTAATAAATTAAATAGGTCAATGATGACAGTGACAGCTCAAAGAGTATTATTGTCATTGGCGTTATCTTAGATAATGAATTTATCAGTTAACTTTATAAAATGGTTTCAATTTTTTTTATTATATATTTTGGACTAGGCCTACTATAAAACTTAAAAAATAGTATAAAAATTAACATACTTAGAATAAAATCACTAAATTGCGGTATGCATCATCAGTGGATCTGAGACTTCCACCACGTCCTCTTAACACTTAAAAAAATGGTGGATATACGTGGAAGAAATTATTATTTTTCCTCCATAGAATACTTTTGAGGAACGTGTACTTCAATGCCTATATTTAAACCAAGGATTTTTCGAGGATTTGTTAGTCTATGTTGTATTAGAAATGTAAAAAAAACTACATTATGTAAGTTACATGCATTCTGATCGGCATCCTACTGATAAAGTGCAGTGATTATTCTAAGACATTTTTTATAGTTGACATAGAATCATCGAATAGAAAAATAAACGGTTATTTTAGTGAATACTTCACAAATTCTCCGACAACAGTTTCACAGAGACACCCAATTTCATTTTCTAATCTATTGATAATAATGTATCAATTTCAAATAATCTTATGATCTTTCTGTCATGACATGACTAAATCGAAGCTCTATGTACTCATGACATGGCAACTTCTGGTAGATTAAAGAGATGATAATGTTAATTGTATGGTGTCATGGTGACAGCATCTTAGGGGTACCGTAACTCGTATATCACAATCGTTAGTACAAGTTATCATAGCGTTCTATAGAAGTTTATACAACATGCAATACGCTAGGTATTGGCCTTCGCCCACAGGACATCCATGTTTTGGGGTTTTTTTTTCCCCAATCACGATCTTTAAACAGAGAAAGGCGCTGACTCGTCCTATGTAACAATCATACGATATTCTGTAAAGTTTAAATAAATAAAAGATAAAATAGAATTTGATAAAAAGTTCATTGACTGGACAGACCTCGTCAAATTCAGTAGGCCCTATCAATTGTACGGTGGTATTTATTCTTCTTTTATGGAAAGGGTTTGCTTTTTGCATTACACTTGTGCCTTTAAGCTAGAAGAAATGAAATGAAATGAATGGAGTTTAACATTATTACTTGTCTACACCTAATATACAATTAATATTGAATGGCGGTAATGAAGGCGCCTAAGCTGCAAGAACAGACATACACTCTTTGAAATCTTAAAATTGATTGAAAAAGTAGGAAATATCTCCACCTGCTTCTCTCAAAACAACTATAATTCCCCCATCAATAACATTAGCTTCTGTTTAATGGTCAATTTCAGGACTGTTTATTCTTTAATTGACAATACTACTGTTTCTTGAACCAATTAGGCTAATTTCTCGTTTTGAGGTAGGATATTTTCGATATTCATTGATTACAGATCTGAGACATATTATATTTATGCTAGTATTCAGATATGTTGTAATTTATTATATATTACGCCTACACAAGCTTTCATGAAATATTCGCAACTTGATATTTTGAATATAATTTACATCTATTATTATATATGCAAAGTAGTTTCTTTCTCAGAGTCATTATTAGTCATATTTGTAATTAATATTTTTAATAGACACTATAATATGATGCCATTCGCACGAAAAGGCCTACTCGAATAATAGGCCTAACAAATTAAGTCGGTCTTTCAAAAATTAATCGTGTTTGTACAATTTGATATTTTGAATGAATCGACAATATAGGCTATATTAAGAAACTAGTTTCTGTATCTGGAGACAATTTAAAAGGTTGTTATAAATTGGAATCTTAAAGAAGGCCATGTTTTCATAACTAATTAAAATACCGGGTAGGCTATAGGTTTATAGCACCTGAATAAATTTGCAAACATTAAATTTTGAAATTGATAATTTGATAGGGCCTGCTTAGAGTCAAAATAATTAATGAATAGTGCTTAATTAAATTGATTCAAGGCATGAATCTAATTTACATTCCATATGCAAAAGTTATTCACATTATTTCGCAAATAATATTCAATGAAAATAATTATGTTATTGTGTTAATCCTCCTTTTTTTTTTTATTTAGCGCTTATTAAATTTTACAATGTTAAAAAATGAGGAGAAAGGCAGGGTTTGATCTCTTCAAGTTCTTGAATCCTGATCATTGACTTATACACAGGTAAAACTGCGTAATAATAATGCCAAAGGTACACCATTGAAAGGGAGACAACTCTTATTATGTTGTTTTGTTCGTTCCCTTCCAAAATGTACAATATTTGTAAAAAATGATGATTTAACATTATTTAATTAATTTTGTGATAAAAGCATATTTACCAAGATGAATTTTACTAAGGCACTATCCTATTTTATTATGAGAAGTAACAAGCAATTTATAAGGTGAGAAAATCTAAATTATTACAAGTATTGTGGTGTGTTCAAAATGCCAACGATGCAAATTTGAGTGTAATTGCTGGTTTACGATCTTTCTCAATGGAGTTTATAAACTAAACAGACTAATTAATTGTGTAGACTTACGAGACCACCAACAATATAACTAAACAGACTAATTAATTGTGTAGACTTACGAGACCACCAACAATATTTTGATTGTGTAGGCCTATGAAGCTTTATAGAGAGCTAGCATGTATCTTTTGGTTGTAAGAACAACATAAATCATTTGTTGATTGCATTGGCCATGGGCTGTGGTAGTGTGGAGCAAGGTTTTAGCTAGAAAAAAATTCAGTGGTGGCTCAAAATGTCTAAGCGAAACAAAAATCATAGTGATGTTAATTTTATCATGCGTCGTGTTGAAAGCAAACGTTTCTACAATAAGCCAATACAGGCTATCCTTTATGTGATATTTGACCAAATTAAAATAAATTTAAGTCAACTATGTAAAAATCTTGGATATTTGGCATCATTTTACAGAAATTTTAGTAAACCGTTATTTCTGCTAACCACCATAGCTACATCTCTGCTCTGCTGTGGAACGCCATGAATCTTATGATTATATAGGTTTATCAGGCCTATGGCAAGTGATTTTTATTGATATTTTAATTTTCTTATAGGAACAATGTGAGAAACTATGGCATCGCTGAAGAAAGATTTCAAAAAACAAGTTTTACATTTGTAAGCGATGAAACAAATGATGTTATTTATATTGAAAAATTCAATCAACTTGGGTTTAAATTAATGAATGGTTTTCGAGTTCTTGGTCCAGCAGTCTTCTTTCCCAGATCTGTTTTAGGTTGGAAGGTATGACTTTTTTTTATATTAAATTGGGGTAATTGCTACTAGTAAGCTACTGTATAACAAGAAATAATTCATTCGAAATCATAAAACAAAAACACCACTCAGGTTAAATGTTTAGGTCCTTCTTGTCTTAAACTTTGGATTTTTTGTATCCATAATACTTTGAAATTCAACATCTATTTCTCCTACGAAAAAAAATACCATGCCAATTTAAATAAAGTAGTTTATTTAAGTTCTTTTTAACTGCCCTGGAAGAACACAAGCTCACAAAATCAATTTCATTTTTTCAGGTTAAAAACTCAACAGATATCAATGAAAATTCACTTTCATTGTTTCCACTCTTAGCTCCAAAATTAGGTAAGCATGACATTGATTTCCAAGGTGTTTTTAGGAATCAAAATGAAATATATGATATGAGGATATTCCACATGAGCCTAGCATGTCTTATTTGTAATTTTAGATTAAATGGTAGAACATAGGACTTACTACTTAATGGAACATCAAATTACATATTTATACTATGTGAACTCAGGAAGGTGTTGGTTAAGGGTGTAGGTCCACCAAATATTAACTAAACCTGTAGTGGTGGATCATCATGCAGTTTTATTGCACTATATAATACATATCCCTGAAAGTCACATATGTCATTTTTGTTTAATATATTTCACTGAAGAGTAAACTATAGTGTCAAAAATGAGACATACAATTGATATCAAATATCATCTTGTTACAGATGAGAATTTTGTGAGGGAAGTTAGACAATGAATGGCAGTATAAATAGTTAAATGAATATTTATTTTGTAGATTTGTTGATAGTTGGTATAGGTGACCCTGGAAGTCAGTTTGATATGAATATCATCAAATATTTAAGATCTAATAGAATAAGTCTAGAAATTTTGCCAACAGTAAGTTAATCTTACTTTACCTTTATTTTATGGGAGGGGGGTGGGGGGTGGCTGCTTTGGCTGCTTAAGTTTGACGCTTGCTTTCTTACACAGAAATAAAGGGTTCAATCCCCAAAAAATTGAGCTCTATCCTGTGGTAAAGTATTCAGACTCCCTGTAAAGGGGCAGTATGCAAAATTTTCCTTGTCAAAAAGTCTTAAATTAATCCTGAAAACATTTCTCAAATACACTATGTACATCTATGTATCTACTTGATCACACTGAATTTGTTTTAAAAGGGTTAATTAAATGTTTAATAAGCAGCTTTAACTAGTTTTTATACGCCCACACTGTCTGTCCGTCTGTCTGTCCACAATTGTTTGTGGACACGATAGAGCTGGTTTCTTGATGGATTTTGACGAAACTTGGTGTGTGTGTTTGTAATTACCCAAGGATGAACCCTATCGAAAATCAGACGAATTCAAAAATATTTAGTTTGAGTTATTGCCCTTGTTCTTGAATTGTTTGTGGACACGATAGAGAGCTGGTTTCTTGACTGATTTTGACGAAACTTGGTTTGAGTGTTTGTAATCACCCAAGGATGAACCCTAATGAAAATCAGATGAATCGAAAAATATTTACTATGAGTTATTGCCCTTGTTCTTGAATTGTAAGCTGTAAACAAAACCCATGAAATATGAAAATTTCACTCTCAGAAACATTCATTTACTGATAATTCTTGTCAACCTCCCGGACAAATTAGCTGCCATTACGAATGTGTGCGCATTACGATGGCATCGCTATTTTTGTGTTGGGCCTCATAAAGACACAACATTTTTAGTTGAAACCTTTGAAATACGTAGAAGAGATATTTCTCTACAAAAAGGTGTTTACTTTGCTTGAATCCTTTTAGTTGTTTTCCAACAACTACCAAAGAGCATAATAATCTTAAAAAGTTTAAGTTAACCATATAAAAGTTTTGGTGTTAAAAAATTTAACTGCAGGATTTTTTTTAGTCAAAACTTTAAGGGACACATTTTTCTAGATTTTGATGTATAGTGTTCTTAATTTTTAGCAAATTCTTTTTTAGATCTACTGAAAAATCATAATGCCCCTTTGAGATGAGTTTTTAAGAAATGAACATCTACAAAAAGACAATAGGCCTACTGTTTAGTGATAAAAATAAGTAGCAATTCTGACAATAAATTGAAGGTTATGAATATGTATTGAATTACAGTTGAATTTTTGATATTTTACAGGAACAAGCAATACCAACATTTAACTTTTTAAACAGCGAGAGACGTAATGTAGCAGCAGCATTAATACCACCTGTAACTTTAGACATGCCATCTTACAATGATGAATTAGTCAATGATAATATGGATATTTCAATCCATGAATTTGCACTGCCCTCAGCTGATACAGATAAAGAAAATATGTTTGAAGATGCCAGTCCTGAGGTTTTCAAAAAAATAAGGTCTGGCCTTGCACAAACCTAGAGAGAAGAAATGATTAAATTGATACTATGTGTGTAAGAAGAGTGATATTAAGTTATAAATGTGTCCTACTAATTGACCATAATAACAAATAATGTGTTCTAGAAATACAAATATTCTGAATAGCAACTGTAAATCAGATGATTAAGGTATAGTATTAATATAATATTAAAATTTATACTTTAGTTGGACGACTTAAAGAATTATGGTTCAACAGAAACAATATATATTAATCTATATTAAAAGATTTGCAGACTGAGTGTATAAAAAAAAAATAAAGTGATAGAATCCATGTTATTACATAAATCTATGTTATTACTTTACCCATATTCTAATCTGAAAGGTCTGTCTAGGTTCTTAAACTGATATGAAGCCTGTGAATGACAATTGCATGAAATGATATGAAGCTTGATATCCTTCTCTCTTCCTAATTTGACTCATGACAAGCAAGGCCATGCAGTGTGCAATAATGAACATAGCATACTGAGACTCAGTTTACTATCCCATCTGAACAACGTGATTCCATGTGAAAGCTTCTAACATGAATCACTGGCATCACATCAAAATTAAAACACAATCCACTACTATGTTAACAGGTAAGGGCCACCAAGGCTCCTTTTGGACCCTAAAAGCAGCTCTATGGTCATCCCAGGGTTCATGAATGTTTACTGAACACTCATGGTTGAACTTTTACTCAAAAGAATGATGTGTAAAAAAATATTTACACGATTGAGTTTTCATTTCACAAAGATGATATTTATTGCCTCACATGATCTATGTGTATGTATAATATATAAACATTAAACAAAAAGAAAACAAGCCTAATTGGTAATATATATGATAAAAACTACCTTTATACAAGGTTTTCTCTACACACATTTACAAATATCTTTTATTACTACATAGAATATATACTTAATAATAATTAATATATTAAATCTTCACAAATTGAACACATCTGAACAACAATATGTAAAAAAATGTATGTATATAATATATTCAAGAACACTAACTCTAAAATTTGATTTTCTACAAATCATTTTTTTTAAAATATATATATATTGATAGAACAACATTATTGTGTTCCTTTAATGTATTTTAATAAGATGAATATAATACAAGGAAAGCAACAGAAATCATTAGAAGAAATATATGTTCAAGGGATTGTAAATAGGTTTTCTACATTTTTTATGTGTATTGGGACATTGATAGTATCAATTTGCACCATTCCAATTTACAATCAGACATCTGTGGTTCCTGCAATTCCACTAAACTAGGTGTTTGAGGATGTCACTAATCGCAAAATATGCTTTATCACATAAGGCCCTTTCCGATTCGTGACATCATAGAATGCTTAGTTTAAGTGTAATTGCAGGAACCACAGATGTCTGATTGAAAATTGGAATGGTGCAAATTGATGTTTTCAGTGTCCCCAATACACATTAAAACTTACTAAAACCTTTTTACATTCCCTTTAATTTATAATAGGTAAGTATTGGCCTATTTGGTAAATTATAATATAAATGATGCTACTAGAACAGGTAGGTAACATTGCCGAACATAAATCACAAGAGTCTACTGTGTTTCTACAGCTCAAAGTAAAATATTGTCGTACACGACACCCTTCGAAAAGCATAGAAAACTTGTTAGTTACAATCAGAAAATAAAAGAAATGAATTGAAATCTTATCATCTTAATTAAAACTGAACCCACTTTTCATTCAATCAACATTGGATAAAATTTTCTATTAAGTGGAAAATTTATCATTAAGAAATTCTCAATCAATTTTGACTGAGAGCTAGCGTTAGGTTCTAAGTAAGTAAGAGCATATTAAGTAACCTTTTCGTGGCTAATAAGGGCATGGTCACTTAACTAACTCTGCCCACTTCTAAATTACAAAATAATACTTATTAGAACTCATATCTTACTTAAACAATAGTTTGTAATGATAGAATTATAGCATTTGAGAAACATTTTTAATATAAGTATCTTCAATCTAAAGAATTATAAGACCAGAAAGAGAATGAATTTTATAAAAACAAATGAATCTAGATGAGATTGAAAATTCGCTAACTTAAAGCAAAATAAATTTCCTTAAACACAAAACTATACTTCTTTGAAATATATCTTTAGACATCTATGCAAATTCCCTTTCAAACTGACTAATTTTATCAGAAGTTAACATGAAATTAAATACTGTTAAAAAATATTATGCTGTCAAAAATTACATTAAAGGCCATATAGTGACTTATCTGAAACAAGATTTGCATTTTTGGGTTGAAATAGTAAATTTAAAGGAGTATTCCGCTTTTTTTGTAAAAATTGTCATTATCAAAATTTTGTACCTGAAAATATTTCAGAAGTGTGCTATATAATATATCTATGTATCTACTTGATCAAACTGAATTTGTTTTAAAGGTTTAATTAAAAACAGAGAGTACTACCGGTAATTGTAAATTAAGCAACTCGATATTAGTTGAAACCTTTAGAATATGTAGGAGACATAATTTTACAGTAGTCTTCTAAAAGCTGCCAAAAAGTATAAAAATTAGTTGACATAAACTCAAATAAACTTTTAAAATAGTTTATGCTGGATTTCTTTAGTTAAAATTTTCAAATACATTAAAGGACACTAGATTTTGGTGTATAGTTTTCTCAAATTAGAATAAAACAAATTACTTACAAGAAAAATGGAATGCCCCTTTTAATTAAATTGTAACAAAAATTGAAAAAAATAAAAAAATTTCTTCAATAATAGCCCCATGTTTCTTTTGATGAAAATTCTTTTTAAATTCATGAACTAGAAATATTGAATAACTGTACATGAAATGGTAAAAGTTCATTCAAAGAAGAGCTGAACTTGAGAGCATGTTTCTCTACATTCATCTACACAAAATTCATAATAAAAGACTTCAATCTCAGATTTATTAGACTGAATTGAACTTATCCAAACGTAGATATTTTTTTAATAAAACAAACTTGTCCTTTAAAGGTGTCATTTTGAAAAGGAACACCTTATTGGAATTTATACTATTTTAATTTGGGGCAAAATTTATCATAGAAAGAAATCAATCAAATCAACAAACAACTTTAACAAAAAAAATTAGGTATGCCCCAACTCAGGTAACAAAACAACCAAAGACAATAAAAGTAAATATTGCTGTAAAGCACAATATAAAAAATTGTGTTGTGGATAATATTGAAATCTGGATAGAAATGCAATCCTTAGATTATCATAGACCTTCTGGAACATTCTGAAACTAAAATATTTTGATTTTGAGGGAAAATATGTGATAACAGACACCATGTACTATTGACTTGATTGAAGACCACATATTCTGCTTATAAAACAAAATATACAGATCTGAATAACCCTTAGACATGTGAAGATACCAACAGTTCCACAGAACTTAAATAGCAGTTAGATCCAAAAAATATGACGCTCCACAAATTTAAGCTGCGTCATAGACTGCATTTAAAATGGTAGTGAAATAAATGATATCTATTCAATTTCTATAGTGGACTACTTTTTTTCCCAAAATTTATGAATATCAGTCTAAATAGATATTTCATAGCCTATAATTTAAAATTTATTTAACAGATATTGAGATATCAGCATTACCAACAAATAGATGAGATGTGGTTCGAGTCATTTTAAGTATCAGAATACATGATGAAGTGCTCAACAAACAAATTACATTTAGAGTCAGCAAGTTTCAGACTTAAAGAAGTTATATATTCTTAAAAAAAATAAGCAGAACAGTTATAGAAAATTTGACACAAAAGTTTGTCAGTTCTAATTTTATATTCCTCAAGGAGATTATATTTGATTCAAGTTTCCAAGGTATGTTTTAAGAGACATGAAGGCTATTGTATGATATAAAATTGATGACTTTCAACATGTATTTAGCCATTTACTTGAAAATGATTTTTTTTAACAAATATATATAAATTTATATAGTGTACATTTCATTCTAAACTAAACATCACATATTGTAGACTATAAGTTAATGAATTTAAAAAATTTCATTCCAATGGCTATATATATATAGATCACACAATTTGTAACAATGTGTAATGGACACACATAAAAAAATCAAAAATAAAGATATAAAAAAGGGATCACTATCTAATTTGTCTGGGGTTTTGTTGGGGTGGGACATAGAATGGTAGCAAGTTCACTATAATATGCATAATTCTTTGGGTGTATTAGCACCACAATTCATCATTAATTTATATAAGAAGATTAAGGGACAATTCAAAGCATGAGCACCAACGGGTTATTTTATTTTTCTAAAATGTGGCCGTCTGGAAAAGTATTCTAATTATGAATGTACTATATCCAAAATAATATCCTTGGTGTTGAATCAATGTGTGGTCATAAACACATAATACCTATTGTTGATGAATTACAATCTAAAGAGACAAAAATTACTCATTCAAACTTTCTGTAAAATGAAATATTGCAGATATTCACTACATACAATACTGTATTTGACTATGTAACCTATTTACCTGGTTTCTAGACCTAATAAATTGTAACTAATCAACTAATAAATTGAAACTAAACAATAGTTACAGTCATGCGATAAAAACATTATGCAGTTTGGGAGCAGCTATACCAAATAGATTCGATAATGTGGGTTATTCAAATTTTTTTGTTATACTTTGAGCATTATAAAGAGATATTCATCGCTCAATGCCAAGCTAAGTTCGTAATACCTGGACATTGGGGAGACATTGAACCTATGATATATTTGTATTTTCAATCTACCTTATATGAGATGTCACCTTATAGTGTTTTTTTCAAGATCTTAATATCTATTCTTGTCTGCTGCCAAACTCCAGACTAGGTAAGTTTATATCTCTGATATGGTCCGTATTTGACTAATTAAAACCCTTAATATCTTACAACATGGACACTTTCTTGCATAATCAGGAGCTGCAGTGGCTGGAGATATATTTTCCCAATATTCATGATGGAAATACGTACAAAAAAAATTATGTCCTAAGATTGTAGTGAAATTTGACTAGGATTGAAAATATTTATAAAATAGACTTACTATTAAAACTTTTTTGGCTACATTTGTATTTTTTGATTAATTTGAAATAGTTTTTATTAAAATGGCTCAATCTTGGGTCTGCCAACCCCCAAATAATATGTCCCCTTAATTTACGAACAATAGTTTCAATAATATAATACAGCACAGCAGATAACCAAAAATAAATAAGTAAAAAAATCAGAATCAAGTGAATTATATCCTCATTTATATGCCCTGAAATTTTTTACTAATAAACATGATATTTGATTCCACAGTAGTGGTAAAATATTAGTATGAATCATATACCATAAAATTTTGAAGATTTTTTTTTAATGGCCAAAATATAGTCACTAACAAATCAGACTCAATGTTTTTGATACATAACAACTACTATTTTAACATATTTTTTAGGGTTTTTCTCAAAACAAAATATATGTAAGATCAACTTACTAAAAGAAAATGAAATAAAAAATATTGATAACAATGTAAAAAAATGAAAATAGTAATAAAAATAATAAATAACAAAGTTAATATCTATTCATAACATTATATAAGACACCACAACGATAAGGATCTTGAACTTGGTTATCAGTCGGCGCTGCTCGACTTATGATGTCTTGTGACATTGATGCTGTAGTTGTATGAGACAATTTGGCTGCCGTTGGATACTGTCTTTCATCAATAAATGGATACGGACTATTTTGATGGGGATATAACGTTCGGTGTGAATAATCACGATCAAACACAGAATGTTGAGACGGTGTAGAATGGGAAAGAAAAGCACTATTTGAATTCTCTGTCATATGTTGTGGATGGTACATAGGGTCACGAGGGTACACATATTTGTCCAAATTAAAACTACTATTTACACCTATACCACTGAACACATCTGAGGATGAAGTTGGTGGTAAAGTTCGAAAATCACTCATACCAGCCGCAGCAGATTGTCTATATCTTTCATCTAATGCTTTCTGAGCAGTGCCACAAGCTGGAGACCTATAGTCCAATGAAGGCGTACCTGAGTATGGATGGCTGCTAAAATAATTACTAAGCTCAAATCTATCAAGTGATGGGAAGGTTTCACCAGATATTTCACGTTGGGGTTGAGGAGATGACAAACTTGCAAACATGTTACGCTCAGTCATGGTCCGTGATGGATCAAACATACTAGAGAGGTAGTTGTCCTTCGCAAAAAATGGAGCAGGAGCAGCATTTGCTGGTCTATCTAAAGTACGTTGTAAATATGGAGCTTGTGGCCAATGAGGTGGTCTGACATCCTGCCCAGGCCAAGCATTATACAGTGAATTTCTAGGCATTGTTCCTGGCACAGTTGGAGGCATAAACATATCCTCCCTTCCCATAGGAGTTTGACGCAATAATGGAGGATTTGGTGGTCTTAATGGAGGTTCAGGCAACCTTCCTAATGTCCTATCAGTTTGGGGTACACCTGGTGGAGGTAAGAAAGGAGTTGTCATTCTCTGTCTTTGTAGTAAAGCATCTGCATCAGTCAGTCTAATAAATCCTGGGGCTGCACTTGGTGTACTAAATGAAAGAGGTGTGTCACTGGATCGGAGTAAATTTTCCCGCGATGAACTATGTAATGAATTAATAGAAAAACTGTCATATGAAGAGTCAGATATTCGTGGCAGAGCAGAAGCAGTGTCTCTCACAAATTCATGCTGACGATCTGATGCTAATATTTCCATTCTCCTATGTGACATATCAACCACTCCTGGTTGTATTCCAGGTGGTAATACTAAAGATGTTGAAGGTGGTCTTTGAGAATATCTGCTAAAATCATGTGGCTTTTCAGCTAATTCTTCCAATCTTTGTAGCCTTGATGACTCTTCTGGAACTGATGACCTTGAATCATTTGGATGTGCATTCAAATCATCTAAATATTGACCTATAAGATCTTTTTCTGATTCTGTTTCTCCAGGCATAAACTGTGGTGGTGGTTGTGGTGGCACTGAATCTGGACTTAATATTGCACCTGGTACCGAGTTGGGACCATGAACTGATCCAGGAGGTTGCACAGAGCCAGGTCCATGAACAGAGCCTGGCCCATGAACAGACCCAGGGCCATGTACTGAACCTGGACCATGAACAGAGCCTGGTCCATGTACAGAACCTGGAGGTTGTACTGATCCTGGCCCCTGGACAGATCCTGGTCCTTGTACTGAACCTGGTCCTGCTACAGATCCTGGTGCAGATAAGACAGGTGATGTCTCAACATTACCAGGGTAATTTTCAAAACTTTCTCTTGCCATAGCCTCGGGCATAGATGGAGTCTGTGGAAGAGAAAGGGACATATTTTGGTCTATCATAATACCAGGGTCTTGTGCCTCTTGATTCAAGTGTTCCATTATCTGAGGTGGTGGTCCAAGTTCATCATCATCTTCCTCTGGAGGAGGTGGCGGAGCAGGTGCTCTAGGTGGGGTTAAAGAAAGATCATCACTCATATCATCAAATGGTGAAGCTGATCTTGCACTATGATTATCCTCCTCAGGCATACCAGTCATTGCATTGTCATCTTCTGCCTCTGCTGGTATTTTCTTTGAATGCTGTAAAATATCTTCTTGAGACATTGTATCATCAAGGCCTTGGTTTGATGGTTGGTCATAAGATTCTCCCTGGCTGTTGGCATCACTATAATTAATAGTTGGACTTTCTGGAGATAAGTTGTTCTCAGTTTGTTTATTAGAGTCATCTGCCTCCCCATTAATGTGTTTATCTTCTTCTATTTCCTCAGTATTGTCTTCATGTTCTGTTTCTGAATCTGATTTAACAATTTCTTTTTTCTTTCCACCTTTTTTAGTACCACCTTTCTTTCTGCCACCTTTCACATTGGTAGTTTTCTTTTTTGTAATTTTGGTCACAGAAGGCTTGCGTTTTCTCAAGTTTCTTGTTGATGGTGGGGTTTTCTTAGATGATGATTTCTTTATAGGTTTTTTCTTCAGTATGGAATTTTTTAGGGACTTGACTGGAGGTGGTTTTGCCGTTTCAGTTTCAGTTTCACTGTCAGACTTTTCTTCACTCTGCTTAGCTACAGCTTTCTTTGACTTTGTATTTTTACCAGCAGGTCTCTTCTTGGCAACTTTCTTGACTGGTGTTGTATTTTGTTCATCCTCATTAAGTTTAGCTTTAGGTGATTTTGGAGATTTCTTTCCATTTTTCTTAGCTACAGTTTTCTTAGATTTAACTGCACTAGCATTTGTTTCAGATTCCATGGGGAGATCAATGGGAACCTTTGGTAGAGGTAGACTGCTTATAAGATCTTTATCTTTGAAATTTTCTCTCCTAAAAATGGCAGGTTTTTCATCTGCTGAATCTCCATCTGATTTGAATTCATAAAGATCTTCAACAGCAGGTTTAGTTGTTGCATTATTAGAGCATTGTTCATCAGATCTTATATTTTGATCAATTTTTTCATCAGTTTGTGAGGAGACCACATCCTTCAAGTCACTCTTGAAATCAGCACCATCACTGACTGGTTTTTCAGACTTTGAGTTTGTTAACTTAGCACTTTTATTATTAGTAGAGCCAGAACTACTGTCTTCTGGAGGATGATAACGTTTTATATGATAGTATAATGAGCTTTTCTGACGACATCTAAAACTACACTTATCACATTGCACAGGTTTCTCATTTGTATGCTGCCTTTTATGAACTCTTAAATTATCTGCATGTCTAAATGATTTACCACAGCCTTCATATGGACAATGATATTTTCTTTCACCTGAAAATAGTAAATAAAACCCTCATTACTGTTTGGCAAGATTAAAATGAAACTATCATCAAAATACCTTTTTTTTACAGTTGAGAACTTCAGCTGGGCATAGCATTTATCAAAATAAATATAGCTTTATGGCAAGACACTTGGATATCCCAAACAATAACATATCAATCAATGCTACACAATTTATCAACATGCATGCACATAATAATATTTACAGTTTGTTTTGTAAATATGAGCACAGGCATGAAATTCATGAACATTTTGTATTGTATAACTCATCTAGTAATACATAGCTTTGTAGTGCCAAATAATCTCTGATGTTTACATTCATGTTAATCATTAATATCCATTTTTATACTGCCTTTTGTGGTTAATATAAGTTAAAATAATTCAATTCATTTCAAAATTTCAAGATTAAAGGGAAATTACTCAAATCTATAGACTATTAAGAATACTTGCCTGTATGTGTTATATAGTGTCGTTTAAAATGACACATTTTAACAAATGAAAACTTGCAGCCTTCAACTGTACAATGTCGTCTTTCTCCACTTCCTGCTAGAGTATGAACATCTTTAACATGAATTCGTAATAATCTAGCAGTTCGAAATTCTTTCACACACCCTTCTTTTTCACATTTAAATGGTTTATCTTTACTGTGAGTTGCCTCATGGTTTTTTAACTGAGAGGGAGTTTTAAAACGTTTTTCACAGATACTGCACGGATAATTTCGTTCACTTGTGTGAATTTTAATGTGAGCATTCAGTTTTTCATCTGAAAAGAATGCTTTTCCACACTCATTACAGACTTTATCACGTTCACGTTCCACATGTTTGTTCATACCATGTTTGACTAAATTGTTACGATAGTTTGTAGTATATGAACATTTATCGCAACTATATTTTTTGGGCTGATCAGGAAAATGAGTTCTAATATGTTCCTTTAAAGAAGATTCATAAGTAAATTCCTTGCTACATTCAGAGCACTTTAAGGGAACTTTCCCTTCACACTTTTCAATATGTTCTTCAAGAGACATGTCTTCGCATTTAATATATCGTGAACACTTTTTACACATTTTCATTTTAACAGTTTTTTGTTTGATCTCATGTGCTTCCCATAAATGATCAGTTAGCAACTCCTTAGTTTCACCTTGAAATATACACCTTGAACACATAAATACATCATGAGTAAGCATGTGTTTAGCTAGTAATGGCTTTTTGTCAGTGTTATAGTCACATTTCTCACATTTATGAATATTTCCTGGTAATGTTTGCTGATGCATATTTCGCAAATGTCTACTCAACGATGATTTACCTTTCACTTTTGCTTCACAAACAGGACAATCTAGAACAGGCAGTGTTTTTTTCACTTTCTTGGAATCACCTTGTTCACTAGTTTTAGTGTTAGGGTCTACATGATTATTCTTAGAAGAATCTGATTTTGTCTCAACATTTTCCTCAACAGTTTCATTTTCAGCAGTCTTATTTTTTTCAGCAGTCCATTTATCTGTTTTATCAGCTGGTTCAATGTCCTCATCACTATGACTTTCACTTACACCATTTTCAATCACCAAATGATTAATTACAAAATCAAATGTTTCTTCCATCTGTTTTTCTAAAACATCTCCAGAAACTATGGGAAGTTTTGATTTTTTCACTTTTAATTTTTTTTCCACTGACTTGCAATCATCTTCTTTCACATCTATTACTTCTGATAAGACTTCACCATTCATTTCATTGCTTACAACGGTATCACTGATTTCTGGTGTGATCTTTTTCATTTTTTTCTTTTTCTTAGGTTTTGGTTCATCCTCTGTCACAGTTTCCAATTTAGTGTCACTTAGTTCCCTCTCAACTTGTTCATCTTCAATATCTTTACCAGCATTTCCATTTTCTTCTTTATTTTGTTCAATATTACCCTCATCACTCTTTCGCTTCTTGTTTTTTGATTTAGGGGATGATTTCTGCTTCACTGTACAGCTAACTTGCTCCTTGGTCTCTTCTTGACCGTTGTTCACTATTTCCTTGGCAACTTCGGTTGATTTCTTTTTCTTGGATTTAGATTTTATGGATTTAGTCTTTAAGGAGGATAAAGGATGAGGAATTTCATCTTCTACTGGATCAGGTTCTTGGATTTCTACAATGGCTGGAACTGATACGATCTCAACAGCTTTCTTGGACTTTTTAGCTTTTCCTGACTTCACTTTTTTAGCAGCGCTTACTGCTTCAATATCATTGGATACTGGTACCTCCTCATTTTCATTTATTTTATCATCAAAAATAACATTGTCTTTTTCAATCTTTGGATCATTTTCAGTTGAAGGTTCCTTTTTCTTTTTAATACGCTTCTTCTTTTTACCAATATCACCACAAATTGGAGTCTCTTGAACACTTTCATCATCTGGTTTTCCATTCACTTTGCACAAGTTTGGACTGTCATCATTGTCTACAATTCCTTCAAGCGCAGCCATTTCTTCAGCCACCTTAGCCAATGTTTCTAATGGGTTTACAACTTGAACTACTTCTTTACAGCTAGTGTCATCTACATTTTGCCTTGCAGGGGACTTTTTACGTGGCTTTGGCTTTGGTTTTGGTGTGATCATAAAATCATCATCATGGAACTTTCGTTTCTTTGGTGTTCGTTTTGACTTTAAAGGCTCAATAGTGATTGGAGTGGAAGTTTCTGGACAAGGCACCTTTTCTTCCTTAACTGGCACAATCAAAGAGTTCATACAATTTTCAAGCCGGACAACAGGCTCACTAACATCTGATTTTGATGTCAGGTTAATGACTTCATTTCTGCGTTTTTTAGGAGGTTTTCTGATTTCTGGTTCAGCTTCTACCAATTTATTACCAATATTGATGTCTGAGCTTTCAATATGATTTTCAACCACATCAGTTGATTTACTTTCAATACAATTACCAGTAACTTTGATTCCTTCCTCTTTTAATATATTCTGTAAATCATCCACAACTTCTGGAGGATTGACAGACTTTTCACCATCTTTCAATTCTGCAGCTGATTGACAAACAGTACTTGCAATTTCACTTTCTTTCTTTTCAGTCTGCTCTCCTTCATCATTTTTCATGTCTGCCGTTTTCATCTTTAATAGGGGGAGGTCATGAGCATAGCAACCATTTTAGCCATTTGGTTGTACTATCCATGAAACAAAGTAACTAGCCATTTCTGGTCATCTGAAATGGAGAAAGTTTTATTTTTCAACAAGTAAAACTATAAAACTGATCACCTAAAATTTTGATATCTCAGATCTCATCAATACACTCATGCATACCAAGATTCATCCTAATATGTCATTTGTGAATTTGATTTAGATGTCCTATGCCTTTTCTATAAACACGAAAACCATTCTTTGAATTCTTGTCAATTCAAATTCTACCAAATTGGTTGAGAACTGTAGCCAGTAACATTCAAAAAAGAAATGCTTTAAACCATCGAAAAATGAAATTTTAACAGAAATATAATTACCGATAATAATTCTTTGAAAACAAGTCTGATTTTACATCGTAACTAGATAATAGTCTATCACTCTGAAAGAAACAAGCAAAAACATGAAATAATAACATTTATCACACAACACTTGTGTTTCTATGTTCATAAGACAGGTTCATAAAAATGATATGAAATTGTAGCACAGGTTAATGACTATGCAAATTAGGTCATGTATTCATGCACCATGTAAACAAAATAACATGGTATTCTTTGAAGGTCACAGAATATACGGTATGTGTTTATTGACAGTTGTGTGATAAAAAAAAACTTTCACTTTCCCTATATATCATATATATAAAATATCTGTAACCAATATAAGAGTTTTGGTTTTTAAAATTTTAAATGACCTAGTAGTTGTAGTGACTTTTGTTACAGATCTGTCACTAGATTATTTGCATCAAGCTTATTTTCACTCTACAGATAACAACTTAATTTCATTTTAGCTTTCCTTGTTAATTATAAAAATTGTGCCACTGAAGTTTATATTACAGCACAGTGGTTTATTACATACAGTGAGTTATTAAATATAAGTTATATTTCAGTAGTGTGGGTTAATAAATGAAAGGTATATTAATTATATTACAAGTTAAGTTATCAAATGAAGTTTATATTACAGCACAGTGGGTTATCAAATGAAGTGTATATTACAACAGAGTTAAGTTATTCAATGAAGTTTATATTACAGCACAGGAGTAATTAAAACAAGTTTATATTGCAGTAGTGTGGGTCATTAAATGAAGTGTATATTACAGTAGAATGGTTATCAAATAAAGTTTATATTACAGCACAGTGGTTTCTTTCATTCAGTAAGTTATCAAATGAAGTGTATATTACAGAGGTTTGGGTTAATAAATGAATGGAATATTACAGTCGAGTTGGTTATTAAATGAAGTGCATATCAAAGCAGAGTTAAGTTATAAAATTAAATTTATTTTACGGCAGAGTTAAGTATCAAATGAAGTGTATATTACAACAGAGTTAAGTTATCAAATGAAGTGTATATTACAGAGGTGTGGGTTAATAAATGAATGGAATATTACAGTCGAGTTGGTTATCAAATGAAGTTTATATTAAAGCAGAGTTAAGTTATTAAATGAAATTTATATTACAGCAGAGTTAAGTTATTAAAAGACATTTATTACAGCTAAGTTATTAAAATAAGTTTATATTACAGCATATTGTTTTATTAAATGAGGTTTATATTACAGTAGAGTGGGTTATTAAATGAAGTGTATATTACAGCAGAGTTTAGTTATTAAAAGACATTTATTACAGCTAAGTTATCAAAAGAGGTTTATATTACAGCATATTGTTTTATTAAATGAAGTTTATATTACAGTACAGTGGGTTATTAAATGAAGTTTATATTATGGTAGTGTGAATTATTAAAAGATGTATATACAGTAGTGTGGATTATTTAAAGAAATGCATATTACAGTAGTGAAGGTTATTAAAAGTAAGTGTAAATTACATAATTGAGTACATGATGTTATTAAAAATGTCTCACAAGAATTGGTTATGAAGTCAATTTTAATGGAAATGTTGATTATTATAAATAAATATAAGGATTGGTTATTAGGTACATTTTACATTACATAAGTGTGCTTTTTAAAGATACATGTATGTATCACAAATATACATTGGATATTAAATGAATTTCATACAATTATTGTCCTTTATTAAAAATGATGTATAACAGAATATTAATTGGATATTAAACAAAATTATGGTTAATTGTGTATTTTAATATTGTTCCTCAATTTTTTTTTATAAACCCACATGATAAAGCAATATGGAACAAAGTTTGATTCAAAGGAGCATTTTATGATATCTACTACAATTTGAAACAATGTAGTATTTAGTTACAATATATATTGCCCTGTCATGACCTAGATAATTTTCAATACTATAACTAGTACAACCTTTTACATTCTCAATAATTACAAATATCTTATAAATAGTTTAACCATCTGTTATTAATATATTCATAAAAGAATGAATGAAGAGATTAAATGAATGGAGTATCTTCACAGCAATGACCTAATTTTAATCAATAAAGTGGCCTCAGCAAATTCCAGCAGTCAATTGAACTATTAAACAATGTCTGTATCAATGAAATCAATGCCAGCATTGTCAAGCCCTAAATTAGGCATATCAATATAAAACCCAGACTTCCAATAGAATAGAAAACATAAAGGAGATTTCGGGGGATACTTGTATCAACAAATGAAGTGACCTACATTGTACACTATATACACAGCACGTGCTGTCTGACTAACTAATAAAGCCATAGCTGTCAAAATCATTCAACCAGTAAGATCAACCGGATCACAAAGTCCCGTTATCTGATTTCACATTTTTATAATTCAAAATATCTCACTGATTTCAGCTCTAGATATAAATTTTGTTATATTGATTATTTATTTAGCGATCGATTGAAAAGCCAGCAGAAATATTACATCGTCTAGATTTATCATTTGACCAATTTTTACCACAATAAATGCATAAAATTATATGCGAATAAATTAAGAAGCCATTTTACCGAATAAAAGAGCAAATTACATGGACAATTTTATGCAACTGACAACATTCCTCGAGAGTATATCACGTCTGAGGCGGCAGAAACTGAGTGCTATCACTCGACAGCCATGATCATAGCGTGGTATCAAATTTGCTGGCCTAGCTTCGACCATGACGGCTGAGAAGTATTTCTTCGATACTCACTTCGTGCAATTGCAGGGAATTCGAGGTGCACCAGGAGGTCATGTTGCCACATTTGATATTTTAAAACTCACAAATTTTACTGCCGGAATATATGCATCATATAGTAGTAGCCTAAACGAAAACAAAACATTGGAGATTGTCAATAAATAAATAACCAAATATAACACATACCTTCTTGTTAAATCTAAAAATAGACGACATGCTAGAGTCGGAGAAGAATGTTTTTGTTAATTTTCATTGGTTCGCATAATTTCCATCTTAACCAATCACTAGCCTATTTCCGGTGAGAGATATGGCGCCAAGCTCTAAAAACTGGAATTTTGCAGAAGTTTCAATGGCATAATATTCATGTTTTGTAAACAAAATTAGCACCTAATTTGGATTTTCTTTACCAAATAATTGTTGGTAAGTACCCTGGCATGATGACAAATTATGAAAATGGTTATGTACACACTATTTCAGCTGTAACGAAGTGCTTGTCACTGCTGTGACAGTAGTCGTGTGTATGAGAATGGCAGTGATAGTGACGTCATGATCTATGGCAGTGTAATATATATATATGGCCCAAATTAACAAAGGACGAGTATTGACAGTCAACAAACTATTCATTAGCTAAGGCCTATTGATTGTTGTGAAAATCAGGGATGCCAGACTTCCTCTACCGGTATTTTAAGAATTTAAGAAAAATAATTTCTCTATATGATATATGATCTGTATGGCCTTGGGCTTGCCAGTGGTATTTGTTTCATTTTCAAATAAAACCACAACCAGTAGACTAAAAATTGTCAATTACTGAGATTTCTTAGTTATTGCCCTTGACTTTGTTAAAGTGCGTCAAAATTTGTTAAAATAGTTCGTGAGCAGGATTGAAACTACAGTTTTCAACCGATTCTGATGAAACTTGGTGTGATTATTGGAATTGATAAGATCTCGGACAAGTTCTAACTTGATGCATTTTCGATAAACGGTTTTTGAGTTATTGCCCTATATTTTGTTAAAACGTGTCAAAATTTGTCATGAGCGCAATAGAAGCTACAGTTTTCAACAGATTCTGATGAAACTTGGTGTGATTATTGGAATTGATAAGATCTCGGACAAGCTCTTACTTGATGCATTTTCGATAAACAGTTTTTGAGTTATTGCCCTTGATTTTGTTAAAACGCGTCAAAATTTGTTCATGAGCACAATAAAAGCTACAGTTTTCAACTGAATCTGATGAAACTTGGTGTGATTATTGGAATTGATAAAATCCCGGACAAGTTCTAACTTGATGCATTTTTGATGAATGGTTTTTGAGTTATTGCCCTTGACTTTGTTAAAACGCGTCAAAATTTGTTCATGAGCACAATAGAAGCTACAGTTTTCAACCGATTCTGATGAAACTTGGTGTGATCATTGAAATTGATAAGATCTAAGATCTTGGACAAGTTCTAACTTGACGCATTTTCGATGAACGGTTTTTGAGTTACTGCCCTTAACTTTGTAAAAACGTGTCAAAATGTGTTCGTGAGCACTATAGAAGCTAGAGTTTTCAACCAATTTCGATCAAACTTGTTATGATCATTATAATTAATAAGATTTCAGACAAGTTCTAACTTGAGGCATTTTCGATGAACGCTTTCTGGGTTATTGCCCTTGACTTTGTATAAAGCTTCAAAATTTGTTTGTGAGCACAATAGAAGCTACAGTTTTCACCCGATTTTGAGGAAACTTGGTGTGATCATTGGAATTGATATGATCTTGGACAAGTTCTAACTTGACGCATTTTCGATGAACGGTTTTTGAGTTATTGCCCTTGACTTATGAAAAACGCGTCAAAACTTGTTTGTGAGCACAATAGAAGCTACAGTTTTCAACCAATTTTGATGAAACTTGGTGTGATCATTGGAATTGATAAGATCTCGGACAAGTTCTATCTTTGAGATATTTTTGATGAAGGTTTTTTGAGTTATTGCCCTTGACTTTGTAAACATGCGTCAAAAGTTGTTTTTTGCCCTCGATTAGAGCTGTGTGATTTAATTGATTGTTGTATTTGGGTTATTGATATTGATTTTTATACGCCCACATGAAATGGGGGGCGTATATTGTCGTAACCCATGTCCGTCCGTCCGTCTGTCCACAATTGCTCGTAAACACTCTACAGGGCACAATTCTTGACGGATTTTAACGAAACTTAGTTTGTGTGTTCGCAATCACCCAAGGATAAACCCTATTGAAAATCAGCGAAATCGAAAAATATTTAGCATGAATTATTGCCCTTGTCATTGAAAACGTTTTCAATTTTTAGCTCGTAAACACTCTAGAAGGCACAATTCTTGAAGGATTTTAACGGAACTTGTTATGAAATATTCAATTTCAAACAAAGCTATCAGTGGGCGTATATCAACTTGCGTGGCAAGCTATCTTTAAAAATTTTGTGGAATTACTCAGCATAAATAACTGGCATATATGTATGTAATTGAATTCAAACTAATAAAATTTTCTTCAATATGAGAAAATTCGTACTTTAGTCACTAAAGACTGTTTTATCATTTCTGACAGCTGCCAGTGGGCGTATGTTACCTTGCCTCGCAAGCTGTCTTATATACCAGACATGAAATGTGAAGATGGGTTATTGCTTTGCTCTTCAAAGAATTTGCATAATGTATAACATCCATTAAATGTTGGTTCTTTTACTTTCAGAGGAAAGGTTGGACCAAACACAATGTTTCAAGATCCATCTGAAAGTTATTTCGTACCGAATGATGTTTTAGCTCCTCAGCAATATGGTATCCATTCTACTCCTAATTCACAATGCACTGAGAGTGAGACATCGTTTGACAGTGGTTATCTATCTCCTGCTAACTCTCAAAGTACACCAGGTCAAAGTGGAGGAAGGGCATTTCGTGGCTTTCAGACTTTACAGAATGATAAATACATGGTGCCCACCATACCAGGGTACCAACAAAGTCCAGCTCCAAAACTATACCAATCTACTGTTTTTGATGATGATTGGGATAAAAAATTTATTGAGAATTTTGAAGCCAATTTATTTGGAATTGATCCAGCAGAAGATTTTTCTAGTGAAGATATAAACCTTTTTAGTGAACTCCTAACCAGTCCGTTAAAATCAGGACTCAGTCCAGTTCGTTTATATGACACCAAAAATAGTCCAGGAAAATATTCTAGGAGCCCAATGAAACTGTTTTTCAGCCCACCTAAATCCTTAAGTTCACGCAAAAACATACTAGGAGTTGGAAGTTCTGGCCTTAGTGACTTTAATAGCCCTTGTAATACAATAAATAAAAATGAGCACATAACTCTTACTGGCTTGTCTGATCCAAATTTGAATTTGATAAGTACATCAGGATTTCAGGAAACCCCAAAACAGAGTTGTATTTTAGATCAATCTTTACTCTCACATAATTATGCCAAGCCATCTAAATCATGTCATGTAAGTGGGCCCAAATCACACCAGACATATCAAAAAACCAAAGGAATTCAGCAAGCTGCTCCGACAGTCAAGAGTGAGCCAATAACAGAGATTGAAAACTGTACTTCACCAGAGTTACTGCCGTCAAAACAAAAATTACAATATGTGCGTGCGAAATTTAAACAGACATTACAAAAAGCTGTAGAAAACGCACATAATGCGGCAGTAAATGAGGAAAAGTATCCACAGCTAACTAAAAGACTTTCTAATTCTAACTCCATGTCCACCACATTAAAAGAAAATCTTCCTACAACTGTCAACTCACAAGATACATGTACCACTTCTAGTCAACAATTGGCAGAGGGATCAAAGAAAGGAGAGTCATTTAAACAAAGATTTCGGGAGTTGGCACCAGCTCCTTCCTCTAAAAGAACATTTGCTTGTATTGTAAACAACCAGTATGAGGTTCAACAACAATCTGACTGCCAAATTGTAATTAAAAAGAGGAAATCCTGAACAAAATAATTTTTTTTAATGTTTGGTGCAAATTTTTAGCAAATTTATTTAAGTCTATAATTCTGTTTATTATCTTTAATAATGCTTATCAATCTCAGCATGGCCATAATGTTATGATTTTATCATAGAAATAGTCCAGTTGATTAATCCACATACCATATTATTTATTATTTAGCCTACATAGTTGTAATGTTTTCTGAAGACTGCAGTAAGTCTGATTTCAATGATGTAAATGACAAGAGATTTTTGACCAATAACATTAAACAAGGTCTAAACAATATTGACAATAATCGAGAAGAGCGTCATTTGATAAAACATATGTTGCAATTAGTGACCTCATCAAAAACTTAGTTTTAATGGAATTGCAAGAACCACAGAAGTCTGATTGATAATTTGAAAGGTGCAAATTGATGCTATCAGTGTTCCCAATAAACAAACATTTTAGAAAACCTATTGGAAATAATTCCTTTATTAAAGGCTGTATCAAACAAGACTGATGCAGATCTGAAAGGATTTAAGTCATCTTAATAATTTCTGTACCAGCTGACAGAGCTCAATTTCAGGCATTTTTTTCAGAATTAATCTCTGATAACCAGTAGTCCTGCTCTTGACATGTTGGGCCAAATTAGGCCATTATCACTTCCAGGATATAAAATTCTCAGAATGTCCTGGAAATGGCAATAGTCTACTTAGGTGCATATCGTTCTTTGTTGATTTCAGAAAAGATAAGCTTCTATCAATTGGTAAATAAAATAGTTCAATGACTCTATGATTGATAATGGTAAGTTTAAATTGGGATTGTTCTCGTATGAAATTATAATGATTTATAAAACTGGTTAAGATTTCAAATTTTGCTTAAGAATGATGTACATGTATGCATCAATTGAAAATGATTAAGCATTTGTAAGAGTGGTGTGAAATAGACAAGTTGATAGTATTGTTAGTTGGCTGGAGATGAATTGAAGAAATATACTGGTATTTTGATTGTGATCATAGCATACTGTGATTAGTAGAACTTGGTTGTAATTTTATTTAATTATTTTGCAAAATATAATGAATTGATTTTTCTTTTAATTCTATTGTCTGTTCATTTCAAAAGTTTAACTTTTAAATAAAAAGAAATAAGGAATTGATAATTAGATTAAATAGATTTAAATGGATGTGCTACTAGAATTAAATTGATCAATTCAAAGAATTCTTTATGTACTAGTGCAATGCTTGATTCTTAATGTATTTTGTAAGATTGTATATATTCAATGACAATGTTTGAAGATGTTTTGAGCCTTTGTCTCGGAATTTGGTTTCTTCCCGTTCTGTAGCATTGTTTTAATTTTTTCCATTCTGATATTGTAATTTAGCTATTGTGAACTGTTTTTAAACCCTTACATTTACTATTTTTTGCTTGCTTCAAGTAGGATTAGTTTTAGTGTTTGGAGACCTTCATTGTTTCATTTTTTTAAGGTATAAATTGTGACATGAATATGTGATTTACTTAAAATAGAAAATGAGTTTGAATTAGATCTATTTATAAAGTGTTATTGCAACCAAAATGAAAAAGAGATCTTTTATTTGACTGACTGACTGACAATTAAAAGAAAAGCAATGGTTGATGTCAATATTTTTGTAAATCGTACCTACTTAATTGATTTTGGCAATGTTAATAGAAGTTAAAATGACAAATTTAGTGCTTATTATTTTAAATATTGTCTGTGTTTGTATTTATTTAGTGTATGAATGTGATGGTTATTGTGAATTGTGAGGAAAGTAAATTACACCCCACATATAATTGTATTCATCCTGTTCTTTCTTTCAGTACAATATTTAAAACACCTACTCTGTGTTCTTAGATAATTATTAAGTTTTTAACATTGTCTCTATTTTATGGAATCCAAAAGGTTTAAAATCATCATGGAAATAACATTGCAATACCATTGAGTTTTTTTACTTATCTCATTCTAATTCATTGTTTCGATGAGGATTTTCTGTCAGAAACAATCAGCTGGCAACCAGTGTGGTGGTTGCAATGCTAAATCTTAAAAAAGAGCTCAGATTGAAAGTACTAAGAAGGATGAAAACTTGATTCTAAGACATGGATTCAAGAATTAATTGATTTACTTGGATGTGGTGGTTGCAATGCTAAATCTTAAAAAAGAGCTCAGATTGAAAGTACTAAGAAGGATGAAAACTTGATTCTAAGACATGGATTCAAGAATTAATTGATTTACTTGGAAAGATTTGTATCAATTTTGTAATAGGATCAATAATTACTGTTTCTTTATTGAAATAACTGAATATAATATGCATGGTTTCTTTATAAAAATCAATAGCCTGAAATATGATCCAATATGTGTTGATAATTCTAACATTTAGCTTACACCAAATATTTTTTCGTAAGAGAGTATTATTGGCATTCAATGCTTTTGTACCCGGTTATATTTTGAAATTATGGTATTGTGAGGAGTATAGCTGTCTGAAGATATTTCAGGTATAAATGATATTTGAGTATGTTAGCCCTGTATATTAATGGTTTGGTTAGTTTTGGTTCCACTGTATCAATGACAAGTATATATTTCTCTGAAATGTCAATTGACAGGAGTAATTGTAAAATGAGAATGGTAGATGTTATAAATAATCATGAATGAATCTCAATTCTAGTCTATAAAAATTTCTTCTCTGTTAAATTGTGTCAATAATCTATGTAAAAAAACACTTAAGCCATGACTGTTATGTTATGGAAATTTGTTTCTTATGCATTAACAAATGTTGGTTGTTGCCACTTTCTGCCCAAAATCAACTTTTGCTCACTCTACAGGCTAGCCATATTTTTGATAAGATGAAATAGATGATTACTTCAAAAACAGTCATTACAACTAAATTATTTTGATTTTGTTTACAGGTTAACTTACCTTTTTAAGGTGTTATCACTCTTGGTATAACCTTTATACTGTTATTAGGTACTTAATATATCAAATTAAAAGTAAATTTTAATCAAATACTGAATCCATATTTAATAAGATAAATAAAAAAAGGTGCCTTTAATATACATATAGAAATTTGTAATATTTAGTCTTATCTGAATGAAATTTGGTGTGATCATTTATATTCATGAGATCTTGGACAAGTTCGAATTTGACGATCTTGCGATGAAAGGTTTTTTAGTTATTGCCCTTGACTTATAAAAAAAGCGTGAAATTTCATCTGAAATTTGGTGTGCATATTTATAATGATGAGATCTTGGACAAGTTTGAATTTGGCTATCTTTCGATGAATGGTTTTTGAGTTATTGCCCTTGATTTATGAAAGACGCTTCTAAATTTGTTTGTGAACACAATAGATTCTACAGTTTTAATTCGATTTAAATGAAATTTGGTATGATCATATATAATGATGAGATCTTAGTCAAGATTAAATTTGACAATTTTTCGATCAACGGAATTTGAGTTATTGCCCATGTTCAAAAACACATCATAATTTCTTAGCGTTAGAGGTGACAGTATATGTCAGAATTTTATTAAATAATGTGTGTTTGTTTAGATCAACAATATCTTGCACAAATTAGATTTTTGGTATGATTTGACACAGATAGGTGACTGCCCTTGATATACTGAAAATGTATCAGGAATGTGGGCGTATCTTGCAAGGCAACCACTTGTTAATATACATGTACATGTAATGTAAATTATTCTATTTGTCGATTCCTGTCGTGTTTGTTCTAGAAGTGATATATATGTGAATTTGTGTCTTTCCTGTGCCTAATTCTGCATGAACAGAAAACTTTGCAATAAACTATACAAAAGCTATTCTGTTGATAATGAAAGAATAATGCATTATACAAGGTTTGACACGATGTTCCAGGACTGGTGCTGCAAAAGATTTCCTTAGCCTAACTACAAGAATAATGCATTATACAAGGTTTGTCAGGATGTTCCAGAACTAGTGCTGCAAAAGATTTCCTTATCCTAACTACAAGTTTCCCGTTAATTTACCTAGAAAATAGGAATGTATGCAAGTATGCAAGAGAAGGATTGGATTTGACTCCAGGGGTTTACTTCTAAGGGGAAATTTGTTGTTTGGTTTGGATACAAAATATCTTTTGTGTCATAAGTCCTGGAATTTTTCTGACACACCTGTATGCAAGTTTAATCATTCCACTTCCCCGTCCCTTTATACCTTGACACACACACCAAAATAAATGCAGACGGGAAACTTTTTACACTAATATTATACATGAAGTATAGTCTGACAGTCTGATTTTTTGTACAAATGAAAAGGTAGAAATTAAGGATAATAGATGCTACAGTTTTCAATTAATTTTGGTACTATATTAAAGGAGAATGATGCAATTTTAAGTCGACTGACAAATTTTAATTATTGTCCACATAGCTAAAATGCATGCCAATTTTTTGAGAAGGATGTTACAGGTGTAAGCTCGTTACCCAATTCTTTCAGGAATCAATAAAATATTGTTGATAACAAATTTGTAGTTGACATTGGTTCAATGAACAGTTTTAGAATGAGTCCAGTTGACATAAAATGTCCAAATCAGTAAGATAGAAGCCAAGTGTTCCTCTGCCTTGTCTTATAACATTTGGAAATTAACATTTTATAAAATTACCCTCAATTATGTTCAAACCTGTCAAAATCAGCTTCTAAGTGAAATAAAAGCAATCTACCTTGGATTGAACTTGGCACAACCATATGCAAAGTTCAAAACTTGAAAATTTTATTCAGAGATGATAGAAATCTTTATTAAAGGAGATACAAAAATGCAGCTAAAAAAATCAAACTAAGAGTAATAGATTCTTTCAAATATAAAAATCAAGCAGAAAAAAACCATTCATACAAATATGTTTAGTGTAATATACAATGCTTAACAGTTCATACTTTGGTACCAATAAAAACATAAAAAGATGTTATGTTAATTTCGATTTGCAGAATTAACAATGGAATTCCTAATATACATGGTCACGATTTTCCAGTATGTTGATCATGTAAAACTTCAGCTTGCTCACGTAAAGAAAATAACACTTCTTGTATCTTATCAGTTATATGTTTCCTTATTTCTCTCTGAAACATAAAATAACAATTGGTATGGCCAGAATAAAAATTGTCAATATGGAACTAGTTCAACATATCATCTTTTATACAAGAAATGTTGACAAGCTGACAGAGGTGACAGCAAAATATTCATTGATTCAAAATAAAAAGAAGAGATGAACAAAACTACTCATGAAAATGATTAATGTCAATTGGATGAAATAAAATGATTTGACAAGATGAAGATACAAGGCTTTAAATTAATTTTGTGTCATAAACATTTAAGCACACAAAACAATGGAATAAATAATTTTTTTTAAACAGAAGTATTATATTATTAAAAGCTTATTTTATGTGGGCATATGAAAACAGTGCTATATATAAATGAAAAGAAAAGAATAACAAGATAACTTGAATTCACTTACAGATGATTTATTTAGTGACTTTAATTTAACAACATCTTCTGTAAAATCCATTGGATCACCAACTAAATAGGTCACCTTCTGTAAAAAATAAAATCAGTCAAAAATATATACAGCTTTAAAAAATCAGACAAATGTATAAACAATTAATATCCAAATATAAACAGTAACCAACTTTCTGTAATAAACACAAATATATAAAATAAATCTAAACTGTCATCATCTGAATAAGTAACTTTCTGTAATAAAACAGTATGCAAACATTTAATAAACAAATGTAAAAAGTCACCAACTAAATAGGTCACTTTCAGTGATGAACACACAAAAAATATCAGTATTTAATAAACAAATATAAACAGTAGGTTACTTTCTGTAATAGAACAGACAAATATAATCATTTAAAAAACAAATATTAACAATCACCAACTAAATAGGTCACTTTCTGTTTTAAAACAGACAAACATATGAACATTTCATAACCAAATATAATATTAGGAAGGCGATAGATGACAATATTATGCTTCCAATCCCTTCCATACATGTGGGCATATCAAAATCAAAAGAATACTTAAAGAAATGTTGCCTGAAGAGTGAGAAAAAGTTGTACTATATAACTAAAAGAGTGCATTTGCTAGGTCGGAATCTTCATAACAACATTGAAAAGTAAAAGATTCCATGAAGAATTGAAGCCTGTAGAGTGAGCATGAGCCAAGTGTGAGCAGACAGATGACAATATGCTTCCATTCTATGTGTGGGCATATAAAAATCAAAAGAATCCAAAGTCAAGAAGAATGACTCAAAAAACATATATTGAAAGATCGTCAAATACGAACTTGATCAGGATCTCATCGATATAAATGATCACATCAAATTTCATTAAAATCTGTTGAAAACTGTAGTCTCTAATGTGTTCAGAATTTGAAGCGTTTTTCCAAAGTCAAAGGCAATAACTCAAAAACCGCCCATCAAAAAATCGTCAAGTTCGAACATCACCAAGAACTCATTAATATACATTATTTCATTAAGTTTCATTAAAATCAGTTGAAAACTGTAGTCTCTATTGTGTTCACAAACAAATAACTCAACAAGATACACCCACTTTCCTGATACATTTTCAGTATATCAAGGGCAGTCACCTATCTGTGTCAAATCATACCAAAAATCTAATTTGTGCAAGATATTGTTGATTTAAACAAACACACATAATTTAATAAAATTCTGACATAAACTGTCACCTCTATCGTGTTAACATATAACAAGGTTTGATGCCTTTTTACTTAGTCAAAGGCAATAATTCAAATTCTGTTGAACGAAAAATCGTCAAATTCAAACTTGTCCAATATCACATCACTATAAATGATCACACCAAATTTCAATTAAATCGGATGGAAACTGTAGTCTCTATTGTGTTCACAACCAAATTTTGACGCATTTTTCATAAGTCAAGGAAAATAACAAAAGAAAAGTTCATCAAAAGATCGTCAAATTCAAACTTGTCCAAGAACTCATTAATATATCAACACACCAAATTTAATTCAAAATCGTTCATCGAAAGATTGTCAAATTCAATCTTGGTCAGGATCTTATCAATTTAAATGAGCACATCAAGTTTCATTAAAATCAGTTGAAAACTGTAGTCTCTATTGTGTTCACAAACACTGTTATTTCAGTGGCAAATTATCAGATCATCATCATCATCATAAGGACATTGACTCACAAAAAAAAAATCAAAAGAATCTGTAATGAATTGTAGCCTGTAGAATGAGCATGAGCTGAATGTGAACGGACGGATGTATAAATAATAACCATATATAAACATTCACCAACTAAAAAGGTCACTTTCTGTAAGTAACCCAATATAAACCGTCATCAACTAAATCGGTTACATTCTGTATTAAAATAGACAAACATATTAACAGTCAATAACCAAATAGAATTTTACAAGATAACTTAAAAAAATAACCAAATATAAACAGTCACCAACTACATAGGATGTTTTCTGTAATAAAACATACAAATATATTGTGGGTGACCGCTTGAAACCTCGTATATGCCTTATTGGGTCATTTTGACTTTTTGGTACCGTTCGAAAGCTTGTATACTTAGCGTGATTGTAATTAACTCAAAAAGCACTAATTAAATAACCCGTATTGTTATACGAGGTTTAAATTTTCAAAGCAGTAAAAAAAATAATAAAAAAGATTTTAACAAAATACGTGTACAAATAGTTTTTTTTGCGTTTTTTCAAGTAATATATCGTTGTACGAGGTTTCAAGCGGTCACCCACGATATAAACATTTAATATTCAAAAGTAAAAAGTCATAAACTTACTACATCACTTTCTGCAATAAAAAAAATAAGTATCAACATTTTATAAACTAAACAGGTCATCTTGGGATGTCATAAATTATTTTCAATAAATGTCTGTAAATATAATGTATTATGAACAAACCTGACTGATATGTAGTCTGTACGGTCTCACATTTGGTAAAACATCATCTAGACCTATAAATACAAGATAACAATCCTTGTATTCTCCCATAACTATATACTTGTAACATACAGTAATGGTCTAATAGTAATATGAAATTAAGTCCGCTAAGAATTTGGTATAATAATAATATTTTTTTCAAGACATTAGGCCGGGGTCAACAATTTTGTCGAAGCTTAAAAAGTTTCGTCGATAGTTTCACTTACCACAATGCCATATGGGTAATACTATTGGTGATGTTTTACACTCTGCTATCATTCTACCAACACCTACAAATCATAATAATAATCTGCAATGTTTTACACACAATGCAGTCCTGCATCGTATTACTTAGTAATATTGAGCTATCGGTAATACAAGGAGAGCTACTTTTTGATTGTGAGAAGGAGAGAGAGAGGTAGGCCTACAATAAAATGATATCAGATTAAATACTTACCCCATTTTAATCTTAACCTTTCTCTATCCACATTTACTTTACCTGAAACAATGACAAACCATTATAATTTGTACTGACAACCATTTTAAGATACTACTGTTCGACCACCATGTTTACAGAATCGCATCTTGACAATAATATTTGTATAAATAAAATAAATAATACTGAGAGTCTTAGAATGTAAAATCATTAGATAAAAATAGGGGAAACTAACTGCTGATAAGAGAAACATGTTCAGAATTGCATTGGTATTATCTTTAAAAAAGAATACCTTCAACAAAAACATGAGTCCATTCTCCTAAGTTGAGCCTTTCAATAATAAAATCTATTGTCTCCTGATAAACACCATCACCTCTAATAACTGGTACTGTCTTGCCCAGGGTGAAATATAAAGAGTTCCAGTAATTGGTAAAAACAACATCATGAGCACCAATAGCCCACCTTGTTTTGGTTGGATTGCCAAAAACAGATAACTTTAACATAACTGTAAAATACGCAAACTACTTTATTATTATTCAATTTGAATTGAATTCCAGAGCAATCCTTAACATACATTGCACATAGGTGCATCTACAAATGTCACCATCTACATGTGACAGGTTTCTATCCAAAAATATTTTATACCTAGATGTATGACCCCTAAAAAAAGAAATTTTGTTTAAACAGAAAACCCATACTAACCCCATATCAAAGGTTCATCTAAACAACTATAATGATTTGACACTGTAATTAATGGAGTAGATTTATCTCTATCATAAACAGCCTTCTCTAACGTTTTCTTATTGTAAACTTTTAATGTGTTTAACCACTCTGAAATTAAAGATATATAATTCACTGTAAGCAAGCAACAGCTTTATTCTGACACTGAAACAAGTTTTTACGTATGACAATCAAAAATTGTGCATACACCAATAAGGAAGTAACACTTATTGGTTTTATTTATCACTGAAAAATCAACACTTGTAACAGAGTAATATTAATCCTATAACTCTTTGAAAGGGCTATTGAGAAAAAAATCCCTCCTTATATATAATACACTTGCAATGAAGGCAAATGAAGCATATGCCTTACTTATGAAATGACAACAAAGCTCTAGAAGTGTCTTCCTTTTTCTCCATTCTAAAATCCACTCAAACCTGCACTGCTGCATGTTAACATTGAATTGGGCTAGAGCCTTGGCATCCTCACAATGTTAGGTTGGATTAATTGTAAGCAAATACAGTCGATCAGAGTCCTCAACAAAAAGTCTGCAAAAAATAAGCAATATTGCCCTGACTGTTGTTTGCCAATTATGGAATACAGTGGTGTAACCTATTTTCGTGGATATAAGGATTCAACACCGAATTTCGTCAAAGTTAAAAAAACGAAAAAAAAAATTTATGTCTTAGATGTTTCCTCAGATATTCTACAAAATAATAGAAATTGGTTTATTTCGATTTTCTTTATGAATCCTTCAGTTTGACCCATATTTCATGAGCAACCAACTCAGGAACGGCGGCAGAATGCGTCACCTATTTTCGTGTACAATGTTTTATCTATAAATAAGTCTAGAAAAACACGTTGTATGAATACCGGGTGATATAAATAACTTCTCTTAGTATTTATCTTTAATATCAATTCATTATAACTAGTGACAATTCCTTCAAAGAAGCACGATTTAAAAAAAAATATAGTGACTGACAAAATAAGATACGTAGCGTGATTTATTGTTAAAAGTCACTGAAACAACATAAGAATATGGTTCACTTTGTGTTCCATAGAAATTTTCTGCTGACACGGAATCCACTTATTGATCACGTGACTTCATTCGTTGGATTATATTCTAGCAGACGACACTACCGACATTCTCCATTCCGACATGTTACGGAACCTCGACACCGCAAGATACCAGATTGATCCGAAGATACCAAACCAAACCAAATCAAACCATCCATCTGTAGCCATCTGCAAAGTGACAACCAGACTCCAGACCAACAACGTACTACGAGACCATCGGTTCAACGCCACTAAATGTCGCTGCGGCTGTTACACCTCTTTGCACCAAGAAGGTGAAAACAGAGAAGTGTGAGTAGTAAAACAACCAGATTAGCCAACGCGATGACTGACACACAGAGAATGAGAAATAATGACAACACTGGGTAACTCAGTTAAGCCTAAAGTTCAGCTTTAAAGACGGTACAACGGTGGACCTCAGGATTATACGATGCAGCACAACTAAGCCTGGTAGACACTTCTGGAGAGCACAAGGAAAGGGTTCATATACTGGCACTATAACATGGTGCAACTGGAACCAACACCCCTTTCTACAGCTCTGTTAACAACAGACAAACAATGTCGTACTACCTTCTACAGGATCATCTGTGAGAGGAGAGAAACAAAACTTAGGTATTTCATAGGCTTTATCAACATTGAGGAGCACATGGAAGAGAACTTCCTGTCATAAGAGTCTACAAACTAATATACAACATGTCTTACGAACATCAACTTGTGAGAACAATGCAAAGGCGCAATGAATAAGGGTTGCCCATTACCACGTGGAGTGGCCTACCGCACCGGGCCATCCAACATGTGTGATACTAATAGAAAATACAAGATTTTCAGAGGCAAAGGCCTAAAACACTGACATAGTGTAGTAAACCCATGTCTTATAGATTGACAGCAACATAATTGGCCTTTTATAGCAAAATAATACCTGTGGGAGGAGAGAAACAAAACTTAGGTATTTCATAGGCTTTATCAACATTGAGGAGCACATGGAAGAGAACTTCCTGTCATAAGAGTGACTTGCCCTTGCACACAGGCATTAGTCACCTTTTGAAACACAGGCACTTGTAACTTTTACTAAACAGAGTTACCTCCCTTCAACCACTTAACTGTCCTCACTACTAAGCCTTACACATAAGAAAATGGTACCCCCTTGTATCTACTGTTACACTCTCCCCCACAACATAAATGTCGTCCTCGACATTAGGAACATTAACAAAAACCCTTAACTAATAGGGAAGCGTGATGCTTCAGGTCCAACTAAGTAACATTACAAGATGATTCCTGGTATCTGCAGATACCTTTGCTATACTTGTCACAGGTGATCAGTCTGGACAAATGTAGATACTTAATTACAATTAAGATATGAATATCTGTTTACTTTTAACATTAACTAATGCAACTTGACCTTGTCTTACACCTATTTTCAGTTTTACAACTAAATATTTTAAACTTATCATATCAAAAGTTAAAACAACAAATAAATCTTAACATTAACCAGAACTATAGTGGTCACTGAAATATTATTTTATAACCTTGTATATGATGGATTTCCAGCCGAATCATACGTTAGCCTAGAAGGTGCCTTTCGTAACCGTTTTCGACCAGAATGAAGTTCTTCTTGAAATGAATCTCCATTAGATCTTTCATCTTCTTGAGATGAATCTCCATTTATAGGTCTTTCATCTTCTTGAGATGAATCTCCATATATAGGTCTTTCATCTTCTTCCTGAGATGAATCTCCATTAGGTCTTTC
Source organism: Lottia gigantea (assembly GCF_000327385.1). Classification (NCBI taxonomy): domain Eukaryota; kingdom Metazoa; phylum Mollusca; class Gastropoda; family Lottiidae; genus Lottia; species Lottia gigantea. Next base: position 273,487 of record NW_008709614.1, on the reverse strand, counting down.
ATCATCTTGAGATGAATCTCCATTAGGTCTTTCATCTTCTTCTTGAGATAAATTCCCACCAGATCTTCCATCTTGATCTGCAACTCCATCAGCTGCCTCTGGAGGAACTTCATCAAGCCTGCGATCAAACGGTGGGTTTGTACAATCTTCGTTAGCTACCAATGGAGTATAAGATTCTGCCTCTGGATTTAACTGCCTATCCTGATTGCTTGATCCCTGTTGTATGACCAATATGTCATCACTAGACTTTGACGATGATACACTGCTAGATTCTCTTCGAGATTTAGAACGATCGTATCGATAAACTGGTTTTGAAGGATTGGGATCCTTTACTTCTTCGACTGGCAAGTCATTACATTGCAAAAGAAGATTTCGATGTAGACGTCGAATTTTCCGTTTATAGCTCTCTGGCTTCACTTCATAAATTGGCGAATCTTCCATCCGCTTAACTACGATATGAACGTCTTTCTCCCAGTACGAACGTAACTTTCCTGGACCACCTCATTCACTCAAGTTACGGACTAGAACTCGATCTCCAGGAAGAAGTACAGCACTTTGTGGTTTCTGATCCCTTCTGGTCTTACCACGGCTACTGGATTTTCGGGCACTTTCTGCTGCTTTCTTGTAGGCTTCACGCATACACTCGGACCATCTATGAACATAGTCTTTATAACTTTGATGCTTTTGAGGTTCATCTAGGCTGAACATTAGATCTACTGGGAGTCTTGGATGTCGACCGAATAACAGAAAGTGTGGAGAATAGCCTGTCGATTCATTCTTGGTAGAATTATAGGCATGCAGCATTTTGATACATGATTCTTCCAATCGGACTTAAAGTCTTCTGGCAGAGTCCTTAGCATCGAGAGCAAAGTTCTATTAAGTCGTTCCACCTGACCATTTCCTTCAGGTTGGTATGGTGTGGTACGCGAATGCTTGATTCCGCTGTATTTCTGAAGTCGGTTGAAGAAATCGTTTTCAAACTCACGACCTTGATCGTGGTATAACTTCTCTGGATAACCAAATTTCAGGACATAATCATTGAAGACTTTATCAGCTGCGGTACGTCCAGATTTGTTGGTGGTTGGATATGCAACAGCATAGCGAGTGAAGTGATCCACAACCAGTAGTATATATTGATATCCTCCTTTACATGTCTCAAGGTGAAGAAAGTCAATGGATACCATCTGAAAAGGGTAAGATGTTTTGATGGGTTTCATAGGAGCAAAAACTTTGCGACTTGGACCTTTGTCCCGAACACAGGAACACATTCTGGTTACATAATGTTCAACATCAGCAGACATATTGGGCCAAAAGAATCTAGTCTGAATGAGAGACAACACCTTTTCTTGACCATGGTGACCCATGTCATTGTGAAGCTGCTGCAACACCAATTTCTGATACTTCTTTGGAAGCACAAACTGATGGAGTCTTTCACCATTTACTGTTCTCAATCTTCTCAACAACCCATGCTGATCAACTTGTAATCTTGACCATTCACGCAGAAGTCTAATACCTTCACCTGAACAACGGGATCTATCATCTACTGTGGGTTTACAACCATTTAATACCAATCCTCTCACGTGGCTGATATGTTCATCCTCCTGTTGAGCAGTTACTAACTCTTCTCGACTGAAGATTCTAAATTTGTCGTAACCATTTAATTCTGATTTGGTACTTGTGTACCTGTTATTTGCACACCATACAAAATTCTTCTCATCTTGAGCTGTTAAACTCCTAGTTACACTGGCAAAAACATCCTGACTGGTTTCTTCGGAACACTGACTTTGATACTTTTCGAAATCTAGTGGCATCCGACTCAATCCATCTGCATCACTGTTCAACTTCCCAGGTTTATAACGGATGGAGAAGTTGAAATCAGCTAGTTCAGCAACCCATCTTAAACGAGCAGCATCCAGTTTTGGTGTGGTCATGATATAACTGAGGGGACTATTGTCACTGAATACTGTGAAGTGTGGACAATAGTACAGATAGTCCCTAAATCTGTCTACAACGGCCCACTTGAAAGCTAAAAACTCAAGTTTTCCAGAATGAAGATGATAATTCTTCTCTGCTGGTGATAAACTTCTGGACGCATATGCTACAACACGAGGTTTTCCCATATCATCATCTTGGTAGAGGATGGCTCCTAAACCTTCAGAGCAAGCATCAACGTGTAGAGAAAACGTCTTGTCAAAACAAGGGTATGCCATAACCGGTGGTGTTACTAAAAAACCTATCAGCTCATTCAAGACACCCTGGTGATTAGAACTCCAATCAACGCCTTCCCTAGATGATATTTGACCACCTTTAAGTTTTTTCTTTGAGTTCTTCGTTTTGACAGATAACAGGTCGTAGAGAGGTCTTGCTCTTCTTGCAAATTCAGGTATATATCTCCTGTAGTAGCTCAGGAATCCAAGTAACTTTCTGACATCACCAATATTCTTAGGAACAGTTTCTTTCAGCTTCAACACAGCAGCTTTATCTTCTGGATCTACAGTATAACCATTAGCAGTCACTAGATGTCCAAGATACCTTATTTCTGAACGAAACAAAAGACACTTTTTGGGCTTAAGCTGAATACCCTTTTTCTTAAGTCTATCAAAAACAAGTTCCAAATGTTTCACACGTTCAGAAAAGCTTTTGCTATAAACAAGAATGTCATCCAAATAAGGGAGACAACACTTATCCCTTAGTCCTTCAAGACAGTCATTCATGAAGGCTTGGAACGCAGCAGGTGCACCAGACAAACCAAACGGAATTCGTTCCCAAGAGTAATGTCCCCAAGGCGTTACAAAGGTGGTGTATGGCTTACTGTCTTCACCCATTACCCCTTGATGATAAGCTTGACCTTGGTCTAAAAGTGAAAAGTAACAACTTCCTCCCAAATTATCTAGTGCATCTTGAATCCCAGGTAAAGGACTGCAGTCTGTGATAGTCTTCTTGTTTATCTTCCTGTAATCTACACACAGTCTTAGATCACCACTTTTCTTACGTACACAAACCAAAGGACTCGAATATTGCGATTTTGATTTCCGTATAAAACCCTTTGAAATAAGGTTGTTAACATGATCTTTTACTTCATCTAATAAAGGTGCTGGGATGGATATGTATG
>NW_008709614.1:109639-270325 GCF_000327385.1 Lottia gigantea | reverse complement strand
TGGATTGTTCCTTACCATTTAAGTTGCTAAGGTCTACAGATGATTCCCTAATATCATCATCCAGAATGTGGGTATCTTTATGTAAATCTTTACCATCTAATGGTGAGTGAGATTCGATGCATGAGCAAATTGTTTGTAAAGAGCCAATATTTGTCTTCTTACGCAAGACAATGTCCGAACACGACAGATTTTTAACCAGCAGATTAACATGTTTTTGCTTCCCTACTGTCAACAGAAGTTCAGGAATTTCTAACTCTTGCTGAGAGGAGTAAAGCATGTCTGGTATAAACAAACACGTGAGTGATGACTTTTCATTATTTACCCCAGTTCTGATTGGAACATTTATCAATTTAGAGCTTTTACCTGGAATGATAACATTTCGATGACCACTATTTACATTACAAATGGCATAATCAGATTTCAACAATTTAACAACATTACTAACGGTTTTGACATTTAAATGAGGTAAGGCATTGGATAATGGTTCATTAAAATTTTCACAACAATACTTAATAACATTAAACCCTAATATGGGACAATCAATAGGCTCATCTTCAACTTCACCTTCAGTTATTAAAAAAGGAACAGTAAGTGTGTTTTTATTCAGCTCTAGTTTTAATGCTACCCACCCTTCAAAAGGGATATTTGACCCATTGGCAGCTAAAAGTCTAAACTTATCACCAGAATTTAACAATTCCGTTACAGGGCGAATACTTTTGCTAACCGTAGGCAAATGTTTGGCTAAAAAGCTCTTACTCATTAAGCACACTTGTGAACCAGTATCCCATAACACTCTTACTGAAATGTCATTTAACAAACAATCAACATGGCAAACATCACCAATTAAATTAACTAATTTATGCCTTACTTTTGGAGTTAAACTAAGGACCTGACCCTTCAACTCATCAACTGTACTACTAACATATGGATTCTGTAGTTCAGTTATTCTATTAAGTATTAGTTGCTGAGTTTGAGGGGACAAATCAGGGGAATTTACAATGGGTTTCACATGGCCCCCCTGTCCAGTGACCCTGTTCAGTTTTCCGACTGTTTCTTATGAAAGTTGCGTCTATGTTCTGAACTGCCACATGTCCAACAGTGTCGACATAGATGACCCTTGCCAGAGTCGAGACAAGATGCACAGCCCATTTGCCTCTTCCTAAACCCTTTTGGATTATTTAAAGCCTCAGTTAATGCAGCTACTTCAGCTTTTAGAGTTTTTAATTCAAATGAAAGAGCACATTCTTCTGTTCTTTGTGATTTAACTTTAACCTTCTTTGCTGTCTGGAGCTTAGTTTCTCGTTCATTTACTTTCTGTTCAACAAATGTTAATTCACGTATCAAGACATCATCAGGAATATTCTCCCGGTCTAGAGAGTTTTTCATTTCCATTCATATCGTATCATTTCGAAACCCAGTTAAGACAGTCCTCTTGAACATTGAGTTCACCAGAACTGGTTCATATGGAACACTACCCTGTTGTGTTGATGCAAACAGTACCTTCTGACGCAAATCCATACATCGCATGAGGAAGTCGATTGCTGTCTCACCGTCATTTTGTGTAGCATTACTCAAAGTATTGAAAAGTTCAGTTCCTGATTTTTCATTGTATTGAGCACAAAGAATAGATTTGAGTTCAGAAAGTGTCAAATTAGAACGGCCTTCCAAATAATTACGAAGGGTACAACCAGGTGTGGTAGCTTTAATCACAGCCTCAACAATTTCATCTTCAGAGTAGTTTTTTTGAGCGGCGACATCGATTTGTCGAGACAAACTGAGAAAAGACAGAGATTTTATTTGTCCTTGTATTTTCAACTCGCGTTTCCATATTTCTATATTAGGTTTCTTGCCAATGTCAATATAAGAATTCACTGGATCGGACAAAATAGGTTTATTGTCAGTTTTAGTACTGGTGTCAGTTTTAGTACTGGTTTCACTATCAATGTCAGTAAATATTTTAGTCAATCGGAGCAAATTTTCCTCTAATTCATCAGAATTTGACCAGACAACATCAAAAGCCTTGATAGCCTGACTACGAGTCTTAACACTTTTATCAATGTCAATTTTTAACAACGTCAATGTCTGTACCATAGTGTCGAAAGGCATTTGAAACAGGTGAGGTTTCTCTTCAATACTATCAGCCATTGCGTTTGGGAAAATATCTGGATCCCGGACAAGCCCCCAAATGTTACACCTCTCTGCACCCGGAAGGTGAAAACAGAGAAGTGTGAGTAGTAAAACAACCAGATTAGCCAACGCGATGACTGACACACAGAGAATGAGAAATAATGACAACACTGGGTAACTCAGTTAAGCCTAAAGTTCAGCTTTCAAGACGGTACAACGGTGGACCTCAGGATTATACGATGCAGCACAACTAAGCCTGGTAGACACTTCTGGAGAGCACAAGGAAAGGGTTCATATACTGGCACTATAACATGGTGCAACTGGAACCAACACCCCTTTCTACAGCTCTGTTAACAACAGACAAACAATGTCGTACTACCTTCTACAGGATCATCTGTGGGAGGAGAGAAACAAAACTTAGGTATTTCATAGGCTTTATCAACATTGAGGAGCACATGGAAGAGAACTTCCTGTCATAAGAGTCTACAAACTAATATACAACATGTCTTACGAACATCAACTTGTGGGAACAATGCAAAGGCGCAATGAATAAGGGTTGCCCATTACCACGTGGAGTGGCCTACCGCACCGGGCCATCCAACATGTGTGATACTAATAGAAAATACAAGATTTTCAGAGGCAAAGGCCTAAAACACTGACATAGTGTAGTAAACCCATGTCTTATAGATTGACAACAACATAATTGGCCTTTTATAGCAAAATAATACCTGTGGGAGGAGAGAAACAAAAATTAGGTATTTCATAGGCTTTATCAACATTGAGGAGCACATGGAAGAGAACTTCCTGTCATAAAAGTGACTTGCCCTTGCACACAGGCATTAGTCACCTTTTGAAACACAGGCACTAGTAACTTTTACTAAACAGAGTTACCTCCCTTCAACAACTTTCCTCACTACTAAGCCTTACACATAAGAAAATGGTACCCCCTTGTATCTACTGTTACACGGCCACGTTGCCACAAGGTCGCATGTCCTCATTCAATGCACTGAACTGAAACCCGCTCGTAAGCCACTACTAGAGTACCTGGAAACCAATGGCATACCACTCACCATACAGAATGTTTTGGCTCCACCCACGGACCACTGGTATACGATAATGGAACTAGTCTTCCATTTTATAACCAAATCTGTCTTGAACAGATAGGCTAAGTTTTTTTTACTCAAAGTTTCTTAACATTTTTTAATTATATCCAATCAATTTAACAAGTTTCATTGCAGAAACATTAGAGAACATCTCTCCCCCCTTTTGTGAAAGCTTCCCCTCCCCTTTTTGTATTTGTCAAAGTATACATTAATACATTTTACCTTGCTTGAAACTACTGGATTCACTCTACTAGCTGATATTGTAGAGAAAACCCATGTTTATCAAAACAAACTAATGCGGAGGACGCGCAAGGTCGCTCATGTAAATTATTAATCCTTTCCGGAAATCCACGAATAATAGGTTTCCACGAAATTAGGTTACTCGACTGTACAATCCAATCAAATCACTGTATTTCTTGATACAAGAAAGATGGCTATAGCAGTCAAGCTATAAGATGATGTTTGTAACAGTTTGACAAGTTGTAATTTTGAAGATGGTGTAGGGGTAATAGAAATTTTTGTCTTTCTCTGAAACATGTAACAAGAACTGTATCTTGCTCTCCTTTCAGATCAAAATATAATAAATCAAGTAGCTTATTTAAAAGATTATACCAGATTCAAAGATTTAATACAATTTCTTCCAGGTAAGATTACAAATTATTTTCCTACCCATAAAGAACTTGCCAACTATCCTTATACCAAATGCTGCTATACGATATGAACCTCTCCACCAAATAGAACAGTTCTTATCAAATGTTGGTATTTTATCTCTTTTTGTCAATCTTTTATACATTGTAATTGTGTTAGGATACATGATGGATCACAAGAGAGGTACACTTCCTCTGTAGTGGAAGTTTACAGTTGGGTCCAGGTTTCATTCATTTCTTTTCATGATCTTGATACAAGTATTATGAGTGTGTTAGAATCTGTACACCTATGCCTATGGATATCAGTCTATGAGTCTAACCTAGATTATCTCCTTTTATGAAGTGTTCCTATCATGCCTATAGGCTAACTAGGAACAAAATGTATTGTTTCAACCCTGAATAGAATTATATAGTAAGTCGGTATAAGCCTAGTGCAGTATAAACACAAATTTGCAAGTGCTAACTATGTAGAGCAAGATTTAAAATCAATACTATTATCCGTAAAATAAAAACCGTCTAGGCTACTTTTATATCTAATCTGAGCTTATATATTTGAAAAGCAGAATCTATGCCTTTGTGTTATCATAATATAAAATTCATCTGCTTCAATATCTAAAAGCCTTTCCTATCTCAGAAAACTAAACAAAAAAAACAAAAAATCAAACAACTAAAATTCATATTTCATTAGGAATAAATTATCCATAAAATTAGGCTATACACCAATGGTCCAATGAGAAATGTAGAAAACAAAGAGATAGCTTTATCTCATCCTATTCCTAATATTTATGTTTATGTCTGATTTGCATTTTTACGTACTACAACCATTTTAAATCATCTACCCAAGTGATCTGCCTGTTCAACACTCAATATTTCATTATTACCATTCACTATAGATTACAGACCCATCAAGATGATCATGGATCATGTCATGAGTTCATGAACTTTGCTTAATATGCTTATGTAACAATTTGACCCCGTGACACACTTTCTCACCTAGCCAAAATTTGCCTAAAATGGCAACAGGCCAAATTATCATTTTCCTTCCAGTTTCAAAGAGAAATGTAAGTTTTGGACGCCTATAAAGTGTCCAAAGTTTAAGTCCTTGGTGGTTTATACAGTTCATCATATTTGTTCGTCTCGGAGAAAAGGTCGACTTTCGTTTTCTTAAAATTAAATGGTAGCCTTGATCAGCCAATCTCAACAACGAAATGTTTGGCTTCAAAATGTATCAGCATGTTTCTGTAAAATCTAAGAACTATGAAGGAAGTTAGAACCGCAGATTAACTCAAACGGTGTCTAACTGTTAAGTGATCCTTACAGTCTGAAAGCTCATGGTCAAAGTTACAAAAAACAGTCCACAGAAAATTTCTGGACGATCGAACAATTTTACTACAGACTACACTTGATTTCAATTATTCCCCTTTGACCACAAGCTTTGGAGGCTCTTCTGCAGATCATAAACTGTATAATTTTATACCTTAACCTGTCAATATGCATGACATAAAAGTGTCAACTGTGATCAGAATAGGCCTTTGCTTTAATGTAAATATAAAGAGTTCACTTTTCATAAAATAAATCAACCTGGGCCTACTCTTCCCATTGTGTGCCTTTAAAATCTCTTTCAATAATTAATTATTTGATCTGATATTTTTGTTGACCAGTGTTTTTCATTGTTGCATTTATCGCAGTTCCAAACTTCCTCCAATGTGAGGGGCTTGATTTTATCCCAATTTCCTTCCTTGTCAAATTTAGGAGTCTTGAATAAATTTTAAGCAATTCTATAGTCAAAAGAATCATTTCAAATAATAATGAATTAGAGGTCTTCAGAAGTGCTCACAAAACTGAATGGCACTGATAAAAAACCATAGTGAATAAAAAAAAAATTTAATGCAAGTCCAATATATTGCAGTAATAACTAATACTATATAACCATCAACCTTCCCAGCATTTCTAATATCTCTCACCACACATGCAAATTTTATCAAAAATATTTATTCAAAAGAATTTTTCTGCAGCACCAGTACAAAAAACCCTGAGTTTATGGCAATATCAGATTCAGAACTGTTTCCGAGAGGAAATTTATCTTCCATGTAAGGCTTCAGCTTGCTCACGTAAAGCAAATAACACTTCTTGTATCTTATCAGTTATATGTTTCCTTATTTCTCTCTGAAACATAAAATATAAAATCCTCATCAACACTTCCTGCTATTAGACAGAAACTGAATTTAAAGTCATCAACTCAAATCAGAGTAATGGCCATAGCCCAAAACAAAACAGTCAGCAGTCCTAATTATAATTTCATGTACAATTAAAACTACTTATACGTTACATATTTTAACACATCCATTTTGATATATTTTGACAAGTATATATGTCTGTAGGCCTAATCATATGATAATGTGATCAAACTTCTCCTATTGGGTCTGGTGCATCAAGGAACAAGTTTGACTTTATTTCCACCATACTGGTATGAAACAGGATTGAAAATAGTTATATATATCTTCATGCAAGTTGGTGATATAAAACAATGAAGTTATCAAAATATTCATTATTTACAAGTACATTTGACAACTACTTTCATCTGTTTCAATTAAACTATTTGAACCACTGACAAATGGAAATAATCATTGAAAACATATTGGTTTTACGATATTCTGTGTTAAAATATAAAAGTGTCCTTTATGTGATAAGAAAAACAAAACTTACAGGTGATTTATTAAGTGACTTTAATTTAACAACATCTTCTGTAAAATCCATTGGAGCACCAACTAAATAGGTCACCTTCTGTAATTTAACAGATAAATATATACAAATTTAATAAAAAATACCAACTAAATAGGTCACTTTCTGTAATTTAACAGATAAATATATACAAATTTAATAAAAAATACCAACTAAATAGGTCACTTTCTGTAATTTAACACATAAATATATACAAATTTAATAAAAAATACCAACTAAATAGGTCACTTTCTGTAATTTAACAGATAAATATATACAAATTTAATAAAAAATACCAACTAAATAGGAGGGGCAAAAAAATTGATACATATAAAAAAGGTAGAAAACATCTTTACAATCCCTTTAAAATAAATGATAATTAACACAAAACCAAATAAAGTTAAAATAAATATTTTTGACATAATTTATATGTCAACTCAATTTCTTTATGTTTGTGTAAATGGCAACATGACTTGATACTTACTTTAAATAACTGTGGAATGTAAGGTCTTGTATTTGGTAATATATCATCCATTCCTGTAAGTGAATAAATACATATATATATATATATATATATATATATAAATATCAATAAAAGAGAGGAGCAACAAAAAATATACTGTCTTCATAAGCCCACATGGTGCAGAATAGTAGGACGTAAAACTCCATTCATTTCATTTCATTCCATGAATATATGGTTATTATGTTATAGTATGTATATATATTTCATAATTATACATGTGACAAAACTTCAGTAATTACAAATTAAGTAATTTTTGTGCTTTTAGCATTGACAGAAGTGATCCTGTCTATCTACTGTTTTTACTATAAAATACAGAAAGATTTCTTTAGTTCATAAGTTTTTACAATAACATACTGTTCAAATTACTCACCACAATGCCATATTGGTAAAACTATTGGACTGGCTGTACATTCAAATATCATTCTACCAACACCTTCAATATAAGATACATCTACATTTCAAAATAAATTCAAGTCCATGAAAGGTCAATTTTGTAACATAACAATGAAATTGACGCAATCTACACTTTGATCAAACTCAATTCATGCAATTGTAGCTCACTACACCTTTTATTAAATAGGTAAAACAGACCAGTCTAAATTCTTACCCCATTTCAATCTTATTCTTTCTTTATTCAGATTAATTTTACCTGAATTGAAAATGTGACAAACAAAATATATTTGATAGAACAATGTATAATCGTTGTTACAAGCAAACTTTGGATTTTCAGTGATGCTAAAGAATAACAAACCCAGTAGTGGTCTATATTGGTAATACTTTTAAGGATAAAAAAATGTCAAGTTCCATTATCAATACATCTAACTGGTTTTATTTTATATAAAAAAAGAATCTTTATACTTAACACTTTCAAAACTCATTGCTCTACAGGGCACATAATTACTGATAAGTTTGAATAAGCTGTTACCAAGTAAAAACTATTATAGCCATACCAGGTACTATATAGTTATACAGTTTCAAAGCTAGTATATGCCATTTTTCGTTTTGGTTCAAGGATAGGTGTATATTCTTAAAATTAAATACCATAATTTCAATCTCATTAATATGCAGATCAAGTTTACTTCATTTTTTTTCTACACACAATGTGTAGGTAGCCCACAAAAAAATGTAACAAAGCAATATGCATTTTAATCAAACTGCTTAGTTTTGAAAATTCCAAGGTTATCCACTCTTGAAACCTACCTTCAGGAAAAATATGAACCCAATCTCCTAAATTTAACCGTTGAATCAAAAAATCTACAGTATCTTGATACACTCCCTTTCCTCTTTCAACTGGTATGACTTTACTTAAATTACCAAAGAATGAATAAAGATAATTGGTAAAAACTACATCATGAGCACCAATATCCCATCTTGTCTTCTCAGGATTGGTTATATACTTCCATTTCACATGAGCTACAAATAACATTCAATATAGAGTAAAATTGTGTAATTCACAAAAGATACCTATCATATTTCATGGGATAAAGTCAATAATCAGATGTGAATTCAATAATCAGTGGTGAAGTCAATTGTCAGAAATGAAGTCAATTATCAGAAATGAAGTCAATACTCAGATGTGAATTCAATAATCAGTGGAGAAGTCAATTATCAGAAATGAAGTCAATAATAACGACTGATGTCATTAATAAGGCAAATTTACTCATCAGAGCCAAAAATCATAGTGAAGTTCATGACGTATTACCATTCAAAGATACATATTCAATTCAATACTTACTCCACATAAGAGGTTCATCTAAACAGCAATAATGATTAGACACAGTTATCAAAGGTTGTTTGTTTTCTCTGTAACAAATAGCATTTTCTAGTGTTTTGTTATTATACACTGTCAAGTTATTCAAACAACCTGTAAAAAGATCAAGGTTGCATTAAAATATCTCTTTTGTAGGCATAATGGCAGTAGAAGGACTAGTCATAATGTATGACTATAAAAATGTTCACTGGAAATTTCTGAGAGGGAAGTTTGTTTTAGTAGTAGTGAGTAGAATTGACTGTGTAACTGTTCAGTCTGGTTATCTTTTAGCCTAGATTTTATGAATGAATGCCTGCATGCCTACCCATGTAGATTTTTGCTACTACACTAACGGGCCAGATAACTGCTCTTCTCAGAGTTTCAAAATAGAGAGGAAGTCTGGGCTGTTGATAGATTTTCCATAGTTTCAACCCCGAGTGATTTATTGGTTGTCGAACCATGCTTCATATTATTTCATTTACTTTCGATTTAGGTTTATTTGTGAATCCGCCGTCATCCAGTCTTTTTTGTTCAAAAGAATTAGTCTTAATGATTGTCATTTGTGTTAACAAATGAAAGAAATAGCATTCTTATCAAGATTGAAACAATAATAGTGATTATAGTAATGAAAAAAAATATCGCAAATTCTGTTGAAATCAATTAAATTAAACAGAAAATTTGCCTACACCTGATAGAGCAAAACAGAGTGGGCTAAATAAGAAATCCAAAGCAGGAAATGATGTCAACCGGAAGTTTACAAAATAGAAAATAATGATTGATGGAAAATTGTGAAAGAATAATGAAAGTTTGTTGTTTTGATTTGACATTCCATTATCACAACTCTGGCAAGGCCAGTATTCTAGTCGGACGTGGTTCACTGGCTGATCAATGCCAGATTAAGATCTTCTATATAGACTAGACTGGTAGACTTACTGTCCGACCACAATGTTTACACTTGACTTGGATCTACTCTGATCTGACTTACTACACTTACGGTTACAGTACAGCCTAGAGCATAGAGTGATAGTACCATCGCATTTCATCACCTCTTTTTGTATGAATTAATACATCAACTTCAAAATGATAGGGCCTACTGATAGTCTTAGATTGGCTTTGACTTGGAATTGATGAAATTATAATGATTTTAGAGAGGGGCCATTCAGTCAGAAGGACTGAAGTGTAGGGGTATAAGTTTTAGTAATAAGCCTAATAGCCAAGTGATAATTGCTCAGAATGTTGTTATTTGATCTTAGGCCAAACTGGCCCAAAAAAGTGAAATAGGCCATATTATATTTGTTTATAAATTTATAAGATTTATGTCCCTAACATGCTATACAGTGGTGTAACCTATTTTCGTGGATATAAGGATTCAACACTGAATTTCGTCAAAGTTAAAAAAACGAATTTTTTTTTTGTTTTAGATGTTTCCTCAGATATTCTACAAAATAATTAAAATTGGTTTATTTCGATTTTCTTTATGAATCCTTCACTTTGACCCATATTTCATGAGCAACCAACTCGGCAACGGTGGCAGAATGCGTCATCTATTTTCGTGTACAATGTTTTATCTGTATAGTTGTATGGATACTGAGGGGTATAATTAACTTCTCTTAGTATTTATCTGTAATATCAATTATAACTAGTCAAAGAACCAGGATTTAAAAAAAAATAGTGACTGACAAAATAAGATACATAGCGTGATTTATTGCTAAAAGTCACTGAAACAACATAAGAATATGGTCCACTTTGTGTTCCATAGGAATTTTCTGCTGACACGGAATCCGCTAGTTGATCACGTGACTTCATTCGTTGGACTACATTCTAGCAGACGACACTTGGAATTCCGATTACCGCGTGGGATTATAAGGAAATTCGGCCGATAAAAAATGGTGACGTTTGGTAATAACTGAAATCCGCCATTTTGTATTTGTCAAAGTATGCATTAATACATTTTACCTTGCTTGCAACTACTGGATTCATTCTACTAGCTGATATTGTAGAGAAAACCCATGTTTATTAAAACAAACTAATGCGGAGGTCACGCAAGGTCGCTCATGTCAATTATTAATCCTTTGCGGAAATCCACAAATAATAGGTTTCCACGAAATTAGGTTACTTCACTGTATATTTAAGAGTATAATCCCAATCTTTCCTAAATGATTTGTTTACATGTGATTCAGAAACATAGACAGTAAACTTAAGTAAAATGACTAATGACTAATAAGCAAAGAACTGAAACATTTGGAAATGATAGTAATAAAACTGAATTTTAAGTCTTACCTTTGTAGGATTTAATAACATCTTTATGGGTCCTGAATGGCTCATCTCATATCACAGTTTACTCAGATTAACGTCAATATAAATATGAGTAGAGTTAATAATTTCAATGATGATACATTACGACTGTTGGGAAGTAATACCAGTACAACACCAGCTTCACCACCTGATATAGATCCTAATGGTACCTTCCCCTCTGTTATTATATCTCAACCATTCTGCCAATATATACTATATGATGATATTGCAGATTCCAGGTAAGAAAGACAACATAAATCTACTCATATAAGCTAATACAAGAAAAGAAACTTAACAAATTAAAACAATTATATAGGAATAGAGAAATTATAAGTACATAATAGTTTGCAACTTACTCCAGACTAGATCAATTACTTTAGTACTTTTACTACAAACATTTATAACCTCTCTGATTATACCGGTATTACATTTTTTTCCATTAAGAAAGAACATAATGTTAATAAGTCTTATGATAAGATTCATGACAAAATTTAGTTTACCTTCTATAATTCTAGAGTTCGTGTATGGGATCTGATTATTTTAATACCCAATGCTGTGTTTGCTATTTTTCTTGTGTGGAGATTAAGATCTGCAATAAATAAATTACAGAATTCCAATAGTCCAATATTTAAGGCTTTTTATGGTTTGGTGAGTACTGTCAAATCAGTTTGATTCAAAATAAGCTTACAATTGTGGATATTTTTTTGCTGAGTGCTAAACAAAAACTAAAGCATAATTTGAAATTTCATTGCCCTGCATAATTCAACTTTTGCAATATATTTGATTGTGAGAAGAGATTTACTTGTCAATCATTATGAAATGCTGTATTCAATGTTTGATTTGAAGTAACTACATTTTAAGCTATGAATGGCTTTTATTCTGCACCTATAAGCATTTTCTTTGTTACAATTAGTCAATTGCCTGTTAAATTATAGGTATTTCTAGTAGCTGTTATAAGTATATTAAGATGTATTGTTGCTATGACAGTCAATGCTTCAGTGGTAGCAGGTGATATTGCAGACAAGGTAGGTGCCAGTAGATATAAGAGGAAGATGAAATATCAGTATCATATGCCTCTATTCAAGTAGTTTGAAATCAGTTAATGTTATGAAAACACATTGATCAGCATCTATTAAAGTTTGGGTAATGCACACACATTGACTTTCCATGTAAATGAACATTGTTACTTACTTATAACTAATGTCAATCTACTCTTTGGCATATTCACATAGTATAATGTTCTTTTTATTTCCTAGGTAATATGGTTAGTGCTGAGATTTTTTCTTTTGGCAACAGAATTATCTGTGGTCACATTTGGACTATTATTTGGTAAGTTTTACAATATCAATCAATGATAGATAAAGGGTATGATTGTAAATATTCAACAAAATACATATGACAATATTAATGCAGCAACGTATCTCATTCTAATTAAACTATTACATTTTATACAAAGTATGCTGTAGATATCTTTGTAGTGTTTATATTAATTTTCAAATTATGATTCAAGTGAAATTGAATGTGTTGATGAGTTTTGCATTTAGTGTTGTTTATATATGTATTTTTTCTATATCTATAGGTCATCTTGAAAGTCATGCAAGTATTAGAAGAGTATTGATAGTGACATCATTTATAGCTTTAGCATATTCTTCTACACAGGTAATTATTTCTATAACCTAATAGAATCATAGATTTTTTTGTTACTTTCATAGTTACAAGTATAATCTTGTACCGATGTGGGTGGGGTTTACTCTGAGATTGTGTTCTTTTATTTTATTCAGTTATTCTGTAAACACCATGCACTCAAAAGTTGCTGTAAGCCTATGCTATAAACAATGCACCTTATACTCTTGATATATTAATGAAAAACAAAATTTTGGAGTTTTAATGAAATTATTTGTGTTTCAGGGTACACTGGAGTTTATTCATCCTGATCCTAAATTCCGAATACAATCACCCACCAATGGTACTGATAATTATGATATTTTTGCCCATGGTGGAATGATTTTCTGGTTCTCAAGCTCTCTTTTCTTTTTTGTTGTAAGCAGATTTACTTTTCTTGATAATAACCATATTGCAATGCATAGGTACCACTATGATCATTATAAATAAAGGTATTCATTTCATTGTGGTTTGGATGGAAAGTACAGTTTAAAACTAGCTGTGGAAATATAGATTAAAAGCTATTTTCTGCTAGTAGTACTTTATCTTTATATTTATTCATTACTATTTTGGTAACTAATTCTAATGGATTTTTATTCTGATGAATGTTGTGATTAGCAAAGTGATACTACGTCTTAGAATACACTCGCCCTGTGGCTAATATTTGTGTTAAATAGTGACCATTGGTTAAAAAAGTATGCATCCCACACTTTATCAAGTTTGAAAAATCGACAATAAAATAATTTTTTAAAAAGTGAGCAAGCCATGAATCCGTTCATTTTGAGAAAAAAAGAGTCTGGGTAATCAATGCTAAAACAGGAAACAATCATCTTCCGGTGTATACAAACAAACTTTGCCAATGATTAATATTCGGTGAAAATTGTGTCAGTGGTGGAGTATTCATTCTAAATTATATGAATTGCTTTTTGGCGGAGTCGCTTAATCTCCTACGAGGTATTATTATTCCGTCTTCAAAATATGACAATGTCCAGGTCAATTCAAGAGTGGAAACCCCACTTGAGAGTTACTTCCCCTTGATAATTACTCTGAATTTACTAGACTCACGATTTGAAAATCGCTTAATGGATGTATTAAGCGTTTTATAATTAATTACTTGATTTTGTGGATATATCGGATTATAGAGGGATTTTGATGTATAGTTAAGACACCAGGTGACGTTCACTGATGGATATATACTGTTTTTAGCCAAATTTGAGCAAAATTAAAATTTTATGTTCATCCTAAGACGTAGTATCCCTTTAAACTTCAATAATTGATGAAATTTGGGTATAGATCAAGGGTAATTTTATTAATATATTATTTCATTTCAGGTGTATTCTATTATCTATATTCTACCTTGGACCAGTATCACCAAAAGACTAGCATTACCTTGTAAGCTATATATTTTTCCTTTATTTTTTGGAACATAAAGATCATGAAATGATACAAAAACTTTTTTTCCATTAGACCTGAGTAAACTGGAAACTTCAAACAAAGTACTGTATTTTAGATCGAGTATTAGTCTCCCTTAGAATTAAATCTGGAATCATATCTAAAGAGTGAATAATATCAAAGACAAATATTTTTCTATGAATTACCAGTATTTTTTCAATTTCCAAACTGACAGTACAACTATGATATAACACTTTATTAAGAAATATTACATTAAAGTTGAAATTCATGTATTATTTCAGCCAAGAAATCCTTCTATTTATATTGTTTGGCTCTAGCTATATTAAACCTGACTCAATCTATTGGTAGTGCTCTCATATATTATAGTATTGATAATGGAAGATGGTATGTAACATGTTATTATCATAATATAGTATACACCTTCACTCTGATCAGACTGTGCCACTGTGGAGTAGAAATATTTCTTGGGTAATGATTAGAATTTGAATGTAAGTCAAGTCTAAATGAATGTAGGACCTTCAAATTGTCATTTTTTTGTGAGATGTTACATATAGAAAAGGTGAACAAGATTGTTCTGTAATTTTTTTTTCGACCTGTAGTTTGAAACCTTTTTTAAGTTTAAGATACTAATGTGGTTAATAAGTTGCCAGTTTTCAACTAAGACTGTCAGATTTGTATCCCTTGTGGAGAGTACACAATGTGTCACACATACCATATTGTTGATTGGGAGATTGTTGTTTATTTTTTTTTTGCCTCACTGTACTTACCCTATATCATAATGTTATAAGCATGGTTTATTGTATTTTGCAGTGTTGTGGATGTAACGACTTATTTATATTTTACCCTCTATGATCCACTAGTTTATGGTACTTTTCTTCGAGAATTTTTCAGGTAGGTTTTCTTGTTTCTTATAAAAGCTTTTTTTTCGTGTATTATCTTTTTTTTTGGAACAGGAAACATATGATTTTAATCTAAACCAAATTGGGTTTTTTTTCTTGAATGTTGTATTTAATTTGAAAAAAACCTTATATTATTATGGTTCTTTTCCTTTATTTTTAGTATAACTCAGCCCAGTATATTGTTCTCATATAAACATCAAGTGGATGATTTAGGAGAAGAGGATACAGTAAGCATGCCCTGCCATACTGGTTATGATAAAGATGACAACTACTCTACAAGTTATGATAGTACCCATTTTGACCGTAGTTTGAATTCATCTGGTAATCAGCCCTCGTTGTCAGTCAATTCTGATTTTTATCAGATTTCTACTTGAGGTAGAAAATATCAAGAAAACATGGTAGAAGTATTAAATCCCTGCCAGACATGAAAGTGTAGAACATAGCATCATTTAATGTTATAGCCTATTTTGATGTCCAAAATATATGTACCATGTCGATGTACTGATTATTAATACTATATCCAGAACACTAAAAATATATTGGAATGTTTTGAAGTTTAAATCAGCCATGACTGGCTAATAGATCTATATATCAACAGCCCTGATCTATATATTTTAACAATTTTGTACCGTGAAGTAGGCGAAAGTGCCTAATGATAAGGCCTTGACAACTTTATAAATATTAACTTCACTTGGTAATAATCAAAATAATAAATAAAATCTCAAGTTTTATTTGTAAACATAATGTGCAATCCCAGTTATTTTTATAAACATATAGTAGACTATCAATCTCTGTGTGGGTTCTTATACTTTTATATCTTAAATGAAGGCTATAATCTATTTTAAAGTATAATTGCCTAAAATCTTAAAAGGCCTGAACTATTCTGACTCTCTAGAATCATTTTAGCTTTTTGAAATAAATATACTTTTCATAATGGTAATATAATACAACTGTATTATTCTAAAAGGGGTTCTAAAGAGGTTTTCTAAATTTGTATGTATATTGGGGACACTGATAGCATCAATTTGTGCCATTGTAAATTCCAATCAGACATCTGTGATTCCAATAATTAAAATTAAACTAAGTGTTTAATGACGTCACCAATATGATTGAAAAATTGGAATTGTGCAAATTGATGCTATCAGTGTCCCTAATACACAAGAAATTTTAAGAAAACCTCTTTTACAATTCCTTTAAAGGTGACATTTAAACTAGTACAAGTGTTTCTATTATTATTATTATCTGTTATATGTATATATATGTATCTTGTTTATGTTCCTCTTTCCTTTCAAAACCTTCTTTATACATATTCCAATTATTTAATATTCTTATGTTTCATTTTTGTTAGGATATAATCATGTTGTACAAATTACTGATATCACTACTTATGATCCTTGTAATGGCTGTAACTTGTAACTGTTAATATTACCGTTATAGTATTTATGTAAGTGAGCCTTGAACTTACTTTGTCAAGTTGGTAGACATTTTCTCTTTAACCCTTGTCATTAAAGATTTTATTATTATTATTATTATTATTATTAAAATGACTCCCCAATTCTTTGTAATTATGAAAAAATTAAATATTTCCTTTGTATCTAGAAGTTTATTGTAGATTTGTTGTGAACTGTTTCTGTATATATACATTGTTAATAAAGTGCTTTGTATTACTAAATGAATTTTATCTAATTATTTTGATGGCTATTTTTTTCTAGCCTGTTTCACTATAGGTAAGAATAGAGTTTGAAAGAAAAATAGAACTTGATGTTTTCATCAAAATAAAGGTGTACGAGATGGTTGAAAAGTTAAAAGCCGCCTATCTTTCAAACATCTTAACTAAGTCCATGATTTTTGTTTGTTTCTTTACATAGTCCCCGTCAAGTTTGTGCACACTTTTGCATACGATGTTGCTCGACCAATAATGCGTTTTTGTAGCCACCCTAAAAGAGTTACTCACTGGACAAAAAGAATCTGTGGGATTTTGATCCATTTTGGTTTTGCTTGAGAAGTGTTGCTCCGATGAGCCTCGGCACCAATCTTGCATTCCCAACTCTTTGGCGTCTCTTGCAATATGAAGAGTGGTTAATTATCGAGCAGCCATCAGCATGTCATGCACCCGGGTAATGTTAACGTCAAGTCTCTCTGTGCACTGTCGAATTCCACAACCCACTTGTTTACAGTAGACAAGGAAGGGGAATCATCCACTAAAGTGAATACCATGTCTGCCTGTATGTGGAAGATTGCACTTTCAAGGCCTATGATAGGGGTTAAAAGCCATTTTAAAAAAAACAATAGAAGATTGTCAAAGGCAAGAATCATGCAGTCAAGGTTCATGGTTCTTTCCTTGCATGGATGAGATAATACCACAGGGTTCTGTCCCAGGACCATTACTATATCTAATTTACATCAACGATACTGTCAACAACATACAATCTAATAATATACGTTTATTTGCTGACGACACTAGTCTTTATCTTAAAATTGATGACCCGAATGCATCCGCTGAAGTTCTAAATCATGATCTTGAAACCAATAACTGGGCTTAAGCGTGGCTGGTGACCTTCAACCCGCTGAAAACTGAAACACTTGCACCATTAACTAAAAGTACTCCAATATTGCCCACTTTAAATTTAGATAATGTAAATATCCAGGGTGTTGCACACAACAAGCACTTAGGCCTTACTTTTCAAAGAAACTGTCTTTTGGAATTGTCATATTAATTGTATTTTATTGAAAACTGGTAGGCTTACTAACTGTCTCAGGTCTCAAGTACCGTTTAAGTAGAAAATCTCTCCAAACTATATATACCCCTTACATTCTGCCGCATTTTTGATTATTGTGATATTATATGACAGGTGCACTATCGAACTAACAACTGCATTAGAAAATCTTCAGTTAGATGCACTCACAACTATATGCAGCGTTGTTAAGTGAACTAGCCATGCTTTACTTTACAAGAAAACAGGTTCCATTACACTGCAGGAAAGACGACGTCGGCATAAGCTGATAATAATGACAATACAAGATCCCGAACAAACTGACTTCAACTTACATAATCAGATCTTCTCCCCACCAGAAACATTCAGATACACGAGACAGATCTATAACCATCTTACCAACTGGCCTTATAAACATAACCAATCTGCTTAATGGTGTACAAAATGACCCTGACCAATCTATAAACATTTTCGAAAAAGTTTACGAATTCCTTCTGTCAAAACGTTTTTAGAATATGAATTATTCCGTTTTATATCTTCTAGTATCTACCATGGATGTAGCCATGTCTGTATATACGTTACTTATTTTAACGATATTGTTTTGTACATATGAACATTTTATATTAGGAGGGGGGTTATATAGGCGAAAGCCTGTTCCCAATCCTTTTGATATTTATATGAATAAAATATTGTTTTAAAAAAAATAATACCTTAATATTTTTTTTAACCAGACTGGCATTGTCAATATTCATGTATTCCACGAAAAAAGAACGCAAACCTCCATTTCATTTATTCAAGTATTTTTAGTTGACCATGATGAAATGATATTTGAAATGTTTAACTGTAAATCTATTCGCCAATCAGAATGACTAATTTGTTTTACTATTTTACAGTACATTGATCTACTGTTTTTGTTTATATTATTGTAAAACATTATGGTTTATGTTTGCTGTAATCACGAATCTCGGTCCAACAGCAACTTTTCAAAAATAATAATTTTGAAGTCGATTTAAAAAAAATACTCTGGACATTTACAGGTCCTATGCTAAGCGAATTATTTCTGCCTAGGAAATAGGCTACACCGTTTAAATAGGTCTGACAATAATAACTGAATAAAAGAAAAGTTGGACAGTGCGAACTATGCTTGAAAACGATATAATAAATAATTCAGTTATAAGAAATTATAGACCTATTTATATTTTTAATATAGAAATAAATAAGTAATAAAGTACTTCTTAATACACTGTATTTAAAGGCTTGTCAATAATCCTCTACTGATATATTGAAAACTCTGAATAGAAAAGGACAGTCCTTAAAACTTTATTTAATAAAGACTGTAACCTCGAAATAGAACAATATTCATATTCTGATCAACTGTTAAAGATATCATGTACATGTAGAATAAAACTTTACTGTTGATCAGATGGTTAACAGAGGTCTTTTGCTCTCATAGAAAAATGATTTGTACCCCCATTTGTACCCCACCTTATTTCTAACAAATTTAAAAATATGATTCGTTTACGTTTTTGCACGAAAATGTGAAAATTTTCTTAGAGGACACCCTCTCAGACGATCCTCAACCTCGCCTCAACCTCGACCGTTGTACCCTCCATTTAGTCAGTCTGCCCCCTATATTGTACCCTCTGTTTCGGGAGGCCGAAGCCGCCACTGCTGTTGATATACTTAAGAGTCGGGTTACCCGACATTTAAAAAGTTTCTAATTTGAGTAAGAAAAAAGGGTCTCATATTATTAAAGTTACGGAACACGAAAATTTCAACGGAGTAACATCAATAACCAATGAAACAAATATTGAGATGATTGTCTTTGAAAAACATTTCCTGCTTCAAATAACATTGTCAGTGGAATAAATCAGCATTTTTAATACCATTGAAACCAAAGAATATAGTAATGATCGGGTGGAGATTTTTCTGTTGCTAAGAGGACTGAAGAAGTTTCGTAGATATACGTAAAGACAAAGCTCAGAAAAGTTCCCTTGAATCCCTTTAAAACTCTTCAGCACAAAAAAGTTTTTTTTATATCTCAAAGTATATTATAATGATTTTATGAAGTGGTTTCCATTTACCATGTTTATAAAGAAGATAATAAGTACGTCAAAGGCAATTCTTATAAAGAAAGTCACCTGCTAAATACATGTATAAAATCTTAGATATCAAAGGGATCAAGGTAAAAGGCTTATCTTAATCTTTGTTTTGGAATTTCTTCTTTTGGAGGTTTAAAAAAATTCAATGCTGAAATGTTGCTATTCATTGTGTAATAGTATTGAAGACACGTTGAAGACGGTAAGACAAATCTCGCTAATTTTTCTTTTTTTTCTCTATTTTTCATTTCTCCAATGTGGGGTACGTTTACCTACAATGGTATTATTAGTAAGCAAATGAATGTGGTGCCTGCCCAGAATTCATACACTGCATTTACAGTGGGCTAAAAATTGTTTTGCTACATTGATCCATAAGTTGTATCACTGATTTCTAAGTGTATTAAGTTTAATATAGGGTTATTTATGACAAGATAACATATGTTATGTTGTTAAGTATCTGAATATAATACACTACAATATTTATACATCATTACAATAAAAACATACTCTGTATAACATAGTTAAAAGATTTAAATAAATACATACCTTGTTTATTAATATAAAATGTCAAAAAAGGGAATTTGCAAAAAAAAAAAAAAAAAAAAAAAAAGAAAGAAAAAAAAAGAAATAAAAAGATGATAGAAAATTGGAAGAAAAATTATTTATTTTTTATTTTCTGAACAATCTTTCATTATTTTTTATTTTTTTTTGAGAAACTAAGATTTTTCTTGCTGATCGTGTCTGTTGGCACGAGTGTTAGTTTACACTGTTACAATTCTATAGGTGTTGTTGTACGAAGTAAGTGGTAGCTACCCCAACAAAGTCGATAGTAACAAAACAAAGACAAATCTTATCACTAGATCATAAATTATATCAATATTCAGTTAAAACAACAGCCTAGTAGGTATTATAATCCCCTTATATATCAATATGAAAGTGACAAACGGAGATCACATTCCAGATAAACCATTGAGTAGTGTAAGATACAATTCGATAGAAATAAAGTTTAAATGTAATGTAATAATACTCTATTCAATTGTTCTAATGTTCCAGACATTCCAAAACAATACTAACTGATCAGAGAACGAATAACATTTATACAGAACATGAGTAAATGTGCAGCTTTCTTCATAATACTAGGACTTTACACAGTAACAGTAAAAGGTCAGTATTTGTTTGTTCGTTCATGAAGGGGTGTGATGGATTGAGATTTGCCACAGGAAACATTAGTTACTATTCAGGTTCAAACCATATCCAAACAGTTCATAATGCACTTTTATACATTCATTTATTTTTCTTATCAAATATATTCCTTTCACTTTTAAGCTGTGTCACCCACATTTGATAACGTAGCTACAGATGGTAGTACTAGAGTAGCTGTCGATGAAAGAACAGCCCCGGGAGTCACTGTATTTAGTTTACTTGCCACAGATGGTGATGGAGATCCTATTACTTTCTCTCTCGACACCATCGATGGTGCAACCACGGGAGATTTTGTTTTAGTTGGTGCTGAAATTAGAGTTAAAACTGGAGCTACTTTAGATTTTGAAGCTAAAACTCAATATGTACTGGAAGTGAGGTAAACAGTTCGAACAAACAACTTTGTTTTGATTCAGATGAATCACCAAAAGTTAAACCTAAAAGTATTTGAAAAGTGTTTCTGGCTTACATGTACGTTCACCGGGTACTCACACTCAAGTTTCACACACCTCGTCTGTGTTTCCAGAAATCCCCGAAAAATTGATGATATTGGTGACTGAAATGGCATTATCGTTCAACTTTGACAATAGAAACAATGATTGTATATTTAAATGTACAAAGGCTGAAATTTTTCTCCACCCGCCCTTTTCATTTTAGCGCCAGTGATGGGAATGATCCAGATGCATTTGGTACAGTCACCATTGACATCGGTAATCTTAATGACGAATCTCCCGTTTTGGGTGGAACATTTTCTGTTTCGGTAGATGAAGAACAAGCAGTTGGAACTTTGGTTCCGTTTAATATAACAGTAACTGATGGAGACGTGGGTGATACCAAGTCTTTTACACTCACTGGTAAGGAACATTTATTGTGAGTTCATGATCCAGAATGTATTACATGTACCTGAACAATATCCTTACAAGACTAGTTGTGAGTTTCAGAAGGTTTTCAGAACAATCAAGTAAAATTATACCGTTGAAAACGTCCTTCTGTGCAGACGATAGCAATTCCAAATTATTCATATTTGCTGTACTTGTGGATTTAGTAAGAAAGCTGAAACATGATGATAATTTACATTGAATTGGGTACAATAAAATACTAAGACGGACGTTTCTTTATACATAGAAAACGTTATGCTATTTACTGTAGCGAAATTTATTCTCTGTCATGCGGTTTGGTACCACTCCAAAAATTGAATTTCAGGACGTCTTATGAAAAATGTCAAACTTAGATCTAAACCAACACCATAGAAAATTATTTTAAAACTTCGAACATGTTAAGTCCTTCATATAGAATATTTGCCTTCCAGGTCCACATAGCACTTTTTTTCAAATCGACAATGGCGATGGTTCCATACGGTTTGCTGAGAAGTTAGATCGTGATGGAGCAGGAGCTATTATAGTGTATGATCAGTTAATAGTAAGAGTTACTGATGGTGGTGGTAACACTGATTCCAATGGGTTATCTGTTACATTACAAGATATCAATGACAATACACCAATATGTACACCATCTTCATATTTCACATCTACACCGGAAAATACACCGGCTAGTAAGTCAACAATAATTCTTTAACTCCAACGTGTCCATTAATCAGCTCAGTTGACCAAACGTGTTACTTTTGTATGAGTAAATGTCGTAGGCTTTATTTTTATTTATTTTTTTTATTCTGTTAGTAGAATTATGTTATTCTGTTTTATAATTGCTCAGGCAAGGGAAACTGCTACATACTACAGATTGCTTTGGGTATTATTGCAGCAGATATCTGGAACAATCTTTCCCTTAGCGATACAAGCACTAAATTTGGTACAGAGGTTCCTGAAGGCCTTCTCGTTCAGAAAAGGTCGCCATCCTAAACGAAATGGGGTGAAATAATGAGTAAGGATCAAGTCACCAATCATTACTTTTGTATTTGATACTGTTAGCTGAATAGTTATTCTGAGAAAAATTCGTATCTCTCTTACAGATATTGTTATCGAGACTTTGACTTGTGCTGATTTGGATGCCGGAGCTAATGGGAATTTTGTTTTAAGCATTGCGAGTGGTGATGATGCTTCGCCTAAATTTGTAATTAACGGATTTCAAATACAAACAACAACAACGGCTATTGATTATGAAGCGCTTGTTACACAGTCTTTCCAGTATCAGCTTATTGTGAATGCTGTAGATGGCGGGGCAACACCGAAGACAGGGACAGCATCTGTAATTGTCACAGTAAGTTAACTTACAATTTTGAAACGTGGAAATGAGATTTTAGCTCAGATTACTCCCTTCATTTCAACTTAAATATTCGTTATAAATTATCTAAAATTTGATGCGAGTAAAAATGAAAACAAAGACACATTTACCAACTTTTAATGAAATCTGTTCCGTTGTCTAGATTACCTCCATTAACGAGGGTACTCCTGTGTGGACAGCATTTTCACCGGCATACACTGTTGGAGTACCATACGTAATATCAGAAGATACTGCCGTGGGTACCACAGTAGTAACAATAGCGGCTACTGATACAGATGCTGGAACTGACGGTGATATCTCATATAAATTGGTTTATGTTGTTGACGGTAAGATCCTTCATTAATAACCGACATTTTTACATGATAACAAGACGAGTAATGAGGCATTGAATAAAAATATATATAATAAAAAAATGTATTATATGTATATGTTAGCTTTTGGATATTGGAAATAATATTTCAAACGTTTAAGTTTAAACCTTCGTCATTTCTCATTCAGGATTAAGATTATTATGAATAAGCTGTCATGACTGTATGTGATTCAGTAACTATTAACGTTAACAAATACAATATTTACTGTAGGTGGTGGTACAGCTAGACCAGGTGTATTTTCACTAGATACATCAACAGGAACTTTAATAACTGTCAAAAACATCGATAGAGATGTTGCCACTGGTGGAACACCATCTTATGATGTCACTGTAAGAGCCAAAGACGGAGGTACCCCCTCCTTCTTTGTGGACAGGACACTAACTTTTGACATAACAGATGTAAATGATATATCACCTGAATTTGGATCCAGTAGTTACTCTGTGACCATCTCCGAGAATCTTAATGTGGGAGACAGTGTCATACAAGTTTTAGCAACTGATCTTGACAGTACCCCAAGTACACTGATATATAACATACAATCAGGCGATGCTACTGGTTCCTTTACCTTCAGTACTACAACTGATGGTTTATTGGAAGTGCAAAGTGATATTGATATAGATCGTCCGAAAAATAATCCTACTGTTTATAGTTTGATAATAACAGCTAAAGATGGGGGTGCTCCTGAACTGACAGGATCAGCTTCAGTCATAATTACCATTACACCCGAAAATGATTTTGTACCGACATTTGGAACAACATTGCCGGGTGATACGGTTATGGTAAGCAGAATATACTTTGATCTTTATTTTGAAAACTGGGTGCAAAAAACAATATTTCTTTTGAATCTCTTTAGCATTCCAAAATTACTGCGATTAATCTTAATATTTGAAACGTATATTCGGAAGGTGCTAGGTCATATTTGTTTTTGATGAATCAATGCCAGGTGAACAATTAGAGAAAATCGAAATACACTGGACTACATCAAACTAAAGTATACATTTCCAAAAGTAAGATTAAGTGTTTTAGGATCAATTCGAACTTCATCACTTGTGAAACGTGTTTTGGAATAAAATGATCACACCAGTAAGTGTACAAAACGATATATTTTAGGTTAGTGAATCGACAGTACCAGGTGTAACAGTTGCTACTGTATTAGCTAATGACGATGATTATGGAACGGATGGTGTGCTTTCTTACTTTATAACAGGTAGTTATTAGAGAATGTATTTGAAATACACTTTAAAAGCAATACTTACTGCCTCTGTTTGTCAATTTTGTGTCAATGTGGCATCCTTTTCCATGAGCGCACATAGCTAATAATATTTGATTATAACAATTCATTGTGTTTAAGGTGGAAATACTAATTCAGCATTCACAGTAGATAGTACCACGGGACAGGTCAAAACTATGAAGACATTGGACTTTGAAACTACGCCAACCTATTTCCTTGAAGTTATAGCGAAGGATGGTGGTACACCGGCTTTAAGTTCATCAACTACCGTCACCGTTTCTATTTCTAACGTAAATGAAAACGTACCAACTTGTGTATCTTATAATATTGTAGCTTCTGTTGCTGAAGACACAACTGTTAATTCTCCGGTAAGAAACATCGGACCGATTTTAAATCATCAAGTCAAAACCTGTTAAATATCATCATTATCATCATCAGTAGCAACAACAACGTCTGCGTCAAAATAACCATTACTGAATTCTTATAATGAGGTTAAGGCAAACAATATGGTGGTGAGTTTTGAATTATGGTGGTCCGGCAATCTATTCCATTCAATAATCTGTAAACACCCTATCAAAAAAATATTCCGTTAGATTTCCGAATGTGGCATCAACCAAAGTATATGGAAGACACCCAGATATCTACCGACAAATGATATATATACACTGTTTTATATTAATATTTCAAATTTCACATAAACTATTGATCATATTCTTCCAATATCAGGTGACAAGTCTAACATGTACAGATGCTGATGGTGACGTTCTTGCGTATTCTATAACATCTGGGAATACTGGTAGTTCTCTTTCATTAGATTCAAGCAGTGGAACTTTAACTATAGCAACAGGTACAGAAAACAATTATTATATTACTCTATTATTTATCCATTATATTAAATTGTCGAAATTTTGTGTGCAATTAGATCCAAAAGTGTCTAGAATGTATCTTTCATAATATACATACACAAATTTAAGAGTTTAAGACATCTGAAACAAGTCAATTCTTAGTCAAGTTGAATTTTTTAAGATGTAATTTCTGTTGTAGCTTTAGACTATGAGACAGTTCCAAGCTACACGTTGGCAATAAACATAATAGATCAGGCTGTACCTGGACCTGTGAAAACAACTACAGCTCAGATTACAGTACAAATTGTTCCTGTCAACGAATTCGATCCCGTCTTTCCAGTCGGGGGATATACAATATCAATACCAGAAAACCAAGCACTTTTTGTCAACTTTCTAACTGTAACAGCAACAGACAGTGACCAAGGAGCATCTCACGGTACTTCCAAGTACTCAATCATAGGTGGTAATCCACTAGGAGAATTTCAAATAGACTCTTCCTCAGGACAAATACAAGCCATCAAAGCTCTCAATCGAGAAGCATATCCTTCATATACATTGAACGTTAAAGCCACTGACAGTACTCCGTCTGCAGGTGATGAAAGATCAACAGACACAACCGTTGTTATAACTATAAATGATATAAACGACAACCCCCCTGTCTTTACACCAACTTCACAAAATATATATGTATTAGAAACAGCTCCAAGCAGTTCAAATCTATTAACACTAAATGCCAATGACGATGATACAGGAGCCAACGCAGTACTTACTTATTCTATTCTCTCTGATCCATCTGGTTTTTTTACTATCTCTACAAATGCGTTGATTCTTAATACGCCACTTGATTTCGAAACTGCAACAACTCACATTGTCGTAGTTCAGGCGGTAGATGGGGGATCACCAAAACTTACTGGTACAGCAACAGTCACAATAAATGTCTTGCCTGCAAACGATAACACGCCAGTATTCACTGTTCCAAACACTGCAACTTCTTTAAGTGAAACAACTCCAGTCGGTAACAGTATATTTGATGCATCTGCGTCGGATACTGACGTTGGTGATGGAAGCGATATTACCTATTCTATTACCAGTGGAGACCCGACAGGCAATACATATTTCATTAATCCAAACACGGGACGAGTGTTTTTGTGGTCTGTACTTGACTATGATACGGCACCAAATACCTACAATCTTACACTTAAAGTTGAAGATACTGGTGGTCTTACTGATACCATGTGGCTTTTCATCAACGTGACTGATGAAAATGATGAGTATCCTATTTTTACTACCAATACTTACAATGGAGCTGTTGACGAAGAAGCTGCTCCTCGTCCCGTTTTACAGGTTCAGGCTATAGATAAAGATTCTGGAGTAAATGGACAAGTGACTTATTCTATTGTATCGGGTGATGGTGTAGGAAGTTTTAATATTGACAGTACTAGTGGTGATATAACTACATCAGTTACATTAGATTATGAAGTGAAACAGAT
This sequence comes from Lottia gigantea, assembly GCF_000327385.1. Taxonomy (NCBI): domain Eukaryota; kingdom Metazoa; phylum Mollusca; class Gastropoda; family Lottiidae; genus Lottia; species Lottia gigantea. The sequence continues at coordinate 242,997 of NW_008709614.1, read as the reverse complement.
ATATTATTTAGTTGTCCAAGCAGTAGATGGAGGAGTTCCAGCCTTGACTTCTTCATGTTTAGTAAGAATAGCAGTAAATGATATTAATGATAAAACACCAGTTTTTGTACCGGCAGATTTTACTGTCAATATAGCTGAAAATGTTTCTGTTGGAACATCAGTAACAACAGTTAATGCTAATGATGCAGACTCTGCTGCTAACAGTAATAATGTTTTCACATACATCCTTACTAATTTGTATTTTGAAGTTCATCCAAACACAGGGGTAATTACAAACAAAGCTGCCTTAGACAGAGAAACTATTGAAATGTAAGTAACAACCATATCAAAGTAATTTAGAGTGTTATGTTAATCCCTACATTGAGCGGTCATTGTGCCTACGAGATTCGGCACCATTGATTATAATAGAACGATCAGTAGCAGGAAAGAAGGATGTAAAACTTTTTTTTTTTGTTGCCAATGCAAAAATATTTGACTATGATTGACTTCTCATAAGATAAAATTCCCTTCAATTTTTATCTATTTCTTTACTGGACCATGCATTAAGTGTTTCATGAACCATGAATTAACCACATCTTCAAAACTTTCTAACGTATTCAGGCATAAATTGGTGGTAGAAGCAAGAGATCAAGGTACACCATCACTGACTGGTACAGCTACAGTTACTGTTATCGTGGATGATATTAACGACAACTCACCTGTCATTACTGGAACTTATGATAGAATTGTTGTTGAAGATACCAGTGTAGGAACCTTACTGTTCACTGTATTAGCGACTGATGCCGATAGTGGCTTAAATGGTAAACTCACGTTTTCTATTGCTGCAGGTAATACCGATAATGATTTCAAAATTGACTCAGATGGTGGATTTGTTCAGGTTAGTTATTTTTCACGATCTCTTTCATTCTTTTATAAAGTTCATCTTTACATTAAAATCAAGTTACTTTGGATGTCTTTTTTTGTAATGTGACATTTTTGGGATGTTTCAACAAAAACTGTCAAAAATTCAACTAAACTGTTTGATCTACATTTGATTTCAGGTACAGAATTCACTAGACAGAGAAAGAAGAACAGTGTATAATCTTCAAATTAAAGTAGATGATAATGGAGCTGTTCGTAATTCTGATTTTATCACCATAGATTTAACTATTGGAGATATTAATGACAATGATCCCATCTTTACTGGTTTACCATATACCTTTAACATTCATGAAAATGAGATAGTAGATACTTCAGTTGGAACTCTTGTAGCCACAGATGCAGACACTGGTGTAAACGCTGACTTGCTCTATTCTCTGCCTAATTTCTGGTCTGGAAATCCAGCACATTTGAAAATTAATGGTATAACAGGTATCATAACCACTGAAATCATTCTTGACCGCGAAGTTACTGCAACATATTTCGTTTGGTGTCGAGTAAAAGATGGTGGTAATCCCTCGAGAGAAGCATACACCAACGCCACTATTGTTGTGCTGGACAAAAATGATAACTTTCCATTGTTTGACTCATCGTCTTACAGCGTTACTACCCTGGAAAACTCAAATGTAGGAACTTCGATTCTTCGGATCACAGTTACGGATAAAGATGAGGGTGTAAACAAAGATTTCACTCTTTCTATTGATACGTCGACAACAGGTGGTGCCTTGGCTAATACTTATCTGATAATAGACACTGTCACTCAGACCTTATCTGTCAAATTATTAATAGATCGCGAATTAACACCAACGTTTAGTTTCAATATATTAGCAGTAGATAAAGGTACACCAGCTCTTACATCGTCAGCTGCTGTTACAATAACAGTTTTGGACGAGAACGATAATGAACCAATATTTAACCCAGTATTTTACAACAGTGAAGCTTCCTATGCCGGCCAATGTACCCGAAATATCCTGACAGTAACAGCTACTGATAGGGATGATGGTAACAATGGCGAAGTTGTATACTTCCTTCTTCAAAGTTCTTATGATTATCTCTTTAATATCGACCCACTGACAGGTAAATTATATGCCTAAATTAGTTTACAGGTATTTTGATACCAAATATCAAGCAATATTGTGTAATACTTTCAATGCCAATATAGATGTGATATCGGTAATAATGATTTTATCAATATCTTAAGCAATTTCGTAGTGCATTTTATTATATTATTCTACGAATCTTTGAATAAGAAGCAATGTTATTGCGAGCAAAGTGAACAATTGAAAGTAGTCTATTTTCCTTACCATAATAAGTCAGATTATAGTCTTGGCTATCTTCACACTTAAAACAAACATTTTAAAATGGTGTTTAATTTTCTAAAAGTAAAACTGTTCAGAGGAATGTTTATTCCAGATCTTAAATTGGCAATTGAAAGCCAGATTGTTATCCACACTTAAAGAGAACACCTGCACTTTTTCGGTTGTTTCAGGATTGTTAACTTTAAAAGCCTCAACCACGACAGATTTTAACTATTTACTGACTGCTCGAGCCCGTGATAATGGCCTTCCTCTTCAAACATCTTCAGTGGGAGCAACATTGAGAGTGGATACATTTACACCAAATAATGTTGTCATAACTTTCAACATGAAAATAAGCAGAACAGATTTTCTAGCAAGACAAAATGATTTTGTCGCCGGGTTAAAAAACCTACTGTTAGTAAAGTACCCAACTTCTTCAATAAAGATTTGGTGTATTGAGGAAAGAGCGGGAACTGCCTTGCTTCCACCAACCAGACGTCGATTGTTGTCTACAAAGTAAGAGAATGTTTTCAATCATTGACAGCGATATTGAAATGCTTATGTAAAATAATAATCCGTCTATTCACCTGGTCTACGTTCTTTATCCACATGGCCTTTTCCCTAACTTTGCATTGATTACCAGTGATTTCTTAAAAATATTTACATTATGATATTCAGTGATAAAAGAAATTTGTTCTCACCAATATTTTGGGTTTGTTTTTCTAGCCCAGTGAGTGTTCATGTATATGCCCTCAAGGATAATACAACAAATTTAGAAGTTAACAAGAACAGTGCGAAATCATTTCTTACCTACGATGATTTGTTGTCATTTTACACCACAGATCCGGATGGTTCACCGTCAGCAGCACTTACTGGTAAGTAGTTTCACTTAGACCTAATGAGTTACACAACCTTTTTCTTTCTTTTACCACTCTCAAGATTAACTGCATTACCCCCTCCCCTATATAAATCGTTACTAATTCTTCATTATTTGTCATGTCGGAGAATAGAGTCTTAATGAATAAATCAACATAATGATAATTGTCCAATAAATTTATTTTATTGTGAACTATAGGTAACAACTGGGACTATTATTCGATTGAGACTATAAAGCCATATCAAGAAACAACCACACCATGGGAAGAAACAGACGAAGGAATAGCTATTATTGTTATCATTTGTTTGGTTCTTCTAGCGCTTATTATACTCTTGTTCCTTTTATGCTTCCGTAGATACAGACAAAAACAAAAGTGAGCTATTTTGATTTTTTTTTTTGCCTTTGTACAATATTATATAATTCAGCATTCAACGATATTCAGTACACTGTTCACGCTAGCACAAAGCACATTTTATAGATTTTAGCCAAGAAATCATGGACCATGTGCAGTTCAAAAGATTGTATATGCAGCAATCTGTGTAGTAGATAGAACGCATCCGCACCACCGGCCTATCAGATGTGTAATCATGATCTTACCAGTTTGACATGTTTTCGGTCGATTCAACAATCTAAGCCACTAAAATCATTCCCAGGCGCAATGCTTTGAAGTAACCTATTTACAATAATCATGTTGGCAAGATCCAGTTGGGAAATTTAAAATTGGTATAGAATAAAAAGTGGTAACCTCTTGCACAATAGGGTCAACACTTTGATGTGTATGGGCAAGATGTTGAAAAGATGACAGTGTGACTGAAATTATACAAAATTTGGGTAAAATTATCGTTTTGCTAGTGAATTTCTCAGTTTCATTTAATTTTCAGAACATCTATTATTACCGAACGGAGGGGACATAAAAACGATCTTGCTAAAGTTATGGCAGTACCAAAGAGTGAGTTTGTAATATCTTTTTCTCACATTCTTTTAACTGGAATTTGTCTTGATTTGACATCTAGAAACATAAAAATGGCGACATGAGCATTGCGTGAAATGCGTTTATAAACCTATTGTTAATGTTAATTTTAAACTATAACCACAATAACCTTTCTTTCTCAATTCAGACGCCGTTCCAGATATAGATGAAGATATCAAGAAACACCCAGCCCCGGCAGCAGTATTATCTTTACCAATGCCTGTGGAATCAAAGGTTTGGAAATCTGAACTATTTCTACCAGCTCTTTAGTTATAAAAATCAATTAAAAATTATTATATTGTTTGTTTTGTTCCTTTGATATTCTGGACGAATATTGAAATGTGACATAATATGGAAATTACGGTCATAAAATTTGAGCGGATGCAGACCTCACTTCAACTTTCCAAGACATTGTGGATTTTCCTAAAAAATCTCTTGCAGGCTAACAAACGGTATGATGAAGATTTTTTCTGGAGTTCTGATGTAAAAAGGCCGAATACCTCATCTACATTGCCTGCTGTAGAAGACAGTACAAACTTTGCTAGAGATAATAGATATTTTGATGGTATGGCTATAGATCCAGGTATGATTTTATCATAAACAATCCCAAACCGTAGCCTACGATGTCTGTGAGCACGATCATTCCAGGTCAATAGTTGTATCAATAGACTCTATGTGGCTATTTCACATGGATTACTTTCAAATATAGGTTTTGATTTATTTATGATATAAAAGATTTTATTATGATTTTAGATTCTGGAAAGGTATATGAATACAATACGAAAACCAACGAAAGGAAGTGGTTAAATTCTTCTGATGGTAATCCAACTCGTGTTAGTAACTTGGATTTATACTGATAATACAGTTCCTTGTCTATGGAACAACAGCTGCGTGGCTGCAGATGCTGATGCTGATGCTTTTCAGCACAATACCAAGGTTACTCTTCCAGCTGCCCGTTCGTTCATTGCATGTATAACTTTAAAGGGGGGTAACTCGAACAAAATTTAAGAAGTATGGCTCGATCTCATTCAATACTGTTCTTATGAGGATGCTTTATCAACAAATGTACACTACTAAAAACATCTCAATTCACACAATTATAAGATTATATTATATTGTTTGTTAATTTATTATCTTTTTGTGTGAATAAAGTCTTTCTAATGGAATGTTCTAAAACAACCGAGGCGACATATTCACAATGTCAAGTCATTACGATCTTCGTATTTTTACCTGCAATAGTCACCTTTCTTGTATTACGGTTTGTACATGAAGCAATTTGAATGGATGGTACGCAAGTGAATCCAGCCAATCAAAGTCCTCAACAGAAAGTCTGTAAACAATAAGCCATAATATTTACAGTCTTGTGTCGTGTACTCTGATTGACTGTATTCGCTGGCGTACAATCCAATCAATTCGCTGCATTCCGTAATACAAGAATAGTATAAACTCTAATACAATATGATAATTATATACTGAATCAATGATCAATGGCTTCAGTAGTGGCGTTTGAATTTGGGGGAGGGACTGTTATATTGCACTCCATTTTGTTGTTATGCAAGTCATCGGTGTCTTCTGGAATTTATAAGCTAAAGAAATAATTTCTTTATTTGAACCCACGGTAGCCTACCACGGAATAGAGGAAAATCGCACGAAACCCTAGTGTGATCATTAGTCATCAATAATTAACATGTGATATTACCGAGATGAATTAATAGCCAGAGTTAATTGAATTTGATTGTCACCGTTTCGATTTGATGAGCTTAAATAGATAAAACAAACAAAAATACACGATCATTGGATCAATATATTATAATAATATCAATCTTATGTATTATCTTAATGTCAAAATTCTATAATTAACCAATTTGTATATAGAGTGCATGTCGTGTTCCCAGCTACTGACTTAACGAATACAATTTTTCAACTTTTATTTGCGCCATTCTAAAAATTTGTTTAGGTTTCTAAAAGAGAAAGGCAAGTATAACTGTTTATCTAGATACGTGATGCATTTAAGCTCAACGTAAAGTGAATTCATTTTTATCGTCTTTGGGTTGGTCTAGTCTATGGGAAATTCTGTTATTGTGCTGCACGTAGCCTTTGTCCTCAATTGACATTAGCTGACAGTTATAAAGTTATAGAAGATAAGTGTCGTATCGTGACCCATGTATTGTATCGTAGCATGATTGGCGTTAAAAATCATTCATTAGGATGACGACGGATAGTCCAATATAATGCTAATTATGTTATTAGATGAGTGGGGCTTGCGTCCTACTGGTCTACATCTTACTGATACAAAGGATTATCTTATACGATGGTTCGTTTCCTTTTTTCTGATATTTTTCGTCTGTAATCTAACCAATTCTCAACGTTCTAATAACGTTATTCTCAATCAATCAAGGAATGATTGTAGAACCCTTTTCTTGATTTTGATGATGAATAAATTGTGGGAAAGCAATATTTTAAGTAGAAAAATTTGTCAACCTCTTTGGTTTTAGTTATCCCACAATTCGCCAGTGTTATCGAGAAAAATCAAACGCTTTGTTCTAAAAAACAATATCAGAAAAAAAAGAAACGAAAATGTAATCTGATTTTGATTAGATTGACAGTAAAATCTATTCATAATAGATTGGTACTATCAGTTATGTAGAGTAACCGTCGTTTTATAAGATCGAAATGTTGTGGTGTTACTTGGGTTATTAAATACAAACATATTAGAAAAGTCATTTACCTGGTTGAATAGGCATTCTAGGTTTGTACTTTAAAACGTGACCTTATTCGGTCACGGCAATCGATATCATATTTTTAACTTTACATTTTGGGTTTAGTTATAATATGGCTACGATTAAGTTGGCCGGAACGATTTTCTTATCTTGAAATATGGAATAAAGAACGATTTATTTTATATGCCTACATGAAAGTATTGACATATATTAATATTACTGTCGTCCAGGATTGAATGAACGCGTACTTGCTATCTCTCGAAGTTTTCATAGTGACTGCTTTTTTGGTCAAAACAAGCTTATAAGTACAATAACGTTTTCATCCGTTTTGGGTGTGCTTATGCAGATTGATAACATCTGTGTTCAGTTTGAAATTGAGGTTAACCATTTGGTTATTTCCCATGAATTTTCTTTACGTTCTTTTGAGGTCTTATAAGATGTCGAACTAGGTCCAAGATGGCGACATTTCAATGAGTTATCGCCCTTGATTTAATTTCGATGAAACTGGTGACAAATCCGTTTGATCGAAAATAAAAAATTTAAGGCTTTTTTTTAAAACTATATTAAACATTCCATTTGCTGTGGTGGGCATATATTGCCTTTTCTAGCAAGCAATCTTTAATAATATGAAGAACATGTTTTACTGTATTGCGTCTTTGTCCACAATAATAATAGTCCATAAATATTAATGAGATTATAATAAAGTACTATTCACTCAAATATATATTCAATTTCTTTTATCGACATTTTTACATGTTCAGTATATTATATTTCATATATTATATTATTGTATGTCAACTTTAAAGGGCATATCGCACCAAAATCATACTACACTGGGTATGATGCAAACTAACATTTGTTGTCTAATTCAATTAGTTGTAATATTTCTACCTACATCTGTATGGTCATTGCATATAACTTTAAATATTTAAGAGAAAACAAAAAGCCTGCATATTATGTTCCATTACAAAATTAGCTTAATGTTTGTAGGAATAGGGGAATACATTTTTCAGATCTGTGACGCAACACGCATAGGCTCTTTTTTGATATACGTTTCCTATAATTTATATTGTTATTCCGAAATATTCTTCAAAACTTATTGTAACTTTTAATGAGTCAACTTTAAATATGTAGAATATGATTGTGATTATCTACAGTCCTAATATTGTGTATGGAAGTTTTGAATGAAAGATCAATTTAGCTAAAGGAGTCAGTTGTACAATGCATTTTTGTGGTGGCTTAAGGTTCGGTTATCAAATTGCCGTCACCAACTATTCACCAATTTTATTGTGTCCATATCATATCATGTTATACCTTTCCTTTTTTTTTTTTTAATTGAATTATAGAAGATTAATGAAAAAACCCTCACAAGTATTAGTTCTTGTTTTCTTGACACACATTTATGGGGTTAAAAAGACCCTTTCGTACGAATTATATCTATACAATAGTTAATCTTTCATCAATCGCTGGGGTTAATTTTGTTTTAAATCGCGACAGGCTTTACAGAGAACGGGTTTATTTTCGAAATTTCGATACAAATATCAACGTTCAAGAAACCATATACATGTAAGTCAAGTTTGATCTGTTTTATTTAATTTGATTTATCTAGAAATCTTAATTTGCTTTCCAATTTTAATATTATTTTGCGATAATCAATAAATTATTTTGATATAGATGACAAAAAAATGCAACTTTTGTTATATTAATAGTTGATGATAATTAAGAAATAATAAAGATAATAAATAATATTTATGAAGATTACAATGTTACATTAACCTAGTCCCTATATGTTATAAATCGTTGATTATCAACTGTGGTCTGATTAAAATTACATTACAATGTTACATTAACCCTGTTTTTATACGCCCACATGGAAATGTGGACGAATATTGTCCGTTGGTCCGTCGGTCCGTCAACATTTCTTGTGAACACAATAGAGACTACAGTTTTCAACTGATTTTATTGAAATTTGGTGTGATCATTTATATTGATGAGATCTTGGTTAAGTTCAAATTTGACGATCTTTTGATGAACAGTTTTTGAGTTATTGCCCTTGACTTAGGAAAAACGCGTCAAAATTTGTTTGTGAACACAATAAAGAATACAGTTTTCAACTGATTTTAATGAAATTTGGTTTGATCATTTATATTGACGAGATCTTGGACAAGCTCGAACTTGATGATATTTCGATGAACGGTCTATGAGTTATTGCCCTTGACTTAGAAAAAAACGCTTCAAAATTTGTTTGTGAACGCATTAGAGACTACAGTTTTCAATTGATTTTAATGAAACATGGTGTGATCATGTATATTGAGGCGATAATTTGATGTATTTGGGTTATTGATATTAATATTCTTTAATATGAGAAAAAGACTAAAGACTGTTTTATCATTTCTGACAGCTGCCAGTGGGCGTATGTTACCTTGCCTGGCAAGCTATCTTTATTATATTGGATTCAATGGTTTTATTAACCGAAATTAATGGTAAAATTGTGATTATGTTAGGCCCTCTACACAGATTAAAGTGTTACTTTTACCGAGTCCCTATATTCTATACTGTATCGTTGACTATTAACTATTATAGGGTTGATTATATAATACATTACAATATAACATTAACCTTGTCTTATATTCTATACTGTATAGTTAAAACAATGTACAGATTACAATATTCTATACTGTATCGTTGATTATTAACTATTATAATGTTGATTATATAATACATCAATGTAACATTAACCCTGTCTTATATTCTATACTGTATAGTTAAAACAATATACAGATTACAATATTCTATACTGTATCGTTGATTATTGATTATTATAGGGTTGATTATATAATACATTACAATGTAACATTAACCCTGTCTTTATATTCTATACTGTATAGTTAAAACAGTATACAGATTGATTATAATACATCACAATGTTATATTAACCCCGTTTTTATATTCTATAAATCGTTGATTATTAACTGTGGTCTGATTATGACACTGATATATTGTAACTTTAATTATATTAATAGTTGATGATAATTAAGAAATAATAAAGATAATAAATAATATTTATGAAGATTACAATGTTACATTAACCTAGTCCCTATATTCTATACTGTATCATTGATTATTGAGCTAAATGAATGGCTTAACCAAACATACTTTACTACTTGTGGAACTGGAGCCATCTTCGTAAATCAATGGTTATAGTATCTAAATCCTTAAAGCACACGTTTTTTTTTTAATATTAGATAGGTAAGATAGTGGTAACATAATCGTAAACCTGTTCCTCGACACCTTTAACATATAAATAAAATATTGGTAAGATTTAAAAATCCACCAGACTGAGACGACTTCAAATTCCGTCTTTAAATTGCCTTACAAAAGTCAGATATCATCAAGTTCACATTCAGGTATTTTTGAAGCCCATATCAAAAGATATGATATGAATTAAATCTTTTGATTTAAGATGAAAAATGGTTCTCAATTTCAAAGTTTCGGAACACAAATGTTTAATATTTCCAAATGTTATTGTTTTTGCATGCCACTTTCAGCTGCTGCTGTGAGGACCAGGCTGTAATTTTTGCTTATTTTCATGATTGGGTGTTTTTTCTACCTCTTCAAATAGCAATTATCGATAGTCTTTACTTGTTGAAGATACTACTGTGATGGACATTTACAATAGCGCAATGTCAACATAAAACCTCTTTAGAAATTACTCCGCTGGATGTTGACGAAAATAAATGTTTTAAAAGGGTAATTATTAGGGTTTGTTGATGCTCATTGATTAATTACAGTTGAAGAAATATTTGTATTCCTTCATATCATTGGTCGCTATTCAATAAACAAAATAAAAATCTAAAATATATGGGCCAAACGGTTTTCACTTGGCAACGTAATGTAGATTATTTCCTCTTGATATCTATAAAACAATGTCTGTTTTGAACAATTTGACTTGTATTGGATTATATACATGTAATTCACGGTAAGTTTACCTAAAGCAATGGCAATTTTTTCGATATATACAGGTATGTAGGGAAAAGCTGAGATAGACTATCGCACAGTTATGTCAGAGTTTTTATGTTAGCGAAGCATGCAAAGAGTAGTGCAAACATTAGAAACCTGCGACTGAAAACTTTTAAGTTACCTTAGCGTAGGTAATAGAAGAAGAAACTTCATTTATATGGACACGGAGCAATTGTCTCTCTAGAACTACCCAAATCACCATAATGGCCGATTTATATACCTGAAATTTTCAACCAATTGAACAATAATTACTTTAAAAATATTTCCGATTTTCAATTCTTTAATCATTAAATTAGAATTACCTTAAGCACACTTAAGCAATCTGAAGACAGGAGAACAAAAGAATTATACCTAATAGTCAAACATCAATGGAATTACAGGCTGAAATACATCAACTGTCTGAAGGTTGCACAGCATGAAACTCCGAGTGCCAAAATATTTCAGATTCTGTTTTGATAAGAAGCGCTTTAATTTTAAGGTTTTATCCGATCCAGAAATCTGACAGAATCGGAATGACCTTAGAATATTGGATTTAGTTTATCTGGTGGAAAAACAGGGCAAGGAATACAAACACAAATTATATAGAAAAATCTGGTGTAATTAAAATCTATCAATGGGGTTGTGAAGCATAGTTTAGAATATGTTATATTGATTTTATCTCAATGTAGGATTTGAGGATTTGACACTTGAGTGAGTCTTTGTTTAAACGTATATTTATCTGAATAATATAGATTGACTATACCCCTTCACATTTATCTCTTATGACTACACAACTATATATCTATAAACACACTAAAACAATCAGAACTTTTTTCATAGTTGAATATAATTTTAATATTTTATTAAGTGATCAAATTTCCGTGAAAACTTTTATGTGTTAAGGTTCAAATATTCAAGGAAATGCTGTGTAAAGTGTTCACGATCAAACCAAATTTTATTCTCAAAAAATGGAAAAATATTTCTGTCAACTTGAATCATGATATGATTACCCTGTGAAGCCTAACCTAATAGGAGAATTTCACTATTCCTATAGATCAGGAATAAAACATTTTGAAAATATAAAATATCAGTAGGCTAAATTATAAAGATAATGCTGTTGTCAACACAAGGAAATAAATAAGTTAAACTAGTATATGATAGGCCTGAGATATCTCGTAAGGTAAGGCTACCTTCTACTTATAACAACCAAATAAAATACGAACCTATGGTCTACTCAATGATGTTGATTTTAAATATTTAGTCTAAAAGGAGACTGAAACTTTTAATATGGTTTCTGTAGAAATATAAGATCGGCACGCAACAATATCACCAATATTTGTCAAAATCCGACAAGAATTGTGCCTTTAAGTGTTTGCAAGACAGGCAGCTGCCTTTCGGCCCATAGAAAATTCTGCCCATGATCAATTTTGTAAACAGTTAATAAATTTCCGCAGGCCCATCAAAAATTGTTTGAGCCTAATGGTGATGAATGCCGATATCGTGTATACGATTTATGCTGATGAGCTGATTGATCTGTTCCTGAAAAAAAAAAGATCGCAAACCTCCTGCCATAAAATTGTAATCACATCATGCCCCCTCCCTAAAATGAGAAATTAGGCCCTCTACCGTTCGTTTACCTAAGGCTCAACAAGTCCAAAATCCGCCTCTGTTGCAATCTAAAAATTGACTGCTGTTTTGTAGAACGAGATCAATAACACATATAGAATTACTTTTTTTGATTTTCAATGGGGTTTATCCATGGGTGATAATAAACATTTTAATCCTTGAGTGATTACACTCACACCAAATCGTGTCAAAATATGTTAAGAATTGTGCTTTACGTGTTTACGAGCAATTGTGGACGGTCCGACGAAAGGAACGACGGACATGGGTGCCGCCAATATATGTGGGATTTCATGATGTAGTTTAAATCAATAATATGCTTGAGGGTTTCTGTGAAAAATCTAGTGTATGTATTCTATATTTTATTACTATGATAATGATCCAGAGGCGTTCAACTAGAACACATTGATTGTGAAATCATTACATGGTTATAAATTAGATCAACTATAAATAAATATTAATATTGTAAATTAACGATTTAAATCGAACCTATTAATATTATGATTGATATGGTCATTGCGGATAGAAAAATTAGTATATCTCTCCAGTAATTCATATTTTACTATGTATCGTATTCGTAATCATAATCAATTTAAAAAAAATACCATGCTAACAATATTTTAACAATTGCAGAATCCATATTAATTCGTTTCTCCACAAAATCATGACACTTTTGGGAAACGTTAAAAACAATGATTAAAACATTTTTCGACTTAACATTGTCGTCTGCAAACTCAAGATTTCATTAATTCAAATAGGCGTTTCAGGCAAATCTGGCAAAAACTCTTCTTGCACAAGATTTGCACGGGCAACCTAACTATCTCCCCTGTCTAAGCTAAAGGAACGTATGACCTTATCTGAGCATCGAGACATGCGATCGCCACAACCATCGTTATATGTTTCTTTGGGAAAGTAGAAGCATTTAACGACAGTATGTATTACATCGACGACCAGTGTGACTTCATTCTACGACAACGACAATGTACGACCATAGACAACACTCAGAGTGTATAATGTTCGATGGTTTTGGACATAGTCCATAGTTTATTATTTCATGGCGACTATGGTGATGTGGGAAACTCGGAAAAATGGACTGACAAAGGCATAAATTCTACCCCATTCGAGAACTGCAAAAGAAAGACAGAATAATGTATTTCCTGTTCCAATTGAATAGATTTAAAGGTTTTAAAACATTACGTTGACCTGCCGTTTGAGTTAGAATTCTACAATAACATTAACTACCCTATATTTGCGTGTGTAGTGCGCATAGTGCGTGTAGTACCCTAAAATTACTTTCCAAACAGGAGATGCGCATTATAAACAGTGACAAAATTTCCCCAGTCAATATTGGTTTGTACATGTAGTTTAACTTTGATTAGGTTTTCTTATGATTCGGGTTGACGTTACAATTTCCATATTGTTTACTATCGTAAGAATGAAATATAAATTTATTTTCAGATAGAGTAAACAGTGTTCCTGTCATAACATGATATGGGTTATCTGATGTTTATACAGATTGTCTACCTTGGATTGGTAACACACCTTGGTAAGAATCTTAAGGTGCAGGCACACGAGCGGTCTTGATCAGAGATTTTAGACCTTTAGGCCTAGACCCATCGGCATTCCGGTCGCCGTACTCTGTGTAAACAGGGTTTTACTTGTGTTTTAGCGGAGAATAGAATGTATCTGCCTGATTTCTCATTCATATTGCCCAATTTGACTTAACAGGATTTTTCATGACTAAATGAAGTAACGACAGTTGGCATTTTGAAAAAAAATGAATGGAGCTTTACGTCAAAATCAACGTGCGTAATTATTTTGTCCCCCTAACATTCCGGTTTTTGGAAGTCACCAAAAAACTACTGTACGCATTTAAGTAATATAAACGCCTAATTGTAGAGAAATATGTCTCTTACGTATTCCAAAGGTTTTAATAATAATAAACTAGATGAAACTGCTTAAATAACAATTAGTACTCTCCGTTTTTAATTAACCCTTTTGAAAAATTCAGTTTGATCAAGACGATACATAGATAAAAATACTCTATTTTGGAAATATTTTGCAGTATAAATGTACGTTTTTGATAATGACATTTTTTTTACACAAAAGCGGAATGCACAATAAATTATTGAGTTAAAATTTTCACTTCTGCCCATACCATTTTAATAAAGAGGGCAATTGAACACTTGACACGGACGTTGTAAAGATAGAAAGTATATATAAACCAATAAATAATTATTAATGGTGTTAAACCATAAACAAACCATTAAATAGATTTTAATACTTAACAATCATTAAGTCATTAAGTCATTACTTTACTTGAGAGGTTTACCAACTTTTTTTTCAGTCAGCACCGTCCCAAGTTCTACAAATGTACCTACAACATCAACTATCAACGAAAATGCCCCTACTGGAACACAAGTGTTTACCGTTACTGCTACGGGAACGGGCCCTTTCACCTTTACATTTAACCCAGCTTCGACTGAATTCCAAGTTGACACTAACAGTGGTATAGTAACAGCTTCTCGGATTTTCGATTATGAACTTGACGCCACAACTTACCCACTAACGGTCAGGTGAGCACAATATCGCACGATAATTGATAATGGTGGGATGATAATAACTAGCATAAAATCAAAATTAAATCAACGAAGTCTTCGTTTTGGACGTTTCGCTCCTCACGACGTCGCACCCACTATTTTCAATGGAACGCCTAAAAGCTATCATGGTGATATTGTATATCGTTAGAATTTAAAATAATTTCTTTTCCTATCTTTCGGAATTTTACTTCTACTGCTCACTAATCAAATGTTACAACCTCTATTCAGAGTGTCCTGATGATATTTTGTATCCGAAACACATGTCAGAGCATTAACATGATTACTTTGGGTAGTTCATATCTTTGTGTTAAAGATGTGACATGCTGGTTTTTATATTTAAGTATTAACGATGCAAGTGATGTATCTGATACAGACTATACATTAACAATCAACTTGGTAGATTTAAATGATGAATCGCCTACTGTTACTGGAAATGCGCCTATTGTACTGGATGAAGAAGTGACTTTAGGGACTGTTTTAACACTACCATACACTGTAGATGATGATGATGCAGTCGATACGACAGCTACGTTAACCTATTCCTTAACAGGTAAAGATATATTAAACATGTGTGAAATCTTCTTTGACTTTCACTAACCCATTTCCTTGCAGAATAAAGAATAAAAAATGAAATACGACTTAATAAGCTCATTATATCTTCCCGAACGTTGAAGCAATGTTGAAATTGTCCAGATAACCATATTAGTTGCACAAAATCTTTTATCATATCATAAATTTAATATGGTATATGAAAAGTGCATGTTAATTACTTCCATGGTTCTCAATTAAAGTATTTTTTCGCATTTACTCTAGTTAGTGTACATGTTCTTTTAGGAGCTGACTCCACCTTTTTCCTAATGGATTCTGGAACTCCGGGACAAATAACAGTAGCAAGAAGATTAGATTATGAAACACATACATCTTCATACTCGTTCGACCTAGTTGTTACTGATGCGAATTCTAACTCTGCTACGGAGCCGTTAACTGTTACCCTAAATGACATAAATGATAACAAACCTGTATGTTCACCGGCTGTTTATTACACATCAATACCAGAAGAGTCTGCATCAGGTAAGTTAAGTTGGGAAACGGTCAAGATATTCGACACGATAAGTAAGATAAAGGGGAAACTCGCATTAATAATTCCACTAATTGTTAGATCTACTCGGATATAGCCTACTTGACACAAAAACATTAAGTTGAATTTTTGTGAAATTTTAACTATACAAAATGTACAAATATGCAAATACATTACACGTACCAAAATGCGCACGACTCATGCCGACATGTGTTCACAGGTGTCTGAAAGATTTTTATAGCTTTACATTCTTAACGTTTTGGCAGGAACATGGATCTATTTTCCTTATAGATCATGTCATTTCTACTAATACCGATCCGACAAATGATAAAAACAATGCATTTACGTAAATAATAGAATAATTGAAAATATGGAAAGATCTATGATCAATGATCTACAATAACATGTCATTTCTTTCGTCATTGCCAGGGGCTATATTTAATTACAAACAGAATGAGTTCCAACAACATATCTAATTATCTTCTCTTATGAACTGTTTTTTTTTATTAGGTTTACCTGTACAAGTATTGGCCTGTACAGACAACGATGGATCAGCAGCGAATAATGTATTGACCTACGCTATTGTCAGTGGAGATGATGCGACAACTAAATTCGTTATGTCAGCATCAACTTTACAAACAACAGCTACACCAATTGATTATGAATCTTTAGGGGGTCAATCTTATCAGTATACTTTAATTGTTCATGTTGTGGACAGTGGTGCAACACAGCTTACCGGTACAGCCACTGTCATTGTCCAGGTAATGCTTTTGTCCACTTTCATCTATTCTTAGAATACAAAATGTGAACATGTTTCTTGTTGTTGATTCAATCTGAACAACAGATTATGTCGATGGCTACGAATAATTTGGTTTTTGAATAATATATTGATTGATAAAACTTATTTATGGGTGATAAATATACCCTTTGTTAAAATATCAAAAAAATTACAATTAATTGTAATCGTAATTGTTAATTATATTTGTTACCTTATTTCGTCATCTTGAGCTTTTTTTTATTCTTCATGTAAGACACTGACCTGTATTGCTCAGCTTTATCAACCAACTATTGTGTATTATAATGTATAATGCCATTGCAGATATCTCCAGTAAATGAAGTTTCTCCAGCTTTCGCTGCTATCGCCACACCGTTCACTATATCAGAAAATGTGAATATAGGTTCAACTGTTACTACATTGGTTGCTACTGATTCAGACAGCGGCTCAGATGGAACGGTTACTTACCAAATTATTTCCACGACAGACAGTAAGTTCTTGCAAATGAATGTAGATGTTTCAAGTCCTTAGCCAGAAATCATTGACCATTCGGAATTTGTGACTGCATGACATGCAAGCTTTATTTTTTTTCTGTGCGCAGAACAATTCAGACCTGTCTTGATAATTCTCGTAACATTGAAATTGATTAAATTTTGCTGTGTAAAAGCATGTTAAAGGAATCTTTTTCTTTTCAGGTGGTGGATCAACTGTTTCCAATATATTTAGGATAGATCCAACTAGTGGCGTTTTAACAACATTAACATCATTAGACCGCGATGCTGGTGTAGAATATTATACTGTTGTTATCAGAGCTAGTGATGGCAATGTAGTACCTCAATCAACAGATACAACAGTTACAGTTAATATAGGAGATTATAATGATAATCCACCCATATTTACTCTATCATCTTATACAATAAATACAGTGACAGAAGCAACTACAGCATCAACTAGTTTATATTCATTTCTAGCTAATGATGCTGATCAAACATCTTCTTTATCTTATTCTATTGAAGATGGTGATACAAGTAAATTTGAATTAGATACAGGAACAACTGGTCAATTAAATCTAAAATCAATCATAGATCTTGATAGTCCAACCAATGATCCCAACTATTATATTTTAAGAATTATTGCTACGGATGGTGGTACTCCAGAATTAACAGGAACAGCTTCAGTTACAATTAGTGTTACATCTGTTAATCAACACGATCCAGTTTTTGGAACAACTCTACCCAGTGCCTCTGAAACGGTATGATGACCATTTTTATAGAAACATTCCTTTCCCAAAAGTATTTTAAGACTCGATTCGAAATCTATGGGGTCAGATTACAATTTCTTGTGAAGTTATAAAGTAACTAAAAATTCTTTCGTATTTAAGATATCTGAAGCTGTAGCATCGGGAACATTGATTGCTACAGTATCAGCTAATGATAATGATGATGGTGTAGATGGTGACGTAACATACACAATCACAGGTAACATAACATTAATTATACTAATCGTCAGATTAGACCCAATGGATATGTATCTTTGCCCCTGGTTGGTAAAGGGAACGTTATGCTAATCACTGGGTAAAAACAGTTAATGCTTTCTATATAATGATTTCAATAATAAACAATATCCGAAGTAAAACATTGAGAAAATAAAGTTATTTTAGACAAAATGTTGAAGAATTTACCATTATTTGTCTATTAGGTGGTGATGCTGGTAGCTATTTCACTATTGATCCATTACTTGGAAAAATAACAACGAATAAAGCCTTAGATTTTGAGAGTCAGCCAAATTCTCCGTTACAGATTACTGCAACAGATGGTGGTTCTCCAGCTAGAGTAACAACTACTACTGTGGCTGTTACGCTTACAGATGTTAATGACAATATTCCTACATGTACAGCATATTCAGTTCTAGCTAACATCCCCGAAACCTCTGCTGTAAATTCTGCGGTTAGTGATGAAAGTAGACTTCTATCTAGCTAGAAATGAACGATCCACAATCAGACCAGTATCACTGTATACACAGTTTTGCGACATGTTGCCATAATTCAGAAGGTTGTAAAAGTTGTTGCCCATGCGCACGGGCTATTACCTAATATGCAAGACAGACTAGACCGATTAAAGACCAATTCATCATTTAAGAAATGACTTTCTCCGTCTACGCACACAACACATGTCCACCATCTTTTACAAAACCTGCCTTAATGCAGTCCGTGGGTACAGACATTAGGCTAATTTGAGCCTATTATTTATCTAATGTTACTTATTATTCTATTACCAGGTAACAATATTATCATGTAGTGACAGTGATACAAGTGATACTTTATCTTATACAATAACAAATGGTGATCCTTCTTCAAATTTTAATATTGATACAGCAGGGGCCATAACTCTTGCTAAAGGTAAGGTTACAGTTTTTAACTGATGATCTTGAAACTGGTGTTTAATTTTCAGAGCGATATGTTCAGTTCACATACTATTGCACTATACACATTGATTAACGTTTAAGATCTCCCAGTGGTTAGTTTGAAATAGTGATTCGTATCTTGACATAGCAGACAACTGAAAGTTGGAAGAGATGTGTATAACAACAACGACGACACTATTCAAATAATATGACTAAATTCTCTATTATATACTGATATCTAATAACTCAAATGTTGTATTTTTATATTTCTCTTTTCAGTGGTGAATTATGATTCAGCTACCCAATCATATTCTTTAGAAGTTACAATAACTGATGGTACAAATGCTATAAAAGTTAGTGTTGTAGTTAATTTAACCCCTGTTAATGATGATGTACCAGGATTTACTGATGATACTATATCAATAGCTGAAAATACCAGTCCAGGTGTAATAACAACTTTTGGTGCTACAGATTCAGATTATAGTCCACATAATATAGTACAGTACAGTATAACGACAGGTTCGTGCTTATTGGTTTTTTTTTTATGTTTTATTATCTTATATTTTATCCTATAATTATCATACATTTTCGTTCTTTGATTATAAGAAATAAGTATGAAAATAGTCCCTGATACCTTTAATAAGAATTATTCGATTTCGTTTATTCTATCATTCTATCATATACATTTACATGATGATTTATTTTTATATCCCTACGAGGCAGAGTACATGCAAGCAATCGTAAAAAAAAACGACTAGCTAAGCGTTTTAATTTCACTTAAAGGTAGACCTATAATGCTGATATCCTTTCCCAAAATAATTCAAAATTTATTGAATATAGATTTCATATATTCCGATGAATTAGAAATTAAAAACACGATGAGCCAATGACGAAAATAACGCATCCTACTAGATTATAAATAATAGAGACTTAGTGTAAAATTATACGATAAGCGTGATTTTGATTTTCCAATGGTCAAATTTCCTTTTATGTGCAGCAACATTCTGCATTCGCCAGCTTATGCAGTATATGTGTCTCAATTGGTTCGATACTCCAGAGCATGTTCTTTCTTAGCTAGATCGAAGCATTTAAAATCTAAGCTACAACTACAAGGGTATCTACCAAATCGACTCAAAACTTCCCTTAAGAATTTTCATGCCGCCATCTATGAACTAATTGAAACATTTTTGCCTCCCTATTTTATATGTAGTATTTAGCAGCAATGACGGGTATAGTTCCAGGCAGGGTATGCTTGCTCTTCTGATCACTTGGTGCCAATTATTTCATCATTAAATGCTTCCGCATGGATTCAGGTGTTTGCAACAGGTTTTCTTATCATAATATAACAATTATTGGTATCAATTCCCTCCGTTGACTATTGAAATTGGAGAAATGTATTTTCATCAGTTACGTCCCTTGAACTTTGTAAATTCGTCGTCACGTCGCTATTTCTTCTGTTGGCTCGTTCCTCGTCGTGTCCAAACCACACCCCCATTCGTCATACTTCCCCGGGGCCGCCGTAACACAAGTTACGTATTCATAGATAGATATTGTCCAATCAAAATTAGCCCTGGAATCTTTCTGGGAAATATCAGCCAATCAAATTAATTCACTTGTTCGCTAACGTAAACAAAACGAAAGCAGCGTGTCATTATTTAAATGTTTTGATTAACATGAACGCGACAGAATTAAGTAAGAAATGAAGCTGATAAGAAATCAAAACTTTGGAATATTTACGTTGGAAACTGGAAAGAATGTATTCGTATATCTTTAAACGAGTAGCGGTAAATCGATTTTGTGTTATGTTTTCCCGACCTCATTTCCGTTTTATCAATCTGATTGGTCAGATTTAAATAGTTCTAATCTAATTTCTACGCCCACAAACCGAAGTGCGGGTTAATAAGATCATGTCAAAACCCATATTCGGGTTACGATGGCGCGTTCCTATGTGTTATGTATGTTGAGCAGCTTGACGGGTGTAGCGCCAGACAGAGTATGCTTACTCTTCACTTGATGTCACTTTCCATTACGAAATACTTACTCACCTATGGCTGAAATCACTCCAGCCCCTGGAATTATATTCGCCCCCGCCCCCTCCAATAAAATTCGAACAAATTCTTGTTGTACGATTGTTGTTGATTGTTAAAAATCAAAAAAATAAAATAGCCAGATTGAATGCCCTTCAGTCAGAGATAGAGAAAGGGCGTTATACTGATACTCCTGTATCAGATAGAATAATATGTAGATTTTGTAATCTCGGCCAAGTTGAAGATAAAAAACACTTTCTATTTTCAGTATCATGCTCTATGTAAGATACATATTGTCCCCGTTTTCAAAATATACTATTACCTTCATTATTCATTTCAAATCATATTTGATCCACCAACCGATATTGCAAAATCTGTATGTACTTAGTATGCTGTTCTCTATGGTACGTAGATACAATAAAATATCTTATCTTTTATTTCAGTGACACAGTCCGGAGCATCTTTATTTACCATTGATTCATCAGATGGTAAAATACAGTTAATTGGTAATATAGACTATGAAAGTTTACCAGCTGGTAATAAAAATTATGAGCTTACAGTTGAAGCTGTTGACGGAGGAAGTCAAACTGTAAGTCCATATGAATTTGATTTGAAAAGTACACAAAACATGAACACAAAACAGTCATGCCAATGAGCACCCATCCTTACAATGTAATAAATTGGTCCAAATGAATTTGCTTTTATCGAATTACGTGCACTGTTGGAGGTTTATGAAAAATTTTCTTTTTTCGTTCATTTTGCAGATGCTACCCATATGATTAATTCAAATAAAATTTCTTCCGTTTTTAGGGCACTGGTACATTAACAATTACAGTTACTGATGTCAATGATAATACACCATCATGTACACAGTCTACATGGACTACAAATATCGATGAAAATCTTGGTGCAGCTAGTAATGTACAGGCGCTAGGATGCTCGGACCCTGATGGTACATCGTTAACATATAATATTGTCAGTGGAGATGATGCGACAACTAAATTCGTTATGTCAGCATCAACTATACAAACAACAGCTACACCAGTTGATTATGAAACATTAGGTGGTCAATCTTATCAGTATACTTTAATCGTTGATATTGTGGACGGAGGTAGTCCTCCTCTAACAACTACTACCACAGTTGTTGTTCAGGTAAACACACATTAATAAAAAGCTCATGTTTACAAAATATAAAGGTGTAAAATTGTGGAATAATCTTTCAGTTAAAATAAGAGAGGCCAAATCAGTTTATTCCTTCAAGAAATTGTCCAAACAATTTGTGATTGAAATGAGCACTATCATTTGTATTTTTATGTATCCAACCTTATATTACTGTTTGCTTCCCCACCCCTTATAGTTCTTAATTAATTATAGGCTTATTACAATCTGTACATAAGTTTTTATCGTTGTACATGTGTTATTTGCAGTTATGTATTTTATACAGGCTCAATGTTAGAAAGACAAAGTACTAATTGATTACCCAATAAAAAAAGTATTATTATTATTATATGTTCTTCACTTTCTTTTGTCTCATATAAACTATGTGTATCTCCTTCTTCCATATGTGACGCCAAACTTAACATACAGTCCCCTCTGTTCCAGATCAACCCTATAAATGAAGCCCCCCCTACCTTTGGTGCTGCAACGTCATCACAAACTATAATAGAAAATGTTAATATAGGATTTGTAGTTGGTACCTTTGCAGCTACTGATACAGATAGTGGTGTAGATGGAACAATTACTTATCAGATTAATTCCGTTGTTGATAGTAAGTTATATCTCAATTCAATTTTTTCATTAACTGCACGACATGCTTATATAGCACTTACTATGTTCTAGTCATCAATGCATGACAGAACATTATCCACTTTAACCACAACGCCTTGTATGGTACATTCTCGCAGCAAGTTATGGAATTAACTTGGAACTAATTCTTATCAACTTTATTTCAGATTCAGCGGTTAGTTCGTTAAACATATTCCACATTGATTCTGTTTCTGGAAAGTTAACAACATTAACATCATTAGACCGCGATGCTGGTGTAGAATATTATACTGTTGTTATCAGAGCTAGTGATGGCAATGTAGTACCTCAATCAACAGATACAACAGTTACAGTTAATATAGGAGATTATAATGATAATCCACCCATATTTACTCTATCATCTTATACAATAAATACAGTGACAGAAGCAACTACAGCATCAACTAGTTTATATTCATTTCTAGCTAATGATGCTGATCAAACATCTTCTTTATCTTATTCTATTGAAGATGGTGATACAAGTAAATTTGAATTTGATACAGGAACAACTGGTCAATTAAATCTAAAATCAATCATAGATCTTGATAGTCCAACCAATGATCCCAACTATTATATTTTAAGAATTATTGCTACAGATGGTGGTACTCCAGAATTATCAGGAACAGCTTCAGTTACAATTAGTGTTACATCTGTTAATCAACACGATCCAGTTTTTGGGGTACCTTCTCCAAGCAACAGTGTTTCTGTAAGTTCATCCTTTGAAATTTTCGTTCTATTATATGTTCCTCATATATAAGATCTCGAGATGATTAAATTCATTTTACTTGTAGTTTCCAGAAAGTTCTCCGATTGGTACAAATATAGCAACTGTACAAGCTACAGATAATGATTACGGGGCTGATGGGACCATTACTTACTCTATAACAGGTATGTGTATGTTTCCATGGACATATAATTATTATCTTGTTTGAAGTTTACCTCAATAGCGACTAGTATAACGGATGTAGAACTGGATCTGTTAACCGCTGAAAAGCCCACCCAGCTATAAGTTTGTATAATTGTTCACTATTATTTATGTTATTAGGTGGTGATACTGGATCTTATTTTGGTATTGATTCCATACTGGGTAAAATATCTACAATAAAAAAACTGAGTTTTGATTCACAGCCTGTAACTAATCTGGAAATAACAGCTACAGATGGAGGTGGTACGCCAAGATCTATGACGTCAACAGTTACTATAACTGTAACTTATGTCAATTCTAATAAACCAGCGTGTACATCTTATTCAATATTTGTTAATTTAGCTGAGAATGCTGCTGTTAATGACGTAGTAAGTATCTCATGCCAGTGAACATCTTCAGACCTGTTGGCTTCATACAAGATTTTTCAATTGTAAAGTCTATGTTATGTGTTTTGTTTCCGACTTTGTAATATCACCAATAAAAGTTTATTATACGTTGTCTAATATGAAACGTAGACGATTATCACAAGAAGATTGTATTCTATTTTTATAATATCACCAGCCAGTGTTTGTGATGCATTTACTACTACCATTTGGAAACATTTATTACCTTTTGGTATCATCACAAGTACCCAGTATAAACCTTAGTTCAAATATCACAAGCCAATCGTGTTTCCTCAATAACAGGAAATAGGTTGCTAATGTTACTGATTATTCTTTTACCAGGTAACAACATTATCATGTAGTGACAGTGATACAAGTGATACTTTATCTTATACAATAACAAATGGTGATCCTTCTTCAAATTTCAATATTGATACAGCAGGGACCATAACTCTTGCTGCATGTGAGTTCCACATATTTATATATGTCCAATATATAGGCATACCCATATAAATATAAAGCTTGATCGCAATAATAGGATTGTTCATTCTATGTTTGAAACAGACTGAAATGTAATGTTCAATGACGATATAACTACTATAGCTATAAAGGAATATGATGAATCTCGCTTGATTGTTTAAGGGAAAAAGTACATCATACTTGTATGCTGGAACACAATATGAAAATTTGTTTTTTCTTTTAATATAAATTGATTACAGGATGTACGTTATAGAGGGATATAGCAAGTAACTACATTGCGCCAATTTTAGACTGGTCACTAGCATGCTGTTATCTAGTGCAGTTATTGTCGATATCATGACACCATTAGTTGTAACAATATAAATGTTCACAGTTGTATATGTTGGAAAGGAGGAACAAGTTGTCGGATTAATGTAATGAAAGCAATATTTAGACCGGTATATACCTTGAAGTGATACTTTCCTTTTCAGTGGTGAATTATGATTCAGCTACCCAATCCTATTCTTTAGAAGTTACAATAACTGATGGTACAAATGCTATAAAAGTTAGTGTTGTAGTTAATTTAACCCCTATTAATGATGATGTACCAGGATTTACTGATGATACTATATCTATAGCTGAAAATACCAGTCCAGGTGTAATAACAACTTTTGGTGCTACAGATTCAGATTATAGTCCACATAATATAGTACAGTATAGTATAACGACAGGTTGGTCAATCCCAGGGATTAAAAAAATCTATAACAATAATTCGCCAAGTTCTGTGAAAAAGTTTGCTTTACAAATTTCTTGGTCTAATCTACATTATTGAAAATATCTGTAGATACCGTTAGGTACTAGTCAAGTAGATCGTTAGAACCTTGACACTGAAATTTGGATCAGTTCTTGACATGTATGGCTCAGTGAGTTAGACGCTTGCGTGCTGAACTGATGGTCCAAGGTTCAATCCCGACATAAGACGAGATTCATAGACAGTTGGCAATGGAAAAAAAGGTATAGGTTAAAGCCGCTATTCTGGCTAAATTTCCCTAGCTGCATACCATTGTCCATCTCCATTGGTCCACTAAGTGAAGAATGGTAAAAAAAAACGAAAAACTCTAAACATTTCATTTGTGACATGATTTTATATATTGTTTTTGGTTTATTTATTCAAGCCATTCTCTAAAATACGTTTTGGGGCGCTTACATACATGTCTTCTCCCATTACAGTAACACAGTCCGGAGCATCTTTATTTACCATTGATTCATCAGATGGTAAAATACAGTTAATTGGTAATATAGACTATGAAAGTTTACCAGCTGGTAATAAAAATTATGAGCTTACAGTTGAAGCTGTTGACGGGGGAAGTCAAACTGTAAGTGTTATATAATTTAACGATTCATCTTTTAACATTTTGGATAAGTGGATTTTGATATTGTACTATTTTTTTAATGATTTTTTTTTTTTTTATGAAATTTGCATTTTATCAGAAGAGCTCGTTTCAACAAAATGTCTTAATTAAAGGTGAATTAGATGTTCCTCACAAAATAATCTATGATTTTCTTGAAACTAGTGACTAAGATATTTCAGATTTAATTTATCATAAATTTAGTTGAATAAAATTTCTCATAGGTTACAGAAGTATGCTAATTGTATTTATTTTTGAAAATATATATTCGGTCAAAACTTGGAAGACTGTATCTTTATATTTAAGGGAACTGGTACTTTAACAATTACAGTAACTAATGTCAATGATAATTCACCATCGTGTACACAGTCTACATGGACTATCTCTGTAAATGAGAATGAAGGTATGCGTTATTAAAGTTTAGTCCATACACAGATAAATTGAATGATTCTGGTGCATACAGGGCAAGATGACAGCCGACAACAAATCTGACTGGTTAAGATATTTTCCATTCAATTTCAGTTGAGTCCTCTCGGTGACTCTTGAAAGAAAATAAGGGCATCAAAAGTTTGTATGCAAGTTTGTTTTTTCAGATGGTAAATAAACCATGTTTCTCTTATTATGTTTTCAGGAACACCATATACAGTTATCACGCCAAACCTTGGATGTACAGATGCGGAAGACGGTACCGCATTAACATATTCATTGATTCAAACACCAGGAAGTCTGTTTGCAGTGTCACCAGTAGGAGTTTTATCATTGACTAGTAATTATTTTTATTATTTACCATCGTATCATCCTACATCAGTATATATTTTGAGAATTTATTCATTGTTGCTATCAAAGTTGGTAAAGTCATAATAAACATTGGAATCAATAATATGTGTATTTTGCAGGTAATCTGGATTATGAAACCTCAGCATCCCATTCCTTGGCAATTACAGTGACTGATTTATCAAGTGGATCTTCTACCGTTACAGTACATGTTAATGTTATTGACATAAATGATGGTGGACCAACATTCACTGGAACCTATGCTGTCTCAATATCTGAAAGTGTATCTATTGGTACCTCAGTGTCTAATGTTGTTGCTAACGACCCAGATACCAGCTCCTCTTTTGGAGTATTGGAGTATTCTATCATTAATGGCGATCCATCTAATCAGTTCCTGATTGATAGTGTCACTGGCCGCGTGACCACCAGATCAAATTTGGACCGAGAGACCACCACTTCCTATGCTATAGTTGTCCATGCTAAAGAACAAGGTGGTCCAAACACAGCCACTGTAACCTTGACTGTAACTGTAACAGATGTTGACGACAATGCCCCAACGTGCACACAAACGACCTTTGCAGAAACTGTAAATGAAAATGAAGTTGTAGGTTATGTAATATTGAGCTTGGTATGTTCCGACTCCGACACAACAGGAACAGTGACCTATGCTATATCTTCGGGAGATACTGCTACATTTGAGATGTCTGGTGCCAATTTACAGTTGAAGCAAGCTATTAACTTTGAAGGTGCAACTAGAAAATATGACTTGGTTTTAACAGTATCCGATGGTACAAATCCAATCGACGTTTTCGGATCGGTTAATGTTGGTCCGATCAACGAAGCACCTCCTGTTTTCACTGGAGGTAATTGATATACATTTTTTACGTTATAACTATAAATCCTTTCTCGGCCATATAAATTGTATTCTTCTACTGATGATCTATTGAAATAAATTGATTTTTTATTCACTTTTTCAGCTCCATATACAGTAACTCTATCCGAAAGCACACCGGTTTCTACCGTAATACAGACTGTAGTAGCTACTGATGTGGACTCTGATGACACTGCAGATGGTCAAATTATCTATTCATTCACGACAACCTATCCATTGGTTTCTATCGGTGCTACAGATGGTAAGATAGTTCTTCTAGGAAGTCTAGATCGTGAAACTGCTTCATCACATCTACTCAATATCCAGGCTACTGATGGTACCAACACTATAACCACAACTCTGACGGTAACAGTTAGTGATGAAAACGACAACTCGCCAGTATTTTCTTCATCTTCGTACAGGTACTGATATTAAAGGAATACTACTTCGCAGAATGGACATTGGATTTTATTTCTGAAATTAGGCCTGATCAATCAATAAACTACTAGTAATCATTGAAAAATGCTTAATTTTATGGACTATAATAATTATTTGGTTTAGTGTGTATATTATTACTGCGCTCAAATTTGAAATATCTAAATAAGAATGGTAGAAACTGTTCAACTTGGTATAGTTATGTAGAAACCTTAATTTCTGTGTTTAAATCGATCCTTACGATGCGATTCTATATTTCAGTGGAAGTATAACGGAAAATGATCCAATAGGTACTGTTATTAAAACTGTTGGAGCAACTGATAATGATGATGGGGCTACAGTTAATGGACAAGTCACATTTTCAATCATAGGTATGAATAAGCTCTAGTCATGAATACGTTGATCTCCTATGCTCATAAGTTAAAAGTAGAAGACCGTGGCTGTATTATTTCAATAAGTTCAATAAGTATCAACTGAATATATGCAAACACATGGAGTAATACTATTTACGTTTAATTTTTTCAGGTGGTTCTGGGGATTTTTCAGTTGGTGCAACATCTGGTATTATTACAAATTCTGTAAATATAAACTATGAAACAGCAACACTCTACACTCTATATATTTTAGCAGTTGATAGAAATGGAGACGCTACCTCTAAATCCGCAACAGCTGCTGTTGCAATAACTGTATCAAACGTAAACGAATTTGATCCTTTATATACATTACCAACGTACACATTCAACCTTGCGGAGAATTCAGCTGTTGGTACATCGATTGGCCAGGTAACAGCATCGGATGCAGATAATGGGAATGATGGATTTGTTTACTTTCAAACAGTCGCGAATGCTGAATTTGGCTTGAGCTCTGCCACTGGAGAAATATTTTTGAAGACATCTGTGGATTTGGAAACGACACCAAACTACAATTTTGAAGTTGTAGCATTCGATAATGGTGTTCCTCAGCGAAGTGCTACTGCCACGGTCAGTATTTTACTAACAAATATAAATGATGTTACTCCGATATGTTCTCCAAATCTTGTAACTGCTACACACAGAGAAGATGGTTCGGGGGTGATGGCAAAACTGTCTTGTATAGATACAGATAGTGGCACTTTAACATATATTATAAATAGCGTAAATGCGGTGCTGGGTGCTGGGATTTTCTCTATTGGTGGAACGGGTACTGTAAGTCTTACTGGTTCTTTGAATTACGAGACGGACAAAATACACAACATCATTGTACTTGTGTCCGATAATGGCACGCCTGATTTAACAACAACCGCCACTGTCAATATAGTGGTTACGGATGTAAATGAAAGTCCTCCTGTTTTTGCCTCCACACCATATGCTGCAACTATCGCAGAAACTGATGCTCCAGGAGAGTCAATCCTTGCTGTTTCAGCATCTGACGCCGATACTTCAGAGACAAGAACATATTCTTTGTCCTCAACAACATATTTTATCATCGATGCTCAGACTGGTTTGATTTCTTTGAAGGCGTCCATATCTCCAACCTTAAGTCCATACACTGTCAACGTTTGTGCCACCGATTCAAATAATGTTGATGCGTTGAGAACTGGTTGTGAAACTATCACTATTACAATTACAGATACAAATAACAACTCGCCAGTATTTAACCCCTCTTCATATGCTACCACTGTAAATGAAAACGCAAATAACGCCGTTTCTATTCTATCTGTGGCTGCTACAGACGGAGACAGCGGGGCCTTTGGAACCATAACTTTTACAATAACTGGTGGTGATTTAAATAATGTTTTTGCAATTGGATCCAGCACAGGCGAAATTTCAATAAATGATAATACATTTTTAAATTATGAAACTACGAAAACGTATGCTCTTACCATAACAGCCACTGATGGAGGTGGAAAGGCTACTGCAGCTCCTGTGACAATATCAGTCGGTCCAATAAACGAGGGACCCCCTATATTTACACCTGCAGCATCAACAGAAAGTATTGCAGAAAACTCGTCAGTAGGAGATGTTATTTTAACCTTGAATGCTATTGATTCTGATGACGGAGATGATGGTGATATAACATATTCTATAATTTCCGGTGCCAATGGAAAGTTTGGAATCGATTCCTCGAGTGGTGCTGTTACGATTACTGAAACAATAGACAGAGAAACCATCCAAACATTCTCGGTAATTGTTCATGCTGTTGATGGTGGAACAATTCCTGGGGCTTTAACTGGAGTTTACACGATTACCATTAATATCGATGACTTAAATGATAACACTCCAAGTTGTACGAGTACACTGTATACGGCATCTTTAACAGAGGATACAACTGCTGGTACTACTGTGAAGCAATTAGTGTGTTCTGATGTAGACTTGGATCCAGCATCTTTAAACAATGCTATCGTATTTTCAGAAGTGGCAGCAAGTGACCCTGGAAACCTATTTCAGGTGGACGCAAATGGGTTGGTAACTGTTTCTACGGGAGCATCATTTGATAAAGAAACATTAGATAATTATCAATACAACGTGATAGTTTCAGATCAAGGAACCTCATCAAGACAAATAACAATTGGCGTTTATGTTGAAGTAACTGGTGAGTAGATGTAAACAAGCATTTTGAATTATGGAACCTTATTTTGAGATACCCAGTTTGTGACTTCTAAAAACAAAGCTTTTAAAGGTTTTCTTGAATAAACTTTGTAAAATCTAGTTCTTTAAATAATAATCTATGCTCAGCAAAATATATAACAAATTTATTCATAATAAATCTGTTCTGTTTTTTACATAGATGTAAATGATAACTCACCCAGTTTCACCATGTCGTCATACCCAATAAATGTTGCGGAAAACAAAGCTATTGGATCTGTCTTAACAACCGTGATAGCAAACGACGCTGATTCGGCAATATTTGGTAAGCTGTATTATACTATTATAGAAAATTGCCAGTCTCTTACATTTTAGTATTACATAGGCTGTTTCCAACGTGTGGTGGCTTTTCTTGTTAACTTTCACTTTATTGTTTCAGGTGAAGTCGAATATAGTATTACAACGGGTAATGGAGATGGGAAATTTCTTATTGATGCCACAACAGGAGCATTGATACTTAAAGGTCCTTTAAATAGAGAAGATGTAGATAATTACATTCTCACTGTCCAGGCTGCAGACAAAGGTACTCCGCCATTAGTAGAGACAGCTTCAATCCCTATAACAATAACGGACATAAATGATATTCCACCAGTCTGCAGCCCAATAACCTATATTACATCAGTTCAAGAAACAGATCCTGTGGGAACGACAGTAACCACTGTCAACTGTCCAGATGCCAACGACCTATCTCCAAACAATGTGGTTGTATATTCCATTACCGCTGGTGATGCAAGCAATCATTTTACAATAGATAGTAACACGGGCGTAATCCAAATTAATGCTATATTAAACGCCCAGACTATCCCAATTTACTCATTAACAATAACCGCTACAGACTCGGTCAATACAGTAACAGCATTTGTTCAGGTATCAGTTGGTGATATCAATCAACAAGCTCCTACATTTTTACCTGCTGGGCCTTACACAATCTATTTACAAGAGGATGATCCTTTAGGAAAAACTGTCATTGATTTAGACGCCACAGACGTTGATCCAACCGCAGGTCCATACATATTTACCATAACTGGTGGGAACAATAACAATAAATTTAAAATAGATGCAGCAACTGGGGTAATCATAATACAACAGTCATTAGATGCCGACACAACTTCCTCATATTCACTTGATTTAGAAGTCGCTGATGGAACAGGAGGAAGTGCT
This sequence comes from Lottia gigantea, assembly GCF_000327385.1. Taxonomy (NCBI): domain Eukaryota; kingdom Metazoa; phylum Mollusca; class Gastropoda; family Lottiidae; genus Lottia; species Lottia gigantea. The sequence continues at coordinate 210,865 of NW_008709614.1, read as the reverse complement.
CGCACTTCCACATCAGCTCTAACAATTAACGTGGCTGGCGTAAATGATAACGACCCTGTGTGTTCACCGGCAACAAAAATACAAACAATTGCCGAGGGATCGCCTGCTGGTACAATTGTTACCACTCTTGCGTGTAGTGATTCTGACTTACCAGCACAAACGTTGGCATACACTATGATTTCGGGCAATGGTGGAGAATTTTCATTAGATTCTGCGACCGGCCAAGTGACTCTAACAGCTACAGCCCTTAATTACGAAACACAAACGTCACACACCTTAGAGATTCAAGTATCTGACCAGACAGCTCCAGAGAGATTGTTTACAGCCACAGTTCAAGTGGCTGTCTCACCAGTAAATGAACATAGCCCAGTCTTTCAATCTACACCATACAACGAGATAATAGCAGAAAATTTTGCGTTAGGGAGCACCATTGCCACAATATTAGCAACTGATCAAGATGTCGGATTGCAACAAGGAACAGTTCGATACAGTGTAGTAAATGGTGACGGGGGTGGTCTGTTTGCTCTTGGAATTAATTCTGGTAAACTCAATATAGCAAAATCATTGGACTATGAATCAGCACAAACACACATATTAACCGTCAGAGCAACCGATGATGTAGCTGGTTCAGGAGCAGAAAAATTTGCTGATACCACCGTAACAATCACAGTCACAGATATTAATGACAATAGTCCTGTATTTGTACCTGATACCTACACATCAAATGTAGCAGAAACTGCTGTAGTTGGAGCTACTGTTGTAATAGTAACGGCTACAGACGATGACTCAGGAGTCAACAAAAATGTTGTGTACACAATTATTGATGGAGACCCTAATAATGACTTTAAGTTTGTAAATGACAACTTAATAATAACAAATGCATTAGATTACGAAACAGTTAACTCTTACAAGCTCGACATTTTAGTCACTGATCAAGGTCTTCCGCCACTAACTGATACAGCCGTTATAAATATCAATATTCAAGCAGCAAATGAATTTCCGCCTGTATTAACTGACACTTCACCTTCAGCTACTCTAAGTGAAGCTACAGCAGCCGGACAAATCATCTATACAGCATCAGCAACTGATGCTGACGCGGGAACTGATGGAAAAATACGATATTCTATATCTAGTGGTAATATAGGTTCGGCATTTCGCATCAATGACATTACTGGCGCTTTCATGGTTTGGTCACAGTTAGATTTTGATACACCGCCAACAACGTACAGCATAATAATTGAAGCCCGTGACGGCACCGGATTAACAGATTCGTTGACATTATCCATTACGTTGACTGATGAAAATGATCACACCCCGCAATTCACCCAGAATACATACACTCCAGCAGTTGATGAAGACAAAACTGTTGGCTTCATAGTGAATACTGTCCAAGCTATAGATAAAGATTCTGGAGTAAACGGACAAGTGACTTATTCTATTGTATCGGGTGATGGTGTAGGAAGTTTTAATATTGACAGTACTAGTGGTGATATAACTACATCAGTTACATTAGATTATGAAGTGAAACAGATATATTATTTAGTTGTCCAAGCAGTAGATGGAGGAGTTCCAGCCTTGACTTCTTCATGTTTAGTAAGAATAGCAGTAAATGATATTAATGATAAAACACCAGTTTTTGTACCAGCAGATTTTACTGTCAATATAGCTGAAAATGTTTCTGTTGGAACATCAGTAACAACAGTCAATGCTAATGATGCAGATTCTGCTGCTAACAACAACAATGTTATAAATTATTCGGTTACTAATTCATTCTTTTTGATTGGTTCTACCAGTGGACAAATCAGCACAAAGGCGACTCTAGATAGAGAAACAGCTGACAGGTAGGCTTATATTTTCATAGACTTGATATAATTCTTTATATGGCTTTCCAGATTCTCATTAGATTCTCAATCGCAGTTTTCTCTCCTTAAACACATAGCATCGATTCTTAGAATCTTTGACTGTGAGCTGCCACCTTGATAACTGTTCAAGGGTCAATTTCTTTCTTAGATACATAAAGCTATCTGTAAAACTACTGTCTACGGATTATGTCTTCGGAGATCAGAATTAAGCAATGTGGGAATGAACTATACATCGATAATCTTACCTTGCATAACGTATAGTCTGTGTCATAAAATTAAGCTTTTGACGCTTTCATGATGTCTATCAATGATTATTGTAGTCACATTTTGACAATATTGGCAACCGATCAAGGCACACCAAGTTTGGTTGGTACAGCAACAGTAACAGTCATATTGAACGATGTAAATGATAATCCACCAATTATTACTGGAACATATGATAGTAACATACCTGAAGATAGGGTGATTGGTAGCACTGCATTCACTGTTGTTGCCACAGATCAGGACATCGGTGTGAATGGAGAATTGGTATTCTCTATAACCAATGGAAATACAAACAACGACTTTAAAATAGATCCTATTGCTGGGCTTGTTCAGGTAAAGTATGATATCGCAAACATGCACACCCTGGCATAATGTATGTATATAATAGAGATTTGTATCATTTATATTATTGATTGTTATACACCTATGCGTGAAATGGTTGCTTACCTGGATGAACATCAAAAGTTCAAATATCAGAATTTTAACACAAAGTTCTCCTAATTCAATTATTGATACTAAGCTGTATATGTCTATATGAACCTTGCTTAAGTTGAATTGCAATGCCTTTCTAAAATAAAATTGATCTCATTTAGAGAATTGGTGCGTAGAAACTGGCAATTTGCCAAATTTAATGCGAAATATGTATTTTGATTTTGATATTTTAGATTCAAAACATTTTGGATCGAGAAATTACACCATCGTATACGCTGAATATTACAATTAGTGATAAAGGAGCAACACCTCTAACAGATTCAATAAGTGTTATCATAACAGTTGATGATGTCAACGACAATGCCCCGATATTCACTGGAACTCCATATATCTTTTCTATTCTGGAAAATTCGCCTTTAGCTTCACCTGTGGGAAGTGTAGCGGCAACCGATCGAGACGTTGGTGCTAATGCAGCATTGGTATTTGAACTACTTAATTTTTGGCAAGGCAATCCCACCAATTTTGTCATAGATACAGCAACTCGTACAATTTCGACGTCAGATCCATTAGATAGAGAAATGACTTCAACTTACATCATAAATTGTAGAGTGAAGGATCAAGGATCGCCATCAAAGTACACGTTAGAGAATGTGACCATAAATATTCTAGATCAAAATGACAATAGCCCTGTATTTGATTCCACTAAATATGCTTCAACAACAGTTGAAAATTCACCTGTAGGAACTAGCATATTACAGATGACTGTCACTGATGCTGATTTAGGAGCTAATGCAGTAGTGACCTTAACCATTGACACATCTACGGCACTGGGCACCTCCGCTAATACGTTCCTTGCTGTTGATTCAACTACGGGAATTATTTCAGTTAAGTCAAATATTGACCGGGAAATCCATCCAGGCTTTGATTTCAAAATTCTAGCAGTTGATGGAGGAGCTTCGCCTTTGACTTCAACAGCCACTGTGTCGTTGATAGTTACAGATGTAAACGACAACAGCCCTACACTTAATCCAGTATTTTATAATGCCGAGGTTGCCTATGCTGGCCAGTGTTCTAGAATAATTACAACTGTGAAAGCCACAGATCCCGATGCAGGAGTCAACGCACAGCTTGGATTTTTCCTGACCGATTCAAGTAGTTTCTTTCAAATCGACAGTAACTCTGGTAAATATTTATAATTTACGTTTTCTAACTTTATTGTTTTGATCACCTTCGCCAGGACACACTCTTTATGTACTAAATAGATATTATGCTTTATCACTTTAGTACACATCGACTTATTCATTGAATCGTATATATTGAAAAGAAGTCTCTTCTTTAATAATGAAAGTATTTATTGTGATGTATATTTTTCTACAGGGGTTTTCAGTCTGGTATCTACATCTACACTGGATGCTACCAATAAATACACTATTAGTGTTGGTGCAAAGGATAATGGTTCTCCTTCACTCACATCTTCGTCTTCTGCACAACTTAGAATAGATACATTTATACCAAATTCCATAGCGGTCACTTTTCAATTATCAATTAATAAAGCTGATTTTGAAGCTATGAAAGATCAATTTATAACAGAGCTTAGAAGTCTATTGGTATCGACATATCCAACTTGTCGAGTAGTTGTGTGGTGCACAGAGGAGCGTGCAGGAACAGCCATATCACCACCGACTTCCAGAAGACGTCTTCTCGCCACTAAGTAAATAAACACTGTCTAAGTATTGAACCCTCTGTCATGATTAAATGCCAAGTAGCATTAAGATATAACTTGATTTGCTTGATCTCATTTTACAACTTGGAACTTTACAACTTTACAATTCTATAAGGAATTTAGAGAAAATATGTCTGTTTAACATATTTACAAATATTTCCGGATTGAAATATTCGCTATAGTCATATTATGATAAAAGAACACAAATATTTAACTTTTTTAGCCCTGTCAATGTACATGCGTATGTAGTTGCCGACGATATAACAGATGATCAAGCAAATTTGAATGAAGGAAAGACGTTCCTTACCTATGACCAAATTCTTGCAGTAACTACATCTGATGCCACATCTGGATCACCATCAACGTCGATATCAGGTAATCAACGGAATGGATTTGTCCTTTTGATGCTTTATGTTTAATTTCGACACCCATACCATTTGTGAGTCAAATGTTTTGTCACCGGTGGGAAACAACGTGATTGTACTGTCTGTGCCTTTTCTGTTAAAGAGTTCGTGCTTTTCGTTTGACAGTCTAGCTACTAATGGGGAATAACTCAATGGTTATAAAAGACCAAGACAACAAAATCTCTCTAAATAAAATATCCTTTGTTTCACAGGATCGTCTGCGTGGAATGAGTTCTCTGTTGAAACAGTTAAACCATACGTAGAGGAGACAACACCTTGGGAACAAACAACTACTGGAATAGTTATCATTGTTCTTTGCTGTCTCCTGGTTTTAGCTCTGATCCTTCTTCTGATATTTTTCTTTCTCAGAAGGCATCGGAAACAGAAACGGTAAGTATGTTCTTGTTATATGTACAATAAACAACGGGAGTAAACATTTGTACCAAACAACAAAATATTGTATAAATTACCATCGGTTGATTATCCTATGTAACAAATGAAAAGTTTAATATAGCCCATGTATTGAGGTGCGTGTACTCCTTCATGTAGTTTCCATGGAAATGGAAACCCTAAAAACTATTATGAATTATCTAAGAGTGATTCATGCTTCAAGAAAAAGTTGGGGAAAAATTTTATCGTTTGGTTGTTACGAAAAATTTGTAACGATTCAATGTGGAGTCAAAATTTTGAGCTTAGCAGGGGGTCACCTTGCAACGATTGCTGAATAAATTGTGTCCAATACCCATTAAAGCTCTAATTCATTCATTTAATAAATGAAATATTGATTCTAGGCCAATTACTCCTGTCAGAGAGGTGAATAGGAAAGATAATGCCGTAGAAAAATCTGCTCCAGTGTATGTTTCCAAGCAAAGTATGTATCATTTTAGAATTTATGAGAATTAAGATTTGTTTGCCTTAGCAACACCTTAAGATATAAATGTTGTATATAGTACATATTGTATATAAATATAGAAAGTAATTACATGTCTGTAATCAAAAATACAACACATTCACCTTGTAGCTGTATTTTACTATTCAAACGTTTGCCATGCTGTCACAAACCATAATATGACAAAATGTTACAGATAATGTTCCCGATTTGAACCTAAATGACCAGAAGAAACATCCTCTACCAGCAGTATTAGCTTTACCATTACCAGAAGTAGATGTAAGTCAAATATAGAAATATTTATACATGTATCTAAAATTCAAATTGATAATTTTTCCGATATAAATTTACATATTCATTTACAAATTTATTTTTATATATGTTTGAATTACATAAAGCAAAAAGAATATATATGGTGTGCAAAAATAAAGAGACTATTCATTTTATTTCCTAGTACCGTAAAAGTTTTACATTGCGTGGTAATCTAGTTTAAACACATAAACAACAAATACAGGGTGGATTAATTCATTCTTCTTTCCCCTTCTTTTTCTACATTTGTAAAAATAGATACAAACAATTTCAGAGAAAACAGAAGAAGAGAAGCTATGACGAACCATTTTGGGGAGCCCCTGAAGACACTAAGATACCAGTTAGAACCCCACGGGTAGTGAAGTCTCCGAAGGTTGCTGGGTCTAGCAATCTTGTAAAACCAAATAGAACACAAGAGTCACCAGAGGTTAATCGTAGCGACGGTGTGAGATCGCCACGAAACGTCATCATAACACCAAAAGAACTGGAAGACAATGGCTATCTGCTGGTTAATCGAGAATTCGACGGGAGAGCCGTTGATCCAGGTATGTATTAGTTGAGCTCAGCAATAATTTCCTGGACGTTAATAAACTCAGTTTCCTGTATCATAGATAGTAACATCATTGGGTTCATTTTTGACAAGATGTCTTAAATACAAATGGATAAAACCAATGCACGTGCAAGATGTATTTGAGTGGTGCCTTTATCAACATGGCTAACTATTTTGGTCGAAATTAAGGTTGGAGATATATTGGTGATTGCGCTAGTTGTCTATAAAATTGTAAAACTGTTCCTCTGGCAGAAATCTCTAGCAACCTGCTGAAAGATTAACTCGGATCGGATAATTAATCGTCGATGGCTTAGGTTGCACACAGCATGTCTATCTCACTGGTAGCTTCTGGCTGAACTGACCTATAGTCTTGTAGGAGTTGCACCCCTTATCATATTTTTAATTATTACTATCCAACAAAAAATCAAAACACATCACCGGATTTTAAGATAAAACACTTCGCCTACTCTTTTCCCCAAAAAAATCTAATTATTATGCCATATTTTTCAGTGACCGGTAGAGTATATGAATATAATACTCGAACTAACGAAAGACGATGGGTGTCAACTCCGGATGGAATGGATGTTCGAGTTGAACGTCTCTAAAAAAGTAACTAGATCTATTCTGTTGTTTTACTCTTCGCATAATGCCAAAATCTTTATAAAAATGCTTTCCAATTCTTTATCATTTTTTTTTTGTTTCCAAATAGTTTTTTTTTTTTTTGGTTATTTTTTGAGTTTCTGTTGATATTTTGTTCAAAGTTTTCTTCCGCCCTATTTACAATTTGTTATTTTTACTCAAGTTTCACACCAATATTCTTTTGTTAATTCATTTATTATTTTATGTTATTTCTTGACACAAATTGCCATGAAGATCATTCAACATAAACAACGATTCCTTAAAGATTTTGTCGTACGTAATTTTTTTTTATGTATTGATGATAAGTTTTAATGCAGTAATAATTTAATGTAGTATCTGCATTGTGACTCGCCAAGCTAGTTGATTAAACCGATGACAACTGAGCAAAAATATCAAATTATCTTTATTACTAATGTAAAAATAGATAATTATTCATGTTCACATAAAAAACCTTGGTGGTGTACAAATATTGATCAGTACTTTGAATAGTTAGGGGTCACATTTAAACATTGTGTTGTATCAGAAATAAAGTAACTTTTCTATGGTGAAGAATTTTATTCTTTTTAGAAAGATTTTTGGATGGGTCATCATTTTACTCTTGTTCAAATGTCTTATAAATTAATTGTGTTAAAAACAATAGAGGGTTGTCTCCCTTCATGAACTCTGTGGTTATCAAGAACTGAATGGTTAGATCTATCAATAACTCTATGGTTAGATCTATCAAGAACTCTATGGTTAGATCTATCAAGAACTGTATGACTGTATGGTTAGATCTATCAAGAACTGTGTGGTTAAATCTATCAATAACTCTATGGTTAGATCTATCAAGAACAGTATGGTTAGATCTATCAAGAACTGTATGGTTAGATCTATCAAGAACTGTATGGTTAAATCTATCAATAACTCTATGGTTAGATCTATCAAGAACTGTATGGTTAGATCTTTCAAGAACTTTATGATTAGAATTGTCAAAGGCCCGATCCAATTTTGTTATTTTCGTCATTTTGAATTTTCTTGTTTTAGAATTTTGTCTAGTACTTGAATGGGTTATATCTCGTATTCCTGAATGCGGTATATCACAAATGAAACGAATGATGTTTAACAAGCCTAAACCTCTGATTCTAATACTGAAAACTGAAAATAGACTAATGAGCAATTATTTCAATGCTCCGCTGTCGGGCTGATGCTAAGAGACTCAACATCGAAAAGAGTCGTGATTTACTCAGAAGACGGAATTTGGCCATTGAAATTGATAAGAAAGGTGTGCAGTTGAAGAGATACAAATGATAGTATCCTGTTGGTGGTGGTAGTTGACAAGTAAAGTCCGTTACCAGATATCTGGGATCACAGACTGGGTAGTTGTTGGTAATTATGGTAGTTTTTAGAATTATCTGGATCAATTAATGGTTTTATACTGTGTATACGGAATATATTATAATTAACACAGTTGCTTAGACTCATTAACTAATTAGTGCTTGATTATCACCCAATCTTCTATGATTATCATCTAAAGCCAACATTAAGCATCTTAGGTTTATCTCATTTGCGTTTGCAAAGTTACGTTGGGTCAAATTTCAAACTCTCTTCCAGAAAAATAAATAATATTTAAACTACATCAAACGTATCAATGTATTTAACGATATGAAAAAGTTAATTGACTTAGTTTAGTTTATTTTCAATTTTAAAGAAATAAGAATAACCAGAAATACTGGAAGTAGACATATGCTTTGTAACATTTAAGAACCTTGGCACCGAATTTCGTATGGAAACTCGTGTGCCAGTACATGTTGAATATGTAAAGACACGAAATATATGTATTTGTACCTCATTTTAAAGAAACAGGGGCTACTAAAGACAGATCCATTCTAATACGAGTTGACATCGAAATGACAATCGAATCTTTAGAATAAAAGTAATAGAATAATGTAAATACGACTTTGTTATTGTTTTTATCATAGAGTTGGAAATAAAATGTATAGAATGCTAAAGGTTAGATCATTAGCAGGAAGAATTAACGGAGGGTGTGTCTTCATTCAGTCTTCAGCCCACGCCATCTTTATCCTCCCTTCATTATTTCTAGTGATAATTATAATACTATTACAGAACATTTGTCCTTTTACCAGAAAATCTAATAAAGATGAACATACAGTAATATTTCTACTAATTACAGTTATATAATATACATCTGTTTGGTATCATACAACTGACTCTTATTTGACCTGTCCAGTTATAGTCCGGTATACCGACTTCTGCTTGATATATCCAATTATAGTCCTGTATTCTAACTTTTGCTGAACAGCCCTGAATGCATGCTGATGAATACTTGACTTTATTTGAAACAGATTTGTTTGTGATCTCTCCAATTATTATCCTATGAACGGGCTATTATATTTAATCTGTCCAGTTAAAAGCAAGTAGCTTGGTTTTGTAAAGGATGTTGCAGACGTTTTCGTGAGGAGTCAGTTAGTATAGTACCTGTAGTGCCTAGAATATATTATCAGCTTAATGTTAGTCAGTAGTTTACTTGATTTGCCCAGTTGTACGTCAGGAAGTTGACTTTTCATGTATAGTCCGTAAATATAGTTCATAAATCATAAACCAAACTAAAATTTGTCCGAATGTAGGTAAATGTTTGACATGCCAACAAAATATTTCCCATAAAGACTCTCGGTAGTCAAAAATAATCTGTCTCAGTTCTTTAAAAATGAGTAAACACAGTTAATGATTCAAGTGAATTTTGATCTGGAACTTTATGTAATGTTTTTATAATCAAGCTATCTTCTCTATCCTAGACTAAGAGCAAAACTACTTAAATTTGGGACATAAACAATTTGAGGAAGTTGATTTGTTCGAATGTCTTTTGAATAAACATTAATTGAACTAAACTTTACCTTTATCATAGGTCAACAATTTCATTTAGCTGTCATTATTATAGGATAGTAAATTCATGACGTAGAGAGATTTGTGTGGGTATATTACCGTCGTAGTTTGCCATGGTAATGGATCGTGATATCTGCCATAACGTTCGAAAGCGGTTCTTGAAAACAAAAGTTGAAAGAATTTTGAAACAATTGATCAGTAACGAGCTGTCAAAGTTAATTATATAATACTTCATTAATTTGGTTTCAGTGAAGCGAAACAAATAAGGTGTGATCGACTGGTCGTCTATTGTTTGCATATTACCTCTCGTAGTTACGTCACTAATAACTTCATACTAAACCCTATTATCTCATAAACAAAATGACGCACGCGTAGAAATTATTCATGGTCAACGTTGACCCCGGGTTGGGGATTTGATCTATAACTAATTCAAAACTATTGAATCAAACATCAATTTATATTCCCACTATTCTAAGTAAATTATTCTTCTATGTAGTAAAAGCATGAAGATAGCTATATCTATGTAGTATTGGATTGTTTAAGCGAGGGGTGACCACCACATTAATACAGATTAAAGACTGCCCACAGCAACTTATAGATCTACCTGACTATTTCTCAGCTCAGATCCTAACCAACCAATCACTGGACAATTTCAGCTTGACCAGCACTAAGTAAAAAAAACAGTGGTCAGTTCGAGACTAGAAGTTATCTGTACAAGTTAGGAATAAAGGTGAGTGAAATATTATTATTATCTTATAGAGGAAACTTTACGTAATAACATTTTATTTAAACAGTGTAGTCTTTACGTAATTCTATTTCGCGCCCTGACGAAATTTTAAGTTATTACGCGATTCGTTACGTCACATAGGTATGCGAATTGGTTTTAACTATAGTGTAATAATAATAAACAATTGTTTACACCAATGATAACTTATATGGAAGAAGTTGGATAATCTAACCAGCTTATCTGTTTAGGTTATAACATAAGATATTTGAGAAGAGAGGGACTTGATAATGATATAACTTTAATGTGGAAAATAACCATTTCATTACATAGACATATTACATTATGTGATTTGTATTATATAGCAGATAATTTTATTACATATTCACATAGATATATAATAACTAAAGCTTCACACATTCAACATATGAATTTTACCTTGTTCATTGAATTAATCGGATACAGTTGGATACATTTTTTACATATATATTTTAATAAAGGACTTGGCATACTTTAATTATAATTACAGTTTCAAACGCGGACATTCATTAATAATGTTCACTTTATTTTTTACTGGAATTTTAATATTCGATTCAATGTTCCAGATCATTCACAGTTTAATCGTATTGGTGAAATCGTCATCGAAATGTGTTACACGGATATATATATTCAAAATGATCTTGGATATTGCTCCATTCCGGGTTCACATATAATAATTTATTATCTGAAGGATCTGCTATATAAGTATAATTTTTTTTTTCAAAAAGATTTCAAATTCGATGCTCGCAAAGTATTTATATAACTAAACATAAACGTTCTAGAGAACGAACGAAAAAACGTAGATATTTTATAAAATGAAAAGTTTCTGTATGTTATTAAACTTTATATTCACTTTCTTAATAAAATATAAACCTAAAAATAATAGTAAATAATATATACAACATATAATTTATTTATAAGTATTTAACCCAATAATTATTTACTAATGCATGGAATACGCATCAATTACAAAATCTATTCATAATTTTGATCCAGAAAAAAAACAAATATTTATGGAAGTAAGTTTAACTTCAAAAATGAAATAACATTTTAACCTTCGGTACTGTACTAATTGTTTCAACAATGTTCGGGGAATTAAGTTTGAATTATTCAATAATCTTCCATCTAAGTCTTTCTGAAAGTTAAAATGGAAAATTAATAAAGATGGGTAGGTTTATGCCATTAATGGTTTTGTTTTGTAGTTGACAGTACACGCTTATTTACATTTTATATTTTGAAATATTTAGTTTCTAGTCAAAAAGTAAATTGTAACCCAATGCGATGGTGGGTAATAAGCTGGATTTTTCAATCGGAAATCCCGTTAGATTCACGAACATTAAGACTGTAACTTGTTGAAAGTATATTAATCTGACTGATTATGATTTTACAATTTCCCTGTAATTTACATTATAAGTTTTTAGATAATATCTTCGGTTAGATTTTTTTTTATTGAATCACGGTTTTACAACAATTTTTTCTTCAAAGTTTATAATACTATATTAATAGGTCTTAAAATCAAGAATCACATTTAAAGTAAATTTGTTTATTGTCATGATAATCAGCCGTTAAAATACTCGCATATAAATAGTTATATATTTTCATAAAGAATATAATTAAAGTTATTAAGATATATAATCTTTACGAAACTAATATTGATAAATTATCATTTCATTTTGGAGAAAAAATAGTATCAAAGGAAATCTTTTCGGGTGTTTGCTTGGAAAGTAACGTAAGAAGATAATGTCACAGCTCAGAGCATTAGACTAATGATAGCTTATGGTGTAGCATGTTCAAATAATCTAAAATTCTCAATCATTGACAGTTCATAATATATTTTGCAATTCTTATTTTTTTTTTCTTATTTTGGAGTCACTTTAGAGATGTATAATTTCGTCTCCTAAAATATTTCTTTAGTTAATCCAGGAGCGCTAATCCATTTAATATGGTATTTATCCAAGCCCTTGGTTTTTTACGATTGGGGTCAAATTAGGGACACATATTTCATCCACTCCTATTCAATCAGCTTGACCCTGAGGGAACGAGCCCCCAAATTCTCAAGGTGTTAATACCAGGGGATATTAATAGTTCATAGATAGATTATCAGCTTTGTCAGAGCGTTGAAATATTTATGAGGTGTAAGAGATTTTAAAAATTTATAATATTAAAGAATATGATCTGATGTCTCTGATAAATTTAATCTCAGGGTAATAAATCCTATTGCGTAAGATACCGACCTCAGCAAACCTGTTTAAAGCTAGAAATAAAGAATAGCAGAATAGCCTATATACCAATCAGATTGGTCAAGTCTTTCGCTTTTAGGAAGATAAATGCAAATCACTCTAATATAGTCATAACATCTAGGCAAAATATATGATTTAATTAATTTCCGCACATTTTTACTGTTTACTGTCACTAACTGTTGGCAGTCTTTCATCTGAATACATTTTGACATACTTAAATATTGTAACAACTCCTATCGTAAAGGCGCAGAGGATTCAATCAATATAAGAGGTGAAAAAAATATTTTGAAATTCTTTTGAACAAACAATAACGTCAAGTCACAAAATCAATTCAAAAGAATTTTTTTTTATAAGAAACAAGATTGAACATGGTTTTCATAAAATTGAATTTTATTTCAGTACATTAGAAATACAATTATTATTATTTCCACATTGCCATGTTTAACAACAACAAGATTAAGCCTGATTCTGATAAAAGTTTAATCGCTTTTGAAAATAGACATTAAAATCAAGCGGATGGAAACTGTGAGTCTATTAATTTCCAGTTATTTGTTTCTGTTGTAATAAAATGATCTGAAGTATGTGAGGGACTGAATCAGTGAGCTGTCACAAACATAACCACATAATAATAACAATAGTATAACCATTGGTTCTCAGTACTAAACATTAGGGAATTACACTAAATTTGTTTCGATAAACGGAGTAATAGTTTTATAGTTTATACAAATAAAAATCAAGCTCTGCTCTACTAATATTTTTCTTTATGTAAACGTTATCTTTCGACTTTGCAAACGTACTTTATTTTTTAGTTCTCTTTCTTCTGTAACGTTAACGTTATCTTCTCTGTAAACTTTCTCTTACTTCTGTTATGTAAAAATTCTGTTTCTTCTCAAATGTAAACTTTTTTCTAATCTTATGTAGATATTCTCTACCGTAAACATTATCTTTCTTTCATGTAAACGGTATCTCACTTCTCTTATGTAAACATTCTCTAATATAAACGTCATTTTATTCTCGATTGTAAACATTCTCTAATGTAAACCTCGCCTTCTTCTCTAATGTAAACTGGTTCTCTCTTAATTTCTTTTAACTCAATTTTCCTGCCTTTTTAATTCTAAATTTTACTTTATTCTCACAAATATTAATTTTTCTCCTGTAAAAGCCCCCCCTTGATAAACAATCAAATCTAACATTATTCTAAATGGAACTTGATAAACAATCAAATCTTAAATATTATATATTAATGAAACTTGAATTTAAAAAAAGAGAACTGGTTGCAATCGTATGACAAAATTAAATTGTTTAACCACACCTCAATACCAACAATATGGGTAACTGAAAATTTTAAGTTAAGTCAAAATTTACCAGAAGCTGGCAATTATTTTTCAACTGTTCTGATATATTCTCGAAACATTCAGAAAATTCAGCAAAAAATCATCACAATGCGTTCGTTTACAATGGGAAAAAATAATACTTAATACTTGGTGGAAATAATAGAATTTTACACATTTTTAGATTTTTTTCTCCGTTCATATTCTCATTTAATGTTGCCTCAACTAAATATTGTGATATCAGAATTTTTTACAATAACGCGTTTTATGACGTCACTAGAGGGATGCTACCGGAAGCTACTATTGCAGTTCTCCGCTAGTGAAGTCATAAAACGCGTTAGTTTTAGTGGAATTTCAAGAACCATAGACGTCAGAATGAAAATTCTCCGATACACATAGAATCTCTTTACAATCCCTTTAACTTTATAAATTTATAAAGAATTAAAATCAAAATTTTAAAAATATAACTATTCTAATGAAACTTCCGCAACACATCTACAGCGTTTCATATCAATTTTTTATGAACATATCTAAAACTATTCAAATTAACCTTTCAAAAACATATCTAAATCAATTCAAATTAACCTTTCATGAACATATCTAAATCAATTCAAATTAACCTTTCATGAACACATCTAAAACTTTTCTCAAAAAACTTTCATGAACATATCTAAAACTATTCAAATTAACCTTTCATGAACATATCTAAATCTATTCAAATTAACCTTTCATGAACATATCTAAAACTATTCAAATTAACCTTTCATGAACATATCTAAATCAATTCAAATTAACCTTTCATGAACATATCTAAAACTTTTCTCATAAAACTTTTATGAACATATCTAAAACTATTCAAATTAACCTTTCATGAACATATCTAAATCAATTCAAATTAACCTTTCATGAACATATCTAAATCTATTCAAATTAACCTTTCATGAACATATCTAAAACTATTCAAATTAACCTTTCATGAACATATCTAAAACTTTTCTCATAAAACTTTCATGAACATATCTAAATTTATTCAAATTAACCTTTCATAAAAATATCTAAATCTATTCAAATTAACCTTTCATGAATATATCTAAATCTATTCAAATTAACCTTTCATGAAAATATCTAAATCAATTCAAATGAAACTTTCATGAACATATCTAAATCAATTCAAATTAACCTTTCATGAACATATCTAAATCTATTCAAATTAACCTTTCATGAAAATATCTAAATCTACTCAAATGAAACTTTCATGAAGAAATTCATAATTATTCTAATGAAAATTTCATATAACTTTTGAAATGAAAATATCATAAATACATAAAAAAAAATATTCATATGTGTCCAAATGACCAATCACCGATACATTAGTTATCTTTTAGAATAATTCCAAATCCTTTTTCGATATGAATTATTAAAAATCTAAAAATGAAAGTGTTTTCTTTCAGAACGTTTACAGATAGATTGAAAATCATTTCTGATATAAATCCTGAGATATATTAATGTTGTTAAAATGCTTTCAAAGCGGTGCTCTCTGATCATTATTGTGATAAAACTGTGTATAGAAATAATTTCAGAGGGGTAAAAATATTAATTTCGTTCTTCAAACATTAATAAACTGACTTTATTCAAATTATTACATGACACCATTAGCGTCAACATGTCAACACTACCATATATTTCAAG
Source organism: Lottia gigantea (assembly GCF_000327385.1). Taxonomy (NCBI): domain Eukaryota; kingdom Metazoa; phylum Mollusca; class Gastropoda; family Lottiidae; genus Lottia; species Lottia gigantea. The sequence goes on along the minus strand of NW_008709614.1, from coordinate 194,890 downwards.
TTACGAAATGTCAATATGCCATATTTATATGGTGCTACTATATAGTGTTGACATTCATACATTTGTTATTTATATGGAGTTCAAGTTATTGTTCCTTTAATAATTAAGTTTAAATAAGGGATTACTATAAGAGTGGAAAATATACAATCATTGTTGACAATTTATCAAAACACGTGGCAAATCTTTAGATAAGGGTTTTCAAGGGTTTAAATGACACGTAAATATGACCCGATGGTAACCCTACCCCTAACTTAGTTTCTGTTTCATTTTCTTTACATCTTATGCTTAATTACCTTAAACTAAAACTTGCCTTAATATGTAAATTGTAGGGATAATTGGGGCCAAATGGCCACGAGATGTTTGTAATCAAGATACATAAGTATAGAATAGACTCACTGAAACATAACGATAGCGAAATATACGAAATGGACATCAGTGAAACTAATTCGATACCAGCTTATTTAACTGATTATAAACTTAGATAAGTGAAAATAAGACAAAAAAAAACCCTTGACCCAAACACTGTTCCTCAGATTGAATATATGTGTATTCCCTTAAATATATAACAACTCTATCTCCATACATGATGTAGATGGTAGGTGGTTCACATTATGAAAATAACTTTTCATGCTTGATCACTTGTCAGGGCTCATTATATTCCTCACGATATTCCTCCTTTCGTACGTGTGTTCATATTTACAAAACAAAATGTAAATACGACTACTTTGCAAGCATGTTGATTGGTCGGTTTGAAAATCACATGACCTCATGAATATATATTATCTCGGTCTTATTTACGAGGTTACCAGCTACAGATGATGAATACTGTAGATACTGATGCAAGATAAATAACGTGGCCAAATACACGATTTTTAAAAATTTGCTTTGAGTTTTTAGGATCTCATTTGAAAAGTGGATTTTAGGATATACACCAAGTTCTCCCGTACATTTCTTTTGTTTCATTTCAAATTCTTTCTCGTGTATTTCAGTATTTCCGCTATGGATCCACAAATGTATGGTTCTCAGGATTCCTGGATGGGTCATTGTGGAGATGCAAGTTTTATGCCCAAAATCGTACAACGTCGAGCAAAGAGAAGTATACCAGATAACGATAAAGATGATAAATATTGGGAAAAAAGGAAACGGAACAACATGGCAGCAAAACGTTCTAGAGAATGCAAGCGGCAAGCTGAATCAGATGTTAGAAATAAGGTTTCTTTTCTTGAAGAAGAAAATGCATTACTCCGTAAAGAAATAAGCCTAATGAAAGCAAAGTTTGGTATTCCCCCAGATCAAAGTTTCCTTACCCAAGACGATAGATCACAGTGCATGCATGATATGCGAAATCCACGCCAAATTCACGATACTGGTGCAAAATCAGAGAGTGAGGACGGAAGTGATAACAGCATGATGTCACCTACTGGTTCTCGATATCCAATGGCCGGTATTGCTAAATCCATAAGCCCTTACAATAGGATGAACGCTGACATGCGCCGACATCAAGAACCAGCTAGGGTTAAGGCAGAAATGAATGGCTATGAGGTATATGCTGCTTGGAATCAGTTGCCTACAGAAAATGGCTATGTCAATCCTCAAATGTATCAAAATGGTGACAAATATCCGATCATGTCTCAAGATATATCAGACAAACACGCTTTATACGCTAATTACGAACGTTATATGGCGGAAGAAAACCCCACTATTAATAGATCAAACTTTCAGTATTATCCCTACCCAACACCACCTATATATTCTGGAAATACACCAGCACAGATACCAGCAGATTTAACTCTTTCCAGGAAAATTGATGTTCATTCTCCAGAAGATTGCTCCATCGATTTCACAAAGAAACTGGATACACCCCAACAGATAAGTCCTCTAAAATTACCAGTCAAAGCCGAATACTATGACAGTCAGAAAACTATTGGTATGAACATTGCTGGTCAATTATCGGATAGTTCTACAAATGGTGGTCATCATCGTTCAGATATGTCCAATAGTTCTCAGGATGAGGAGTATTATACCAATGCCGTCAACACTGACCAGGAGCTTAAGTCTAAATTACAACAACTGTCGTCACAGTATAATGAAATGAAAAAACAATAGCAGTCTGAATAACGGAAAATATTACTATCCGAAATTTTGGTATTGGATCTCTCGATAGTACTTTTTGTAATCAAATAAAGGTGATACCAAAATAATTACATCCCAGTAATCAACTTAGAGATGGACTGTGAAAATGCTTTAATAAGTAAAACGTAAGTAGGACGTAATCCTTCTAAATGTGCTAGTAACAATAGAGTTATTTATATAATGTTACGTTATTTATCAAGGGACGGGGAGACAGGGAAAGATTAATTTCGTTTTATTTGTGACTGAAATAAACAATCTGTATTTGATAGTAGCTATAATTTGTTTCCAACTTCGGACTAGTATCTCAGGAATCGTGGAAGTTTCCTTGTGATCGTGTGTATCTCGTAACCCATCACCTGATATCACATTGGATCATTTCTTATACTCATCACCGAAAACTTTGTATTAGGGGAGAATTCTTATTTTATTTGTGTATTAAAACCCAATGTATACGTTCATCAGAGTAAGAAAATCTTGGTGGATTCATTGGCCTATTATTAATATTATGAATGGTAGATTGTCATACAACGGGCCTAATTTATGGAATTTTGACGGGATAAATGGATGATCATAGCATAGAGTAACAAGATATTTCTTTTCGTTATATTTTCGTTAACTTAATGATTGCATGCCATCGTTTGTTGTTCAAATCTAAAACTTCAATATTTAAAGGGTGTCGTTATTTTTAAAAGGCATGAGGTGTATAGCAAAATATCAATATTTATGGAGTGAAGAAATGTCTTACAGTAATGATATCTCGCTTGTCAATCCATGAAAAATCTCCCAATTCAAATATCATTTGAGATTTCTTTAAAAACCATTGTCTCAATTATGTAACTTAACTGTATAGATATTTATAGTTATTTATTAAAGCATATGATATGATCAATGTTTTGTTTCGATCCGCCCATTGTCAAAGATCGAACGGTTTTGATGAACCTGTTGACGAGTTATTATATATACTCAATGTTTTTTTTATATATAAATTTAAAAAAGGAAAACGAAAATTATCTGATGTGAGGTATTGTTTTTCATGATATCGTTACTACAGAAAAGAATTCATATTCATTGCAAAATATTGTCAAATTCTTTACAGATTTCATGATCATCGTGCCTCGTCGGATACCAATAAATCGGTCTTTTGTCAAGTAACAAAGTTTTTCATACGAAACATGACTTCTGAATCGTTGCCAGTTCTGGAGGCGATTATATAATAATCTTGTATTTAACAGGTTCTAAGTTATAATTATAGGTTTGTATCTGATATATTATAATGAAAGACTAATTATCAACTTTTATTCCACGCTATTATATAACACTCTTATTATCATGTATGGTTCTTATTAAATGCACAAGTAAAAACGTAATCCGAAACTCCTGATCGCGTGTCCTGCATGTAATCTCTAACAGCTGATACAGTAACTAACCTGGGCTACACGCTCATGACTATACAGTACAGCAACACAGTCTAGGAAATCATACTAGTCTTATTCATGAATCCTTGCGAGCAGCAAGCATTGCAAAAAAAAAACAATCTGAATCTGGATATATTACTTAGCCCAGAAACGAAAATAATAAACATGTAAACGAGCAGTCCCCCACCCAAAGGCATTGTCAGGCCTGTCAGCCTCACTAGTATATTGGTCAAGTCAATGGAATCGCTAATAAGAAATGAGATGATGAATTCCTGGAAAACAATTCGCTACTAACTTCTAATCAGTATGGATTCAGATGTGGTCGTTCAACCACCACTCAACTTCTGGAAGTACTGGACTACCTAACAGAAAATATAGATTCTGCCATAACAACAGATGCAATCTACTTAGACTTTCAGAAGGCGTTCGACAAGGTTCCGCATAAGAGACTTCTCATCAAATTGCAAAATCTTGGCATATCTGGTAAAATTTTAAAGTGGGTAGAAAACTTCCTAACCAACAGAAGACAGAGAGTCATGATTATCTAAATCACACCACCATGGGTAGATGTTAATAGTGGAGTCCCCTATACTTTTCCATATATATATAAACGATATACCATCAATATTTTCCGATGACACAAAGATTATGGGACCTAGTGAACAGAACAGAACAAAAATTTATTAACTCAGACCCACAGCGTGGGTAACAAGAGATTACATGAAATATAAATATAACAATTTCTACACAATAATAATAAAAATAATTCAATGTGTTAACAAATATAATATTATTAAATCTTGTCTTGGATTATTTACATTTTAATATAGTCTTTTCAATATGATAAATAAATACACTTATATTTGATAAAACTCGTATATTATTATAACAAAATAAGTTTTTGATTTTATATTTTGACGAATATGTTGTATAATATTTAGGAAAGTACTTAATTCTGAAGAATAAAATCGATGGATGTTGACAGAGGAAGAGATAGTGATATTTGTCGCCTATTCCATTATTACATAGTGGACATTTTCTGTCATCTCTAGGAATTTTATTTCATCTTCCGGTTTCTATCGGTAATTTTAAATTTGAGATTCTGAATTTACATAGATTAATTCTTTGAGAAGAGTTCATTTTCAGCAAATATTCTTCAATACCAAAGTTTTGTTTAACTAGGTAATACAGTTCTCCTCTAGAAGAAGTACAAATATCATTGTTCCATTTTTGAATAAATTGGACTTAGGTTTTTTGTTTGATGGAGCATTTCAAGAGTTTAGTATTAAATGATATAATCGATTGATTCAACCATACATAAGATAAGCCATTGTGATCTAATATTTCTTTTATGAATTTAATATGTTTAAACCGTTTCTGACCTGTTGTATGTAACTGCAAGACGAGACTATGTAATTTATGCGATCATTTCTCAGAGTTTAGATCGACAAGCTTTGACCAAAATACAATCATATGTTGTTGAATAGTGGACAGCAGTCTGATATCACCTATTTCCAAGGAGATTTGAACAACCTAGTAGACTGGTTAAATAAATGGATGATGCCGTTCAACATTTAGAAATGCAAGTCACTCCACTTTGGATTCAACAACCCGAAACACCATTATTACATAGGAGACCCAAACAGACCCCTTAACCAAGATTTCCAAGAAAAGGACCTCGGTGTAGTTTATCAAGAGAATAGTTTGTCACAGAATAGTAAACACTTGGAATTCCTTATCAAATTCTGTCGTGGAATCTACAACCCTGAACCAGTTCAAATCCAACCTTAACACTGCATGGAAAGATGACCAGTTGAAATTCTGTCCAAGATCCATGCTATAACAACAAGGACTTTATTATAAATAAAACAGCCAATAACAACTCTACAATTTTTAGTCATAATTAGTGCACACCCCAATCAACCAATCAACCAAACAACAAGTCAACTTTAAGGTGGTCTAGAAGCAGTTAATGCTTACTTTAAACAGAATACAGTATGAACAGTATGAAGGCCAACTGATTCAGTAATGCTACGTCCTCTGGAAGTCAACTCCTATGACCCTTTAGTTTTCTTATAATACGTTTGACCTAGGTAATCTCATAACTAATTAAAGTGTATGGAAAAGGGCTTTGGAACCCAATGCTAAATACAAATCATAAATATTCGGACTACGTTTGATGATCTGATTATTCGGATTACTAAAAATCAGTACTGATGAAAACTATTAAAGGGAGATAACTAGAATGTCCAACAATGGCTGCGCTCGTGAATTTAGACAATAACTTGTGAAAAAAGGTTTTGATTAAAAGAAGAAACAATATGTTAACTCCAGTTTTTCAGTTAGACCAAAACAATACATTTGTTTATTTCTGTATTAAAGCCCCATATTGTAACATTTCTGAAACAGAAATATTCGTAGAAAACAATGAATTTAAATTTTTCTCAAAACCTTATTTCTTACGATTGAATTTACCTGGCGATCTTGTTGAAGATGGGAGAGAGTCTGCCAAATATGAGGGCGAAAAAGGTATGTGACAGGAAAAATTGATTTTTATCCGAGTGTTTACATTGATTTCCTCATTCCTGAAGGCTCTACAGGTACCGTACAGGAAAGTTGATAATACCCTTAGTCTAGCATACCCAATGAGTCGTGAGCAAAGTTAGAATTGACTATTTCTCCCTTTTCACAAATATTCTAAATAAATTCCAGAATGCCATTAATTTTTAATCACACCAAATGCCACCAAAATAAAAAAAACACATAATTTTTTAGAAATTGTTTATTCTATTGCGTAGCCTACAAATAAATTATACCAAATTATTTGTCCAATGTGAAATGTTTATGTATTTTATTGCAGGAGAATTCAACATTAAATTCCCTAAAAAGATTCCAGGAGAAGTGTTTGAAGGTTTAGATCTTTTGACTAAGTTGTTAACCCCTAAAGGTGAATTATCTGCAAGCCAACCTCTTCTAGAAATTATAGGTATGCCTTTGTTATCTATGTTCATATTAAATCTAAAACGGTAGCATCACTTTATTCTTGTTTACCAAATGATGACTCAACTTTCATTATTGTTTCATTAAAAACCAATGATTGAATATGATTGAAAATCGCGGTAAAGGATCATGCATAATTGATAAACTGAATTGTTGAACACAGTGACACAGACTTTGTCTGTTAAGTATAAATGTGAATGAGAATAAATATTGTATCCAGAAATTTATGTTTTTTTATTACTTTGCAGATGAATTTTTGCAGTGCGTTCTTTTCATTCTTTTCACTTTTATTCTAACTTCTACAAATTTATTTTGATCGATATGAAAACTTACAGATAGTTAGACATTTTGATTGCGATCTAAAATCAATTTTCAAAGTTTCGATATCACTTTCGGTTTTGACGTTATTCACTCGTAAAGTTGAAATTGCAACTTCTGGAATTTTGCAGTTATTTGAAAAATTCTTTTTGCAATTAGTTAGAGTAGCTCCCATAAAGATGTTGGAATGAATAAATTTCACCCGGAAGTATAGGGTCAGACACCATCTTGACACGCCTAACTTTTATAAAACTCGAAATGGGGCCTCAGGGGCAAAGCCGATGTGTGTGATTTTAGTGTCTATAGAATCTTCAATAGATTGCTTACAAAATTTTGGAAGCCGATTTTTGAATTTTGGCTTTGCTTTTTTTAATTTCCGGTTTTATTTTTTCAGTAATTGTTATAACTGTTAAGGCATATATTTAGTTACCTTGACCTTTGGTGACCTTGTGATCTGCACAAATGTTGTTGCCCCTAACAAGATCTATCTATTTATTAACTTTTGTCAAGCGATGTTAACTTCCGGTTCTAGAGCCATTTGAAAATCGCAATTTTTATCTTTAAAGGGCTCTGTCACATGACCTAATTATACGACAAAATTTATTTAATTTCCTTAATGTGTACGATTTCTCCTTTCTGAAGATATATCACATTTGATATATTGATCAATATTGTGCTTTTTAAAATTTTAAAATTTTACACTGACGTCTATAGTAACTGTGCGTAATTTGGTTTTTGCCATATAAACTCAAACTTTTAAGGTATAACAACGAATATCTCATGATCTAATAATTGTAGATGCTTGAAATTTTAACATCATTTAACATTGTAAACATGATAGCAGACAGAGCAAAATTTTGGGGGTGGGCTTGGCACATCTGGGTTAGATTTACATATATATTATGTATTTGTAATTTATCATAACTTGCGAAGTATACATTTTTCACAGATAATATTTTGCAGGAACATAGGTCAGTAGTTTGGCCAATATCGTAGGAAGATAAATTTGTTTTTTTTTTTTACTTTTAAAAAAGGAATAGGTTTTACAATTGATTAAATTTCATCTTTGATGACCACGACCTTTTCAAGGTTAAAAGTCATTGATGTATAATGTCAATTCATGTTTTGATCTATGATGTCCGACACCTCTTTCTGGTTTTATAGGCTTCCAAAAACAGCAATTTTCAAAACATTTAACGCTCATATCTAGTGACCTTGACCTGTGGTGACTATGTCGCCTGAACAAAAGTCATAGCAATTGACGACATCTATCACATGGTGCCTTTGATTTTGTTGTACAATGTTTACATCCGTTTTTATAGCCATTTGAATATTGCGAATAAAACAATAACACAAGTCGAGTGTCAGGAATATTATTAATTGTTTGGAACATGGATTCCTATATTTCAAAAATTCTAAATATGGAAGAGACTGATCCAATCCACACACAAAAAAATAAATTCTAAAAATGTACTTTTTAATTTTTACAAAAAATAATTTAAAAATGTGTTATAATTGTATTGTTGACCAGTGAAAAGTTTTAAAAGAAACATAAGGGGTGTATAACCATGTAATACATTCGATTTACTGGTATATTAGAAGGGAATGCTATGTAGAAGCTGGAGTGGTATCGTAAATTTTTCAGCAGAATCATAAATTCCCTGAATTCAACACAGTGCTGTTGCGCTGCTTACGGCTCTAGTTTTGTCTGTTTTATGACCTGTTTTTTCAGAGATTGTTAGCTCCATTTCAGTTAACTGACCGAAAATATATTAATAGTTAACATCAGTTATGATGACCCTTTTATATTTCCTGTAGGTCTTCCAGTCTTTATATAATTGCCAAGCTAAATACGTGCCATTGTCAATTTCATTTTCTTACCATAATTTAATACGTAACAAGTAACTTTTAAATTTCAGGTTCGAATCCTGATGTTTTACCAAGTGAGTTATTGGAAACTGATGAAATAGATTGGTATATAGACCAGAAACCCTGTACAGACAACTCAATCATTGGACAATATTCCTATGGCTTTGCTGATAAAAAGTCACAAGTTTTTAAAAACCTTAGTCAAGAATTAAAGTACATTATAGATATTAAGGATCCTGATGATTTGTCCAATGTTGAAAGAATCAAAAATTGTAGTCAACAAGAAGCTGACAAATTCAATGAAGATCATTATTTAGCTGATCTGTACCAAGATGAGGTGGTTGTGGAACTTGTTAAAGTTAAACCATATTGGTCTGATTTAAGTTATCAAGATAAGATTAGTTTTAATGACAAAGAAAGGGAACAATTATGTAATTTACCTAAAAAAGAGTACTTATTGGATGAAAATGACATCATGCCTGTTTATTTAAGTTTAGTCGACATTATATATTCCTATTGTTACAATCAGCGTATAACAGAGGGTGAAAATAATGTCGAATCAGGATGGAATATATGTAAACTCAGTTCTACACTCTCCTGGTTTTGTTATCAACCCAACATTAAAGAAACTATAATAACGTGTTTGAGAAGAAGCCTAACATTTCCTCTATACCGAAACTGGAAATTAGCAATTGATGTTTTAAAAGATACTGAAAAAATATTTTCCCTTGGGAAACGTCAGATTTTGAAATGTTTATTAGATATACATTCATTGTTCATCGATGAAGATTCAAGATATATTCTAAATAATTTATATATTACTGATTATTGTGTTTGGATACAGGTAGCTTCAGATAAACTAATTCAATCACTTTCTTCCAGTCTTCATCAGCTACACATAACTAAAACAGATGTTGGGCTTAACTTAGAAGACATAGAATCAGCAGCTAGACTAGTAATGGAAGAAGAAATAAGCTCTAATTTGAATAATCTAACAGTTAATGATAGTGACGATGATGATGATGAAAGTGGTAGTGAGAGTTCAAGTGAGTCAGATAGCGAGAGTGATTCAAGCCAAAACCCAGATAGTGATATTTGCACTCAGTTATAGATACTATTCATTAATTTTATCCAGAAGAGATGTGTTGGCATTAATTCCCTTAAAAGCTATCTCTATCAATCCTGTTCATCTCAGTTAAAAATATAAATTTGGTGTTTCATGTGAGTTTTTATTGATAACATCTATAATAAGATTATTACTTGAAGTGTTTTTGTACATTGCACAATCATGATCTATTTAATACTGATGTTTGCCAGGTGAATTAATAAATTCCCTTTATATTGAGACTCGGAAAATAACGAGGTTTTCAGAGAAGATCACAGGCTATTATAAATACCGCCTTTCTTTTTCTCTTAACTAATTATATTTACAGTAAGGTATTGGGGAAAGTTTGATTCAAAATTTGTAAAACCTTTAGACATTTTATATTAATTTACGCTAACCAATATCAAGTAAACAGAGACTGTGCTAGACACAGTTCTGATAAACAAAGCATGATGGATACTTTAATGATCTCGAACTAGTGAATGTTCCTATAGCAACGGCATGATATTGATATTACCGTTGATAAAGGATCTTGGAACTAGTGCTGAAAAACCGATTCCCTTGGATTATGGATGGTAAATGACTTATCAGTCAGCATATGAAGTAATTTCGTCTTTTTATCTAGTATTGTCGGATTTAGACGAAACTTGTTGAAATAGTTCAAATTGAATCCTATATTGAAAATATTTGATATAGCTCGTAACACTCTAAAAGGCATCAATCTAAACGGTTTTGGTCCAAAATGGTGCCCCTGTTCTTCGAGAAGTTTTCAATTTTGAGCTAATAAACATTTAATATTTTAGGAGTAGATTCAGATTAAACGTGGTGTTGGGTGTTAAGAGTGAAGAAGTTCCTAAAAACTTCTATGTAAAGCACTGGCCAAGGTCACAAATAAAGAGATAAATGTTCAATACAAGATAAGGTGAAGTTAGCATAGTTAGTATTAGGTTAAAAAAACAACCACGAGTAATCTACAATAAACAAAAGTCTATAATATGAAAGTTTTCTTGTTACCAGTTCTAAAAGAAAAGAGTATTTATAGGTTCTGAAAAGTTAAACATCTATATATAAGGATTAGAATATATTATACTTAATGAGTTAGAAAATAGAGAGGGGGGTCAAGTATTATTGGATTCAATGGGATCGAGTCTACAACGGACCAGAAAATTACTAAGGTTTTTATTGCGCTTATAGGCAATTACAAGTCGTTTGGTATATACATTCGGAAATCTGTTCTGTAATTCACTGTAATACTGTTTGACGATGGATGAGGTTTTGGCAGCTGTATGATTAAATGTGGCAACAAATGGAATCATTTGATTATCATGCTGGATGTTAAGTCCATTTGGAGCCACTGTTTGGAGTTGGTCCATCCAGTAGCTTTCTCTCTGTAATCGTTTGGTTTTTGGTTTGATAAGATCAGAGTCAGGAATTGATTCAATAGGCATGATAAGAAGGAATGGAATGGTCAGGTAAATTAAAATTATGAGAAATTGGTCTATTTTTGCTATGAATTATATCAAAGCGATGGCCGCTAAATCGAGTTCGCAACGCGTTCTGGGTTTCGCCGACGTATTGTTTGTCACATTTTTTACACGAAATTAGGTAAATGATATTTTTATCCGTACACCTGAGACGTTCTATAATTTCAAATATTTTTCCGGTTTTTTTTATTTTGAAAATAATGAGACATATGGATATGTTCAGGTGCGACACCGAGAACCTCTACATGGTATTGCGCCAAAGTTATTTATTGGAGGAGGGGGTTCATTAATTTTCAAAAGGTCCAAAACAGTGTCATTTTTAATTTTGCGCAAGAATCGTTTGGAATAGCCCCTCTCTCTTAATTTACTGAAAACTAGTCTACAAGCTGCATCAAAATCTACTTTTTGAGTGCAAATTCTAAAAAAACGATTTGATTATTCCCGTAAAAGTATGTTTTGGGTGAAAAGAGTTTTTATATAAAAGTTGGTGAGTATCCGTTGGTTTAAAAAATTCTTTGATGTCTAATTTGTTTGTTTGAGAGAAACTTGGTCCTTTGAATACAGTAGTATCCAAAAAATCCATACTTTGTTCAGAAATATTCGCAGTTAGTTTTACAGAAGGGTGATGATTATTTAAAATTTCAAAATATTGCCAAAAATTTTTCAAAGAATCGGTCCAAAATAATAAAAATATCGTCAAGAAACCTTCCATAGAAGATACTCTCCTCTAGGAGCATTGGTCAAGGTCACAAGACCTAGGCTATTTATTTTACATCAAAGATCAATTTTATGGAGGGGAGCGTTGCCGGAAGTATTTACAAAGTCAAACTTGAAAACAAGGCCTCGACTTTACAAAGTCATATTTCAACATTACACAATTACAAAATAAACCTTCCTAAAATCAAAAAGTCAATGTACTTATTACAAAGTAGAGATATTGATAGTTTACTTTTCAAACTTTATTTCACATCAGACACCATTCAAACTTTCCTTTAAGAAAATGAATTCTTAACTTTGCATTATTGACAATATCAACTATGTCTTCTTGATTTTGCATTCGTGAAAGATGTAAGTTCGACCACTTTTTTCTTGAGAGTTGTAAAGTCAACTTCTGAATACTTGAACGTTTACCATATAAGGTAACGTGACCTACTTCTATTACATAATCCGGAAATTCACGGAAACTAACGGAAATATAAATCAATAATTTCTCCTTGTCAAAGGGATTTAACTCTAAATAAGCCTCAAAACCGGATGTTCAAATGCGGCATTGGTCAAGGACTCACTCCACTAATTCATTTGCCATCTCTTCCCATGTTAAAACACGAAATTCAACCTTCTATAACTTTTTCCAGAAATCTCGTTGAAAGCTTTCCAATATGTCGAATGAAAGCCTGACCAATTCTCAATGTCTCCTAAAAAATTCATTATATGATGACCATGAAAATTTTGAGCTACTAAAATTGAAAGTAGACTACTACCGGTTATACTCATCCGCTAGAGTTTGGCACTTCACAAAACGACTATTTTTAGAATTAGCCTTCCGCCTTTAAGTCTCTCATCATCTCACCAAATCTGAAAGATAATGCAATTTCAGACATCAAATTCCAAATCTAGACCAAATTTTACCCAAAAATAGGCAGGCAAAAACCCCAAAAGGGAGAGAGAAAGAAGATTTCTAAAAATAGCCTGGACTACATTCCTATACAATCATTTGCATAAAATGTTTTAGTGGAGTGAGTCCTATATATATGACACTTCGTCATTACTTGTATTGTTATTGTTGTAATTAAATCAAAAAACGAAAAATTTGTAATTCATTTCTTATTCAAATGAAACCTCTAAAAAGTCGTGTAATGAATAGAATCATTACATAGTTATCAACATTTCTTTGGCCAGTGAGGGATATCTAATATGGATATTGAAAAATGGCCAATTTTTTCCAGTGGTCTCCTTTGGAATTATGAATGCAATTGTTGGTGCCATTGAGGTCCTGAGATGCCAATCTAACATAATTAAGGTGTACAATGGGGAGAAATGCTTTTTATTCCTATAATCGCTAAAATATGGCCATTGACGAATATCCAATATGGCGGACTGGCCAGTCAAAGACAAAGCCCCTATATGGCCAATTTTTGCACAGTCCATAGTAATGGGGGTGGGGCAGATTTTTGGATGGAATTGGCGCAAACTCAATCACATAGTGCCTTGGAATTATGAATGACATTTTCTCTTTCAAGATTGCCTAAATCTAGATATACATACATGAGTTAATTAAAGGGCAGACCGCTTTTTTGTAGGTCGAAAAAAATTATATTGCTCAAATTTGTGAAAACTATACACCAAAATCTGTAGAAATGTATTCCATAACGCATCTGGAAGTTTTAACTAAAAAAATCCAGCTGTTAAATTTTTAACGCCAAAATTTTACGTAAAAGGTTTCGTCACCTTTTAAAGTTCTTTTAAAGTAACTTTATGACACCAGGTAAGCTAACTGATGAATATATACTCATATTGACCTTTTGAGAACTTTAATTTTATATTCATTCCAAGACGTAGTATCACTTTAATAATAGTACGCAGTACTCAGTTTTTAAAACAAATTCAGTTTGATCAAGTAGATACATAGATATAAATAGCATACTTAAGAAATATTTTCAGGTATAGTTTACGACGTTTTTGGTAATGAAAATGTTTTACAAAAAAACCAAAATGCCCCTTTCAATAGAAATGTTATACAGGACCTGGAACTTATTGTTTCACGCTGTTCGATCTTCAGACAACTGACCTTTCAGTCTTACTGGAGTTTGTGTTTAGGTCCTGTTTTTAACTGAAAAGCTTCCCACCATAATGCCCCTAACTACACATCTCTTATACAAATTATTCTTGTTCAGTAGGGAAACAGGCTGAAATAGATCAGTTATCTGAAGATAGCACAGCGTGAGTAGTAACCAAATGTTTCAAGTTCTGTTTTAGTACATGTATATCGCTCTACAATAATTGATGTATTGAGCACAGTGAAATAGTGAAAGTATTTTGAAATTGTACTTGCGTTAAGTAAATAGTTTAAAACCGTTCACAGAAACATAATTTCTAACTCGTCTGAGGTCTTATTAATCTACATATACATCTTAAATAAATTATAACTCTAGTTTCTGACTCACTAACAAGAAATGATGCAATTTTTACAAATTATGCTTTTAATTAGAATGTATCCGATGATACAAATCTATTTCAATCGCGAAGGGCACATTTACAAGTAGGTCTTTTTAAGGTACTAAAAAGACACTTTGACCCAATCCAGTGGATCCTACATGTGGGAAAGTTCTGGTACAAAAAAGGTCAATAGTCAATAGTGAGTTTATGGGACTAGCACTATTGTGTATATATACATGTATATATATATAATTATTATATCATTGTCATGTTATGTTAATAATAGTCTGATGGTATCTTAAGGAGTGAAAGCGCTGGCTTTATATTTTGTGTGTTCTTTCCTGAATGCATTAATTTTGATATGTATAAATATTTATGTAGACAAACTGGTTAAAGTACTTAGGTGGAATATATCAAAATTAATGAATCAGGAAAGAACACACAAAATATAAAGCTAGCGCTTTCACTCCGAAGAGATCAACAGGCTTTTATTAACATAATTACATATATTATTATATCAAACGCGTTTCCTTGAATTTTGCTCTCATATTTTCTGCAATGAAATGTTTTTTCGTAAAATTGGCACCTCCGGGTTTCCTTATCGAAAAATGTTCGCTTCTCAATTTCTGATTTGATTGTATAAAATTAAGTCCAAAAATATCATACAACAGTGGTCCACATGCTTGGTCTATTATTTGGACACTTATAAAGGGGATACGATTTCGCCAAGCAGAAGCTGCTAGTGTGGAATTTGCCTTACTAGTGCACATATTGTCCTTACAGCTTACTTCTCCAGTTGATGTTTTCTTTATTATCTTCATTTTCTCTTCTTCTAAAAGCTCTATCCCAACAAATTTATGTAATTCAAATGACTTTTTTATTGGGTCACCAGCAATATCCTCATACATGACAACTTTTACCCTTTCTGGATGCAATGCTTCTAGTTCTCGTGCTATTTCTAAATCATTTAAAACTCGAGAACAAAAGATTTTAGCGACGTTGTACAAGTTATTGTTCCATTCATCGGTATTGATTGCACCAGTTTTATGCATAGAGAAAAGAGTCGCTCTCGGATCCCGCACCAACTGAATGATTTTTAAACTTTGGTGTTTTTCCATCATTTTTCTGTAAAATGACATTTCAGAGCGTATTGTCTTAATGAGTATTCCTTTAGCTCTACTACATGCGTTTTGAAATATTGGTAAACAACTAACAACGCCCTTGGTGTTGGAACTTTCGTGTAGACATTGTAAATAGTCCCCAGTTCTCTGATTACCTAGATGTAGAAAAGGTGATTGTAAAGTAAATAGATCTATATTAAACACTTCACACAGTAAATAGTTATTCATTATATCATATTTTACCAAGCTTATATTCTCTGGGTTTATTCTGAAATATATAAGGAACGAAATCCAATCGTTTTGTGATAAATAAAATTGAGAGGTTTGAGGCAGCCAAGCAGCTACGCTCCAACAATTATTGGCTGCTGCCCAAAGAAGATAGTCAGAGAGAAAAAGGCCAATCTGGTACTTAGGCTCACTGGCCAACAGCAGCAGAACATTAGGACATGAATCCAATTTTAGATGCCATTACATCCTGAACCATCCAGACTAACTCTCCAAATTCTCCAAAGCTTTTAATATAGCTAGTGCTCCTAATCTTAATGTTATATTTCATAATGTAGTTTTACTTGTCCATTATGAGACTTTTGAAATGTTGTATAATTCTGGCTAAAATATTTTGTTGTATATTTTGATTTATATCGAATGAAACGAATAAAGATTGAATTAATCAAATATTCAGACAACATACAATTCACTCAATAGGGTAACAGTCTGTTCAGCCCACAATGAATTATATTAACCTTGTATGACAATAATTAATGGGTGTATGACAAATAAGAAGACACCGTCAATACCACTTCCTTCTGATTTGTGGAATCCCCATAAAGATAAAATGGCATGAAATATATACAGTGATGATACATACCTGGCTGGTCTGTTGAGATATGGGAAATATGGAATTCTTACTTTGCCATCCTTATAAATTCGGTCGAGACAATGAAATGGTTCAAATACGAAGAAAATATTAGGATGCATAGCAATTAATTCAGCAGTAAATGATGAACCACTCCTCATATATGTATGAATAATAATTTTTATGGACGGTGTGGTTCTCTTGGTGTTTTCCTTGCCAATGTAAATTCTTGCTTCAGTGGTTTCCGTAAAGCCTTTTATACCAGATGTTTTTTTAATATATTCTGAAAAATGAAAATCAAATCAATCTATACAATCCCGATTCACTACTAGTATTTCTGATCCCCAACATTCTTGTACTTAGAGCCTCTATAGCAAACACAAAATAATTTTGATATATCTGCTAGGTCAAGGGTCATAACCCGTACGAAAATTCGCTTAAGTCAAATAAAATAGTGAGTATTCCATGTCCGATATCCCAAATCCCGATAAATTTAGCTATTTTGCATTCAAAAGCCTATTTAAAATGTGTTCGAGTCAATGACCTGGAAAATTAACTCATTCGAGATGCTGTTGATCAACATAATCATCAGATCAAATAGATAGTGCCTCAAGTATGTATGTTCCCTATTTAGACATAGTTTATCTAGGTAAGGGTCATACATAAGTATGTCAAAACCATTCAAAACTGTAAATCCAGATCGCGTTCAGAATGATCCAAACCATCACATCGTCATTCATACCAAGTTTCGTCAGAATTCTCTTATATCTGTAGTCAGTTGCACTCACTCGGCGTTGATCAACAAGCAACATTTATGATTAATTTGGTGATGCAATGACAGTTGCGATAACTTTTCCAAATTGCGTGAAGTTGTTGAAAATACAGTTCTACAGTGATTCTGCTTCCTCTCAGTTCTTTTTTGACGATATTATAGATACACGAATCGCATTCTCCTTCCCCTTTCGTCGGGCCTGTAGCCAGGCTTGATTGTAAGTAATATATACGGAGGGGCAATGATGTACATGAATGTGTTTAGTTGTAGTAATGGAATTGGAATTTGGGGACAATTCATGTTTTTTTTTATCCGCCCCAAACCTTCCTATGCAGCCACCGGCATGCCCTTCGTCATTCAAACTTTTCAAATTTGACAAATAGGAGGTATGAAGAAGACTGCTTAGTCTATTCCCCCTGTTCCAATCTATTTAAAGACAGATTCAATGACATATATTTAAACGTAGCACAAATTTTTTTTCTCTTTTTGAATTCCAACGAATTCCACATGCTTAGACCACCCAAAGCGTCTTTGTACATTTTCAGAGTAAACTTATCATAAATTGTAAAAAAATTAAACCTTACCATGAATAAAATTATTTGACATCATGTACAAAATAAGTGCAGCACACATAGCTAGAGCACCCATATAGTGTATTTTTTTCAGTATTGTCCCGCTCTATAAAAATAGAATAAGACACAATTACACAAAACATTGGTAAAAACACAGCAGAGATTCGGAGCAACGAAATCAGGTTCTTTCTACGCGTTAGATGGCGATGAGAACGTAGTATAGGTCACAAAGTAAAGATTCGTGTTAAAAACAAGGTGCAAAAGTTTAGAAATAGTTAATTAATCATGGTAAAGATTAAAGTAATATCATTTCTCTTGGTAAAACTTGGTAAAGATAAGAATTAGTCTCCTTCTGTAATGTTGTTATGTAACATGTAAAAAAACTGATGATAAATCCTGTAATATGAAATCTTTTAAGAATAAACTCTGTATACTTCCGTTTATAAACATGGGGATATTGGTCTTGAATATGCATAAAAATGGCGTTTAATGACAAGTGTAAACAGTTTGAAGTCCGTCCAAGAACTCTTGCGCTGTAGTCTTCTTTATTTTGGTTTGGTATTTGGCATAGGTTGTAACTTCGTAACGATGGCCATAAAAACGAGTTCGCAACGCGTTCTTAGTTTCTCCAAAGTACTGTGTGTCGCTTTTTTTTTTTACATGAAATTAGGTAAATAAGATTTTGGTCACCAAATGAAAGTTGGTCAGACATGTCTTCGAATATATGCCAGCTTTTACAGAATTGCGTAAAAGGAGATACGTAATGAATAAGTGGACCAAAACCTAAGAGAAGATTTGCTTTATGTTGTATTGTAGGGTGGAAAATTTGGAAACATGTATTTGTATATCAAATCTGTGTTAACCCCTCGTAAACTTAAACGGCCTAGTTTCTTCCATCAGTCAAGAGTAGCCTGGATAATAAAATATTGTTGTGGCAGTGAAATTGGTTTTTGTTTTATTTCATTTATTTCATTTATTTATTTCATTTCATTTATTTCATTTAGTTATTTCATTTATTACATTAAGTCCATCTTTTTTTCTTTCAATGGGTATTTGGTATTTTTTACAACTTTTTTTTTAATAAATGATCAATTTATAATTCAGTGCAAGAATTAAAGTATCTTTTTATTTTTTAGGTTTTTAGACTACGAGTACGAATTTCCATTTTAACATATTGACCTTAACATTCATGAACATTGATTTAACTCTGTGCCAGTGCCTTCTGTTGGATAGTAACTTGTTACCTTTCAACCACCCTGATCACTAATTGAAGGGCATGAAGATAGTTGATAACGACAACTGTCGTTGACTGATAAGTCACGTGATAGGCGAGTATAGTCAGTCGTCATCTTGAACTCTATCCGAGCAGTGGGATTCGCCTTTAATTTTACATATTTTATTACTACAACAATTGGGTGGAGATTCTCTGAACTCTGAAAGTTTTTTGGAAGTTGTAGATCTTTTAATTTTGGTGTTTAATCGCTTCTACTGACGTTCTGTCTCGAGTAAGCCGTTCTACCAACTTTGATATAGAACTTCTCATTTTTTCAAGATGGCGGCTCCTGCACGATAGAATTTTTAGCGGTATTGGTCAATTTTATTATTCATTATGAGTTCCAGACCAAAACGAAACACAGATCCTCTACGATATTGGACATCAGATAAAATACGCTTTGAACTTTTTAAGCTAGGAATTTTGGGTCCGAGTTCATTTTCAAGAGCTGACATGAAGTAGTTGTTAGGAGCCAACTTGGATTTAGAGGAGATGTCTACTGGCTCATGTTCTGTACCAGTGTCTATACCTTTATCAGTTCCAACTTTGACTGATGTATCCACTTTTTCTGCTCAAGCATCAGCTACTACTCCCTTGGCAATTTTATCCGTTCCAGCAACAGATTTGACAATCTTACCAACAGTACCATAGGCAGTGATTTCAACTTCCATAATATAGACAGTGCCTATACCAGTTCCTTTGCCACTACATCCATTCAACCAGCGTTCAGGGACTCAAACGTCAATATCAGTTCATAACTTATCTTTGTTTTCTAATTTGTATGGTAGACCATTGTTATCACAGAATGTTAACTCAAATTCTTTAGAGTCCTATCACAATAGTGTAGGCCTTAGCCATATTCATGCTCAAGAACAACATTGTTCTCTACTTAACTCTATGGGAGTTACGAATCATTCTTTGTCCCCAGTGCCACTGTAATCTAATGTGCTTGCACAACCTAACCTTGTCAGTAGATCTTCTTTGATCTCTTGCTCAGATACAGGCTTAAGCCTTCCAGAATGTAATTTGAATAACTCTTTTAGAAATCCTGAAATATTGCATTATCATTTACCGTTGCAACAACATTTGCCAATAACAATTACTGCTTTTTAACAGGATTCAGATGTAACCTCTGCTACATTGCCTTTCACATTTGCTCAAACCAATTTTTTAAATGCTGCTACATTGCCTATTATTCATGCTCAGATTAATTTTTCTACTAGTATATTTCAGCCAGTAAACTATCAGTATAGCCCAAATCAGAGTCAAGTCAATTTAATGCATGGGTCAAGCAGCTATCCAGGTCAAATTCCTTTTAGTCATGTTGATACAGGTCAAGGTAATCAAGGTTTAGCTAATGTTTTACAATCTGTACTGTACAGTCTTCTAGTGTGCCTTAAGAGATCAACCCACAATTACAGGGTATGACTTTTTCAGATTTAGTAGATCATAGCAAGTTGCATAGAGTATTTGCACAAGATTTGGCTTATGTAGATATGGTCAGCCCTGAGCTTCGCAGGAAAGTCTTAAAAGGAGGACATGTATGTCTCAGTGGCGGAGCCAGGTTTACGTCCCAGGTTGCCCGAATTTCTAACTTAGTTATAAGAGTTTTGCAAACTCTTCGAGAGAAACACTATTGTTATTGGCAGAGTATGTTTACTCTTTCTAGAACACATGATACTACCCCCCTTAGGAGATCCACAAGTATTCAAGTTAATTTACGGAATGGGCTATCAATTTAAAAAAATATAGTTATAGTATAGGATATTCGGGCAAAGACATGATTTCATTTTTAAATTCCAAAAAAAAAAAGTAAAATCGGGCCGTTCAAAGAAAAAATGCCTTTCTGAAAAACTAGCCTTCGGGGCTGAATTGTTGCGCAAGGTAGTTGCTGGCTCTCGAGTCAATGTTGTAATTACTGTCATTCCACTCAGTTTTGACTAAAGTTCGAAACTGTTGTAGAGACTGTTTTATAATATAACTTGAAAACAATGCCTCGACTTTACAAAGTCATATTTCAACATTACACAATTACAAAATAAACCTTCCTGAAATCAAAAAGTCAATGTACTTATTACAAAGTAGAGATATTGATAGTTTACTTTTCAAACTTTATTTCACATCAGACACCATTCAAACTTTCCTATCGTCGCCGATAGGATTACTTCCCTTTGACGAGAGATTGTCTGAAACGGCGGAATTGATTAAGTTGGTGAGAGAGCAACTTGTTCAACTACAGCACAAAGAAGACTTGGAGTTACAACAGCGACAACTTGTACAACAGCAACAGCAGCATGAGAAAGACATGGAAGAACTTATGAGGCTTTTTCAGCTTAAAGCTGCCAACGCTAGAAATGAAGAAAATCCTTCTTCTCCACGCACTGGTTTCCTGTTACCTTATACACAGTCTGCTGCCTTTCCTCCATTTGCTGCATTTGATTCGACGACAGAACTGTGGCCCGACTATTGGTCTCGTTTTTGTACTTTTATAGCGGCCAATGCAGTGCCTGACGAACGTAAGGCTCGTGTTTTTCTAACCAACCAAACTGTTGTCGTCTATAAACAACTGGCCAACCTTGCAGCGCAGCAAACTCCACCAAAAGAAGAAATTGTTACATACATGAAGGAACAATTTGACCCTAAACTGTTCGTGGTTCGTGAACGTTTCAAATTCTGGAGCGACATGCAAAGAAAGCCCGGTGAAACGCTACTGGAGCTGGCAGCCCGAATTCGTCATGATGCGGCTACCTGTGACTTTACTTCGATCAATGACCCTCAGGATGAAGCTATACGACAGAGATTCATATGCTCTGTGAACAATGAAGCTGTCTTGAAGGCCCTGTTCAAGATCAAAGATTTTGAACTGACGTTCACCAAAGCTATTGATGTTGCCGAAGATGCGGCGAGGGTTGCCAAGGAAACTGTGTACGGTTCCAAGACCAAGCCCGTCAACAAAGTGCACCAGAAAAAGAACAAGAGTCCACACAAGAAACAACAACATCAGTCTACTTCCACAGACCAAGAAAAGTGCTACCGATGTGCAAAGGCCCACAAAGCGATAGACTGTCCCTACAAAGAAGCCAAATGCCATTACTGTGACAAGCAAGGACACTTGGAAGCTGTCTGTAGAAAGAAACAACAGCACGGGAAACGCGATCGATCGCAGCCTTCCGTGAAGAAGATCACAAAAGCAGAGGTCGTCAAAGCTATCCTAAGTGAAGTTTCCCAAGAAACTCCAAAGTTGGATGTACCTATCCAAATCCAGGACCGTCAGTTCATCATGGAACTGGACACTGCCACAACAGGCAATTTCATATCTTTGCCGGTATGGAGACAACTTGGAAAACCTGAGCTGGAAGTGTCAGACACCGTTACGAGTCTGCCAGCAAGCACGACCTACCAGTGCTGGGAACTTTCAGGAGCCAAACGAAGGATCCAGTGACTGGTAACCAGAGGTCAATTCCCTATATTGTCACCAAGATTCCAGATTTGAATTTGCTAGGACAGGACGCAACGCTATCCAGAGTTTGGGAATTTCTGTGGACAATGCTCTAGGACTGAGGAGCATAGAGAGTCAAGCCATGAGTGAGGATGTTTCTACTACACATCCAGAGACCTCTAACAAGCCTTATGCTTCCTTGCAACGAGATTGCCACAAACTTTGTGATGAATTCCCAGATCTCTTCAAGGATGAATTGGGATGTCTCAAGGATTTCGAACTAGAGGTGAAGTTCAAGTCTGATGCGAAACCAGTCTTTCACAAAGCACGCCCTGTTCCATTTGCTCTTCGAGATGACTTGGCTAAGGGTTATGAAGAAGGCATCGCCAAAGGAGTCTGGAATACGGAACACCAGTTGTACCAATTCGTAAGACCCCTATTTCTGGCAATTTGAAGCCTAAGTTACGGATCTGTGGTGACTACTCAGTGGGTATTAACGACCAGCTTGAAGATCATCGTCAACCAATGCCGTTCCCAGAGGAACTGATGCAAAGGTTTGGAGGTGGATTCGGGTACACCAAGATCGACCTTGCTGATGCCTACAACCAGATAAAGCTAGCACCAGAAAGCCAACGTAGGCTGACACTTAGCACTCACCGTTGGCTACTCCTGCAAGATCGACGTCCTTTTGGAATAAAGTCTGCACCTGGTTACTTTCAGGAGATCATGGAAAACTTGACCAGTGATCTATCTGGGGTTGCCGTCTTCCAAAGGAATTACAGCCAGATCCACAAGGAAGCCTTATCCATCATTTACGGTTTGCAGAAGTTCTACCAGTACCTGTACGGAAGACAGTTCGTTTTGGTAACAGACCACAAGCCTTTAACTTCACTGTTTGGTCCTAAGCAAGGGACACCACTTTTGGCAGCTAACGGACTAGCTCGGTGGGCCCTGTGGCTCAACCAGTTTGATTACACCATCGAGTACCGTAAAACAGGGGACCATGGAAACGCTGACGCCCTTAGTCGCCTGCCATCTGGAGATGACATCGATTTTGATAGGGAGGAAAGTAGTGAAGATATGGATATGGTGTGTGCCATCAAAGATCTTAGTCTTCAGGTCCAGCCTGTGGACGCTAACATCTTTCGTAAAGAGTCAGAGAAAGATCCAGTAATTTCTGCAGTAATGCGCTATGTTCGCGAAGGCTGGCCACCAAAGAGTGCTGAGATCAATGAAGAAGTCAACAAGTTCCGGAAGTTGACTGACTCACTTAACATCTGTCATGGATGTCTCGTCCATGGATCGAGAGTGGTGATTCCACAGAGCCTACAGTCCAAGATACTGAATTTGTTGCATTTAGGGCACTTTGGCATGGAACGTATGAAGCAGTTAGCTAAAACCGCTGTCTATTGGCCCGGCATCGATACAGCTATTGAGATGGCTAGCCGACGATGTGACTCGTGTGGTGTTCATCAGAACAAGCCATCCAAGCCCCCAGTTCACCCTTGGATGCTACCAGAGAAGTCCTGGAGCCGCTTACACCTGGACCATGCAATCAACTTCATGGGTAAAGATTGGCTGGTGATAACAGATGCTTACTTGAAGTAGCCATGCATTCACCCAACATCATCCACGTCCTCGAGAGCCACTATTTACATGCTGCAAGAAGACTTTGCTCATTTTGGATACCCTCACACGCTAGTCACTGACAACGCGTCAACCTTTCACCTCTGAAGAATTCAAGAGCTGGTGCAAGGAACGTGGGATAACGCACCATACCACCCAGCAGAACGCATGGTGCAGACTTTCAAGCAAGCTCTCAAGAAGTCTTCTCTGCCACCAAACCAAGCACTTCAAGAGTTTTTGATGCAGTACCGGAGAACACCAACGTCCTGTCCAGACAAATACGGACAAGGATCGACTCTCTTCTTCCCTCTCCAGCGCACACTGCTAAGGATAAGCAGTCCATGGAGGCATCAAAGTCTCAGATGACTAACTCGGGAGGTGTCGCCAAGGTCACCAGGCAGTATAACGTCGGAGATCCCGTGTATGCGCTGTACCA
This sequence comes from Lottia gigantea, assembly GCF_000327385.1. NCBI lineage: Eukaryota > Metazoa > Mollusca > Gastropoda > Lottiidae > Lottia > Lottia gigantea. Next base: position 170,315 of record NW_008709614.1, on the reverse strand, counting down.
TGGACCTCGTCGAGACAGACAACCCCGATGGGTACCCGCAATCATTAAGAAGGCAGTGCATTGGGTGCTCGCTGCTTCAACGTCTAGGTTATACCTCATGGTCCAGTGTGGAGACGACATTGGTAACAGTTGCAGCCACGCCATGCAACTGAGGAAGACAATGAACCTGGTGATGTATTAAACAATATTTCTGGTTTCATGACAGATCATCCAATGGAGATTTTAGATGTAGATCTTGCTCCACAAGCTCAGAGTCAAACCAAACCAAAGACTTTGCCATATGTTCCAGAGTACAGACCAGACAATCCAAGAAGATCAAAGAGACCGCGAAAACCTATTGAGAGATTCTGTTTGTGATGCTAAAGTTTAGCATCTATTTTCAGTAGGGAGGTGTTGTAGAGACTGTTTTAAATCTGTTATAAATCCATAATATATGGAAGGCTCACGTGACCACTTGATTATGTAAACATTCATTCGAGAAATATCGTGGCTTACAATGTTTTGTACATCATAGTACCTATAAGCAATAATGAGATATTGCCACTGTATTTAGTTCCTGTTTCTTTATTAAATCAACCTTAAAACCTTGTCATCTTGTCGTCCTTGTGAGATAATCAAAAGGGGACTATCAAAAACACAACAGAAACAACAGTAATTCTTCAAAGTTTGTGGATGAATACAATAGACCTATTAAATATCATGCCGGTAAACCTGTTAGCATTCAGTCTCAGGGTGCCAGTCGCAAGAGAAAGATCGTCAGTAGCAATGATGGTTCTAATAAAAACGAGTGACCAGATCGGACGTTAGTTAACAGAATTTTAGATCCTGTCACTGGTTATCATTGTGATTTTATTGCTTCTACTCCTATTGATGTTGATCGTTTGGAGTTTAAGCTCATTAAACTTCCTGATCGTGAATTTGTTTCATATCTCTGTAATAGACTCCGTTATGGATTTGACTCAGAAGCTCAGATTCATTTTGAATGTAAAAATTTAAAATCTGCTCCTGACTTTCCTGCCATTGTTGATGCTGTTAATTCAAGTTGACAGGGGTTATGTTAAAGGACTTTACACTGTGTTGCCTTTTTCCCAGATTAGAGTAAATCCTTCCAGACCTTGGACAGTTATAGTTTCAGTCGCTAACACTAACTCCTCGAGCTCAGTCACTCGGTTCTCTTGACTTTCTTCTCTTCGAGATCTTTGCAAATACAAGTTCTTCGAGCATTCAATCCAAGGAACTGTCAGTTGCGTGCAAGTCTGGTCTCTCTGTACCGATTTAGCCAAGTCAACGCCAGTTTCCTCATTTTACCGTTTATGTACATTTTGTGTATTTTGTATGTGTAGTCCCCGATCGCCAAATAAATATATCAAATTATTTGTCATGTTGTAAATGGATGCAGGGTTGGCTTTAAAGGCGTTGACTGGTCTATTTCATGTTATGATGGAATTATTATTATCTGAAAAACTAATTTCTTGAGAATGGTTGTGCATCTTATGCAGATTTGGGGTCCTTCACTTCAGTTTTAAGTTGATTTTATGTCCTTCAGATTTTGAACATGTCATGAACCTTCAACATAAGATTCAAAAGAGATGAATGGATCAATCATCTGTCAAGCAGTAACTTGTACTTAAGCCTTTCTGACTGATAAAGTTTATAAGGACCTATTAAATGCTATTCGGAATAAATCTTCTGAACTAGGCTTTGATTTAGATCTGAACGCTTTCTTAATTGACTTTGAGAAAGCAACTCGACAAGCTGTCTTTGGCTCATATGTAAATGTTAGGGGTGCTTTTACCATCTGACTCAAAGTACGTGGCGGGGGCTTAGTATCTGTTTATAAGAGTGATGAAAATATAATGTTATTTTGTGGCATGATGGATGCCTTAGCTTTTGTTATCTCTTGATCGCATGAAAGATGGAGGAGGTCCCCTTCCCCCGATAAGAATGCGCAGGTGGCATGCACCTTGATCAATGGAAAGTACATCTTTCCACCTTGAATAATGTAAGTCGAACCAATATTTTTGTCTGAATACTTCCTTATTCATGAACAAATGTGCTAGGTTATTTATATTTTTACAATGTTAAGTTTGTTTTAAATTTAATAAACATTTTAAATAATTAGCTTTTTGTGAAGGGGCTTTTTGTCCTAGGTGGTGATGTTTTTTCGAACGCTAGCCCAGGCAACACCCTTAAGCAGAAATACAAGTAAAAATATTTTAGATGTCATAAATTACTTACCCCCATTTTCCTTCCTATACTACGATTTGAAATGAAATATTTAAAAACTGAAAAGTTGATCAGAATCGATTTTGCGTCAAACAAATACTCCAGAATGTCGTATGTATAATAAGCGTCAAGTCAAATGAATTGTTCGTTACTGTCATCAAAATCAACTTTTCTTTGAATCGATAAAGGCAGAAACTGAATACTTAACATATGTTGTGCTATTAAAAGATTGAGTGGATCTAATAACTATTTTTTTTTTGTGTCATGTATTTGCGACAAAAGCAGATGTAAAAGAATATACAGAAATTTTTGTCGTCACAATTATAATACCAATTTATATTTTACATTTTATCTTTCAGGTATCAAAGACTATATCCAAAGCGGAAGAATACATGTGCTGTTCCTGTGAGAGACTCAAAATTATATTCATACCTTCCATCTATGCTGCAAAATATTTTAAAGAGTTTGGAAGAACTGACAGGGGCAATTCCCTCAATATTTCCACTTCACACCGGTGATCCACGACTGATCTAAAGGTACATTGCCAGCGTTAAACCAGAAGCCATAAAAGATTTGGTTGAGAAGAAGAAAACAAGATTTTCTTAAATATTACTTTTTGCTCCAGATTAGTTCTAACAATATTCAACAAAACAACATCGTAAAATTGTGTTATTATCAGACAAAGCATTAACAAAAAATCTGGACATGTTACTGGGAACTACCTATATTAAATCCTGTATATCTGCACTGCGAAATGTTCTGAGAATTTTCATAACGACGCAACTTATGTAAAAAATGTAAAATTTCTATATGCTGTGAACTGTCATTGTAGGCGTTCATCTCTTAAATAGCCATCTCCAATATCTATCTTGATCCAGAACTGTCGTGTCCATTTCCTGGAAATAAATAATCGTCCGTATTATGTACATATTTTGTAGTTGATTAGTTTATTTTATATATTGATAAAATATTGTTTAAATCAAAAGATAAAGCTCAAGTTCCTTTTGTAGACATTGTTTAAATATAGTGCAGTTTTACTCGGAAATTTGATTGTGTAATATGATTGTGAAACTTCACGTTTTTCAGCTATGCGATGCCTCTGGTAACTTTTCTAGAGCATCTTCCGCTGAATCACTGACAATGACTTGGTCTTCCCCATACGGCTTGAGACTTATCTGTTCCTAGGGTAGATGCAGAAGAAACAGCAAAACCTCCACGGGTTGTAGAGGGTCAGTGATGATGGGGTATGTCACTAGAACTTTAAAAGTAAAATATTTTAGCTTACTGAACAGAACAGTCAAAGAAAAATTCTACATGAACTATTTATTTAGCATTGGCCTTCAAATTTTGCACTGGAGGTGTAATAGAAAATACTTAAAATTAGTGTTATAATTTTGCACAATGAACAAAATATTCCGAGATAAAAATCAAAAATGCCAAACAGGTTGCAACCACACAACAAAAGCATTCTTAAGCTAAGATTCCATATACGCGTCATGCGGATGCGTCATGCGGACATAAAATGGCCCTTGTGGATCCATCATGCGTCAAATATGATTCTATATGTGCGTTAAACGTATGCGTTATCTTTCTTTTGACGCACGGACTTCTAGACAGATGGATGCTTTGGTGCATAAAAAAGACAGGGAATCCCCACAAAATACGTCACATTTGGGAGATATCCGCGCGGAAAGGCGTCCGGGTGCGTCAAAAATCGCTACACCCGGCGATTTTTTTTTTTACGCATGACGGGAGACCATTTGACGGATACCGCTTCCGCATATATGGAATCATACCCTCTTAAACCAACCATTTCGATTTTTAACGCATGACGGATGACGCATGACGGATCCGCATGACGCGTATGGAATCTTAGCTTAATCATCACATTGTAAACATTTCACCCTAACGAAGCCCCACTACAATCCATAGCCACTAGTGTATTTTGGTATTCTATTTACAATCTTCAGCACCAAGAAAAAATACACTTAAATTCATTTTTAAAAAAAACAATATAAATTAATTGAAGTAATTATACATTTAGGATTGTAGGCATATACAAATAACTTTGATTGTCGTCAAGATAAAAATGAAATGAAATTTATCAATCGCTATTTTACACTGACAAAAATAAGAGGTGAAATACCAAATGAAACTAAATATGTTCAATTTTTGATAATTACCACAAAGGAAAAATGGGATATCAAAATGGAAATATCTATACAACTTCATAGATACATAAAGTAAGTATTTATCACCCATAGTCCCACATACAATTCCATGAATCCATCCTTGTCTAGAATTTTTTATCTCCGACATTAAGATCCAATGCCAAGTAATAACTGTAATTGAAAAATATTCCTTGTTAAATGTATGTTGTACATTGTTTATATGAATACGTTTTAAAAATATGTTCTAGATGTGTATAAAAAACAAAAATAAATAATAATAATAGGGACATATAGGTCATTTTTTGACCAATCATAAGTCTCAGAAACTGAAATTTGAGCCTTCAAATCCATGTGTGTCCAGAATTATGGATGTTAAAATGACGACTCAGTATCTTATACTCTGTGGTATAGCCTATATAGAAATAGTGAGTAAAATTCCTAGCTTGAAGTATTTTTTAAAGGAATTGAGTAATTTTCATACATTTCTAGTTCTTCTGAAGACAATTTACATATATTTAAGACTAATAACAAACCCCCGAAATGGCACATCTGTGACATTAACTTAGTCAAAACGCGTAAAATTTGTTCGTGAGATTTCAGTTCCCATCTGACACGAAATTTGGCGTGGGCCTATCGATGAGATTTGAACAGTTTGAATTTAAGGGTTTTTTTGTTGAACGAATGAGTTGTGGCCCTTAACTAAGTCAAAACGTATAAAAACGAGTAAAATTTGATCATATAAAAAATTGGCATCTGACTAAAAGATTTTGAGTAATTGCCCTTGACTTAAAACTTGTCAAATTTGTTCATGCTCCCAAAAGAGTCCACATTTCATTCCATTTGAAACTTTGTGTGATCATTGGAATTGATGAATTTGAGTATTGAATATAAACTTAATCATTATGGTTCATGTTGCTCCTTATTAAATCTAGAAATGATACAGGTGCTGTGAGGACGTAGGCTATGTTTACCTTGTCTGGCAAGCTATCTTTGAATTCTGATAGATCTACAAATTTTCTGTGTAAGCCTATTACCAATCATTTTTACTTATCGAGTTACTCCATATATACCACTATAAAATACACATGTCAGTCAACATTAGTTTTGTCCTCATACAACAAACTAACATAGCTGTAGTCTGATAATGTTCATTCATTTTAGAGTTATTCCCCTTGTGTCAACTCCTGTGATAAAGATCGATTAAGTCGTTGAGTTTACATTAGTTACGAGAAATTCTGAAATTACAAGGCTCTAGGTTAGATTTGAAGAGAGGAAATAATTTTGTTGATTTTTAACTAAAAGTAATAGTAACAATAGGTATTTGATAGTTTTAGTGAAGTTAAGATATGAGCTCTTATTTCTAGCCGCAGTGTTTTATCAATCATTTTTTATGAATTGAAATCAAATATTTCCTACACTGTTTTCTCATTTCTGAATTGAAATTTGGCAATTTTTTTCATAATTGCAAAATACTACTGAGAATCTTAAATAATTTTTGGGTTGGTGAAAATCACTGAACCTTATATTTCTATGGACCCAAAGACATTCTAAGACAAATGGCATGTAGATCTACAGATGGAAATGTTATTTTGAATATCGCAGTGGATATTTAGCCGTGAAACGGTTTAGTTTCTTTTTCGCTATATTACCGGCCCTTCCGTTTACCCATGTGCAGAAGAAGACTCTGAAAGCAGCTGGACCTTGTTCAACATATTTCAACATATAGACATCCCTACCTATCCCTAAATAAGACACTAAATCGCATATTTGACACTAGATTGTTTGTTTGATTTTTATTTTCCTGTTGCGCATGGGTAAACGGAAGTGCCGGTAAAATATCGAAAAAGAAATTAAACCACTTCACGGCTAAATATCCACTTTGTTTGAATATTTATGAAGTGAAGAATTTAATGTGCCGGTAGTCAAAGAGTAGACTTTTAGGCCTATAACACAATCAGTAGCCTGGTAGGGTAGGGTAGGGTAGTAATGTATTACTAGTATTAACTACTAATAATAATGATATTTTGTTTTCGTCAACTATTATTTTTTTCAAAAAATGTTACTGTTGGACATTGCGTAAGATGTCAGGACTTGAATAAATAAATGTCATTTTATTTTTTTTTCTTTCCAAATCCATGTAAATTGCTCCTGTTCAGTACAGAGTCTGCTAATTTTTATAAGAAAATCTAACATTAATTTTACAGCTTCAAACAATGGATTCAGAAGAAGGTAAACAAGAAAATGGCAAAGAACTTCAAGAGCATCTTACAAGCATCCAAGAAGGTGAGAGTTCTTTTGAAAATGATGTTCAACGTCCTAATCAAGAAACAGAGAAAACTTCAGAAAGTAAAAATCAGGATAGCACAAAAATTTCAGACATTGATAGTCCGAAAACAGATAAAACTTCAGAAAATGAAAACCAGATGGCTAATACAACAGAAAATGAAGGTCAAAATACACCCAAAACACCTGACAGTGAGAGCCAGAAAACCACGAAAACACCAGAAAGTATGAATAGATCCAAATCTGCAGCAAGTGGAGAGTTAGTTTTTGAAGCAAAACGAAAGAAGAAAAAAGTTTCCACAGATCCAGATTCTTATGAAGTAACATTTGTTGTTACCATAGCAATGGCAATTCCATCTAGTAAGTTCATTAAATTTTTAACAATTTCTTTACATAGTTCCAAAACATAAAGTAATAATTTACATTAATAAACACTCAATTAGATGTCTAAAAGTCAAGACTTCAGATCTTGTTAGAAACTTTGACTAAGCTTATCTCATTTAAAATATTGTGGGTGACCACTTGAAACCTCGTATATGTCATATTTGGTCATTTTGACTTTTTGGTACAGTTTGAAAGCTCGTAGAAGCGCGGATCTTATGATCAAAATTAATGAAACTTGGACAAGTGGTATGTTTTTTTTTGCCTCACCACTCTTAATTATTTCTTTTCCTTAAACATTTAAGAAGCTTATCCTTTCTATCTCTAGAAACCTAAATATAAGCTTATGTAAATAACGTTATCTGTAGATATTTAGACAATTCTGTCTGTAAATCGAACTTGAAATCTTTTGGTGTAATATTAAATTTAATGATATCCAAGCTATATTTGAATAATTAAAGAACTTTGATAACTTGTAGCCACTGTTAAAGATGCTGATGATTTAGCGGAAAATATCTCCCAAGGTACCCTCAATATTGTTTATTTTTCGCTTGTTGTTTGTTTTTATTAGTTTTTCCTTCTCGTTTGAATTCTTTTCTTGATTCACTTTAGTTTACTTTATGTGATGTTCTGTATTCTTACTTTTTCAATTGTTTTCATTTTTTTTTTTTACACATCACATTTTATTACGACATAAATGTATATTGATGTATTTCTTCCTTGTCTGTCCGCTTCCTTTATGTCAACAATTGTTTCTGACAGCACCAGGGTCTAGAGTTCAGTGGAATTTTGTTGTAATGATAATATTTCATGAATTATGCTTATTGCTTATGAGAATGTCTTCATATTATAAAACCCTAGAGTGAAAATTTTATTAATTTCATTGCTAATTACTACTGAAACTGAGAATTTTTCTAATGTATAAAGTAACATCATCGTTATGATAGACCCGACAGATTTCAGATCTTCAGTTATGGTTCTAATTATGGTACTATCATACATTTTGAGTGGAATATTTCAAAAAAATTGTTGGAAAATAAATTTATTGTAAACTTTTGATGTTGAAATTGAACATTTACTTTATTTCCTTATGTTGAATAATTCAATCTTACTAAAACAAAGCAATCTTATGTAAAACCTTTGTTTTGTGGATGGGAAAATCTGCTTAGTGACAGGAATTAAAAGAAAAATCAAAAATAAGTTCACAGATTGTTACTAGGAAAAGCAATGTAGAATGCTATAAACATTATGACTTTTTTTTGATGAATTTGAATCTATTTATTGATTAAAATGGATCAATCTCTGCAGAATGTTTTTTTATTTTGGTTACAGGGGAAGACGATCAAGTTAACCATGATGTCAAAGAACTGATGAAAAAAAAGAAAAGAACATTTGAAGCACCTCGAGCTCAGAATTATTACCATTTAGAATATTATATAGTTCCTGATGAAGATGAAGTGTTAAAAACAGATTGTGTGACATACGGTGTAGCTGCTAAATTATACATGGAACGTCAAGATCCTCGGGTTATTAAAACATGGCAAGAAGGAATGATAACTTGGGTCGCTTGGGCTAACAGGTACTCATAGACAATACAGTTCAACTGATGAGACATTATCTTGGTCCTCCCATTTTATATGCACATGAATTGCCATCATCCCTGTCCGTCGGTCCATTGGTCCGTCTTATTTCTTGTAGGCACGATAGAGCCTACAGTTTTTACGCAATCTTGATAAAACATGTATATGCATGTTTATTTTGAAGAGATCTCAGTCAAGTTTGAAATTGGTAAAAATCAGATGAACTATTTCAGAGTTATTTCCCTAGATTTAGTAAAACACATCAAATTTGCCAAGAAGGAATGATAAAGATTCCAGTTTTATGTAATCTAGATGAAACTTAGTTTGCATGTGTTTTGCTCAGTTGAGTTCTAATTAGGCATCAATTGGATGAACTGTTTTGGAGTAATTGCCCTTGACTTAATAAAAAACGTGTTTGATGTGACTTGTAGGCACGATGGAGACTACAGATTTTATCTGATCTTCATGATACTTGGTATGCATGAATATATTGATGAGATCTCAGTCAGTTTCGAAATCAGTAATAATCAGATGAAAGGTTTTAGAGATATTGCCTTTGTGTGTACCTTGATGGGCCTTGTTCATGTTTGAATTTGATAATAATTTGGTTTTGCCTTCACTCAAAAAAATATTTTTAAGATTATTGGAAAATTCATTTTAAAGTCACTTAAGACTTAGTTATCAATTCTGACAGCTGATAGTGGGTGTATGTTACCTTGCCTGGAAAGCTATCTTTTTTCTTCTGATACTTTCTACTACACGATATTAGTTGTTATTGATGCTTTTTTTTTTTTTTTTAACCATAACACTGTTCTACTTAACATCTAATACATTTTGTGACGTATGTCTACCACTTAGATCTTTTCTGTTATTATAAAATGCTTGAATCATTAATATATTCCAGTCATACTCTAACTATGAACAAAGAGATGTTATTAAAGTTATTTACTCATACTCTTGAACTACGTGTTTGGGATACCAAAGATAAAGTTTCATCTAGAGCCAGATTTGATAGACCAAAAGCTTTTAGATTACCTCAACCAAAACCAGGTAATATTTGTTTTAACCCTTTCAACTCTGGTAACTACACTAAAACACAATGTGTGATATATACTCTGCTGCTGGTGAAGGGGCAGTTACCACGTCATGTTGTATAAGTCTACCGTCCACAGCATTACCTGATGTATACCTGAGCGGCTGGTGAACATTATAGCAATGTCATACGCTTAATGTCACGTTTCTTGACGGGTATATGGTTTATTTCATTTACACTTAGTGCTCAAAGGGTTTAAGGTCAAGATTTATAGTGAAAGCTGTTCTTTCAACCAATTTCATACAAGATATGAGTATCTTACTTCATCACATTGATGTAAAATGTAAGAAGTGAAATTGGAAGAAATTTAGACATCATATATGTACTCACATACCTATTGTCAATTCTTCCTTTGACTATTTATTCTGTGTATTATAGGAGAGTCAGCTGAAGATGTTGGTGGTGTAAAATCAATGGTTTTAAAACAATCCAAAAGTTTCAGTCGATTGCAACCTAAGAAAGGTCCTCCAATACGATCCCTTCCTACCACAATAACTTACCATAAAACTCTTACAGCTAGTGCCAAGAGAAGACAATTTATTGAAGGTAACTAAGTTTCTTTCTTTCTTAATATCTTCAGTGCTTTTATTTGTCTGATTATTTAAACTGCAGAGCATGAGATCTAAAGAAATTTGAAAGTATTGATTGTCAGATAATTTCATCTACCAAATTTTATGTTTTAAATGTCTACAGTGATTGGAAAAAGTACCAGAAAGGAAGATAGCCACACCTTTTGAAAGTAGTATCTGTGATTTTTTTGGTTATTTAAGCTTTTAGAGGATATAAGAAAAACATGATTTAATTTTTCTACCCTTCAAATTTTTACTGTTTTATTTTAGCTGCTGAAGAGGATGCTATGGGAATGGCATTGGGAGATTCATTAAAAAGTCGAAGAGATTCACCCGATATTAGTATTTTGCAGAGTGATAAACCACGAAGTTCAAATAGTCCTCTAAGATCATCATTATCACCATCAAGTACTGTAGACCCAGGTTCACCTTTACCAGATCAGCATCAAGAATCAAGGTAACTTGACTATTCTAAAATCTTTTCTAACACCAGAACTGTGAACAGGCCTGATGTGGAAAGGTTGCTATTATGAAAAGGATACCAACCTTGAAATTTACTAAATGTTTGATTCAATTTCAGAACAGTGAATCGTTTGGCTCCTATTGCTGCTACCAGAACAACATCTTCAGCTACAAGAGAAGTTCGCTCTGTCAAATCAATGGCCAAAAATCGTACTATATCTCAAACTTCTACTATTAGTAAAGCACAACCTTCTTCTACATCCACCAATGCTAACAGATCTCGTGCAGGTCTTCATTCTTCTGCTTCTGGTGGTAAGCAATCATTTTTTATGTTTCCTTTTGCACTTATTAAAATATAAATATTGATGATAAATGTTGATATAAAATAAAATATTTGTAAACAGTGTAATAGATCTAGATAAATATAGATGTGGTTGATTATATTTTCAGCTGTATCGACAGGTGGACAACAAAATGCAACACCTTCTCCATCAAAACATAAAAGAAATAAAAAGGCAGAAGCTGCTGCCATGGAAGCAGCAGAAGAAGTTAGGAAGAATGGTATTTGTAAAGTACCAATACAGATGTCTTTATTATTTTCTGGTAAGTTATTCTTCTTCATATTTTTTGTTAAAACAAAATTTCCAAGATAATGAATTAAATTTTTTGAAATCTTTTCAATTCATCAATATATTTATAGAACTTTCTGCATGATGGAACATTTTTGTCAGAAGTCAAAGCAACATTTGTTAATTTGCATTCTGATTCTTCTGGGGCTTCCAATGTAAGATTTTATTACCAACAATGCATTGAAAAAGGATAAATGATTTCACAGTATATATAGTTTTGAACTCAATAATTCAGGATTAATATTGATAATAAAGAGTCAAGACTATTGTTTTACCTCACAGATATGAAGAGTGTAACAGGAAGGTTAGAGAATCCAGTAGCTGGTGTAGAAGATATCTTTATAACTGTATCTTTAGATAGTCCACTCATGTCTGACAAGATAAAAAAAGAACTGAATCCAATGATTATTAAAATACATTCAGCATCTGATTTACCAGATACACCTCTATCTTATACAGAATTAAAAAACAAGTAAGTCTATTTTTTATCTTTTGAAATATTGACATACACTGAACCAGAAAATAGTGGAAGGTTAAGCATTAAGTCTTGGAAGTTAAATGACCCAAAACTTGGCTTTTTAACCATTGTAGCATGTCTTATAGCTGGTAGATAAGATCAACAGATTATCCTTTCTGCATTGTAATGTTGTTTGTATTTCAGATGTCATCCAGCCTACTGTAAATACAAATTTTTTAAACAACCAGAACATATTAGTGTTGGAAAGGAACATGATAGAACAATATATTGGGATGATACTAATGTTGTTTTATTGGGTAGGTAGCTGGTCCTAATTGGGAAAATTAAGCCTATTGGACAAGCAAGTGAAATTCAGAAAGATTTTATCGATTATTCTTTAATAAATACTACCTCTCAGAATGAACATAAAATTCAAATTCTCAATTTTGGCCAATAAGAGTACATTAATTTATCAGTGGACTTACCTGGTTTCAGAACTATTCAACAGAATTCTTGTATAATCTGATAAAACTAAGTAATTATAGCCATAAAACTACAAGTATTCAGTGAAAAATCCATTTAAAGAATTACTTTGTTTTTTGTATATTAGATTATTCAAGGATTCTGTTGTATAGTTATGTAGTCCACTTAATGGGAATTTTTTACCCTATTCCAGGTCATCTAGAGAAATCTGAATTACGTGAGTTTTTAAATGGTCCAGCATTAGAAATTGAGGTACATGATAGGGACAGAAAGAACCAAGAAATAAAATTGAAACCAACATTATTTGGTGATGATTTAGAAGATGAAAAGATTAGTAATGTTGGAACTGTAGCCAGTATGTTTTCAATTACAATTCTTCCCTTTTAAACCTTTTTACTGGCAGTATATATCTATTCCACACTGGAATGAGTAGAACCATATTGCTTACAGATATCTTTTGTTGCTATACTCCAAAAAAACATATAACGTCTTGATTTAGGGTGAATGAATATGTGTCTTTAAGATTTTGAATATTATATCAATTTTTTCATGAGAACCCTTTACTTTTAGGTAGAAGAACAGTTCATAATCCATTTCATGGTAGAAACAAACCTTGGGACCCGTATGGTGTAGCTAAAGTCAGTTTATCAGAATTATTACTAGGTCATCGTTATTTACATCTTAAAATTCCCATACATAACTGTCAGTTACCTGATGTATTGGGTAATAATTATAATAAGAATGGTCGTATTGTAGGTGTAAATGGAGCTGTAGATGGACCAGGTAAGAACTATTAAAGACTTATTTTTGGATGAATATTGCTCTCTGCCCATCTGTAAACATTTTCTGACATCAGAAGCTAACATTTTTTCAAAATGATAAGATCTTGAACAAGTTTGAAAATGACAATTAATGTTAGATGAACAGTTTTTGAGTTATTGCCCATGTCGTAGTGTAAATATGTTTAAAACAGCTTGCTGGCATGATAAAAGTTTGAGTTTTCATCACTACATAATGAGAGAGGAACTTGCTGGTGTCACATATTCAATATGTTTAAGAAAATTGAAGGTTGTCAGTATATGATATAAGTTTGTTAAATCACTCACACAATGGATAATGTTAGCCATGATCAAGACATGCTGTGTAAAGACTGATTGCATGTTACAGACCATTATCAACTATACTGATCATGTAATTAGTTTAATAAATATTTAATTAGTATTGACTAGTTAATATAAATAATACAACAGATTTCTTTATACCGGTACTAGTAATTGATTTACAACATTAAAAATCAGATTTCAGATTCTGTATCATGTGATCTATCAGATTAGAGAAAACCTAAAAGACCTCCTTATGTTGCCTACACTTACATTTTTACCCATTAAAAACGGTTATTCTCTGTAAGATATATATTAGTCTATAGTACTCTACCGTTATTCTAAATGTCATTAGTCATTAAAAAGAAGAGAAAAACTATTCTCAATAGCATCTCTTAAATTCATCAAACTTTTTGACAAGTTGTTTTGTTCTATAGTAACTTCTGTAGAAGTTTTAAGTGACCTTAACTCAGATATGGTCTTTTTTTAAAAAAATTTTTATTGTGTGTTTGTGTGTGTGAGATGGTATGGTGTGCCAAATTAAAAGATATGCCTTAAACATATGGTGCCCTTTTAACTGCAGCTCAATGAAAGGGATTCCAATGTTAACATGTATCGGAGACGCTTATGGCTGCTAACTGTACCAGCCAAATTTCTTTCAGAGGTCAGATTATGACCTATTGACCTATCTTATTCAAAAATTGATTTTGAATTCATAATGTTCCCCAATATACATCAAAATTTGAGAAACTTTTGTAAAAAGCCATGAAAAAATGAATCCTACTTATTTATCTAGTTGAGACACCATTACCAGCAGGACACTATTTACACCATAATAGTATGTTAAAGATTAAAATAGAACTAGCTGTACCCTTAGCTACACCAGATGATATTAAAGCTAAACAACATCTAGAGACAACTTTCGAGGTAATTTTAGTTTTTTGTAGTCTGTCTCTGTTGAAAGTAAAAGTAATGTCTTCATTTAATTCTAAAAAGGATAGCATTTGCTCCACACAGTATAATTCTTTCTAGTTTTTTCTACAATGGATACATATATAGATACATGATGGCTAAATTTTTGCACCTTTAATTAATCTAGGAATTCTAAGGAATATAGAAGTGAGTTCTTGAAAGAGATTATTCTGATATTCTACTTCCTATGAATAGTTTATGTGTTATTGATCTGCCATGACTTTTATATTTATGTCAATATTGGAACGTCTTGTTTGAGTTCAACCTCTGATTGATAATAGTACTTCAGAAATAAGAATTTATAGCTATGATAAAGTTATGTATAAATGTTTGATAACTTGAATGGAAAGTGGATGCCAGCTTTATGAATTGTATCAAATCCTTTATTCCATTGTCCACAAAAATATTTTTAAATGGTTTTTTTTTTTAATTTTTGTATTTTTATGTCTGTGGTGAAGATAATCTTTGAACTTCAAATGTTAATAGAAAGTCTGATCTCAAAATTGTCCATTATTACATTTATATCTTTTTCTTCATTATAACAATATGTTTAGAAAAATATTTTTGAATTGCCGCACATTATTATTTTAACATAACTATAGCTTTTTATTAAAATTTTCTTCTATACTAACTTTCTTTTCTACTTAGTAGAATGAAAACTGATGCCAAGTTTAGACCTTATGCTTGACTTTTAAGGAATTTGTGATATTTTAACACCATAAACTTAAAATTCTGTCTGTTCTGTAAAAGTAAGGAATAGGCTAGGGCTTGATATTGCTTTAAAGTTAAAAAAAACATAAATTTTCTTACAGTGTCCATATGGTCGTATAGTTTATATATTTAGCTACCATAATACAGCAATATTAAATAACTTACATAAAATTATCACCAATATTAATGCTGAAGCTCTAGAATTAAACAATATGCCACAACATGTTATCAATGCTGCTTTATCAACTTATAAGTTATCCTTGTAAGTATTTCTACTCTAGTTCATATTCTTATACAAAATGAACCATAGATGCACAGCTTGGAATTAGATGTTTTAGCACCATAACACTTTGTGCAACTTTATACCACTTTGCAGATAGTTTTGATTACCTCAATACCTCTTTCTAGAGAGTTCACCTATTTGATATGAATATAATGTGAATATACAAGTTTCTAAAAGTAATATTTCTGGCTGATATTTGTTGCAGGGAACAACAAGAAAGTCGTGAATTAGATATAGTAACTGGATTTCAAGTTATGGATGGAACTCATCATATCTTTGTATTGGAAGGGTTAAGAGATAGAGCTATCAAACAAATCTGGAATAACGTGAGAAAAGAAGAAATTTCAGGTGAATATCTGCAGAAATATACATTTTTTGTTTCTCTTATAGATAATTGAGAATTGACCTTTTTGCCTTAAATAAGACAGACACATCACTTTTTTCATTTAGAATTTTCTTGATTATTTTTTTCTAAAAAAAGTCAAATGTTCTATTAAAAATGTAACAAGAATAATTTCTCTTTATAACAATACCCTAATTCATATTTCTCTGTTGTAGATATGAGGATATTGTATAATTCGGATATGAGCTTTAGTCACAGGCTATACCGAGCGCTGGATGTGGACATATGTCGAGTTAAATTACATGAATCATTATCAATAATAGCACAACAATCTTTATTATTTGTACGGGATATGGTACCTAAATTATGTTTTCACGCCTTAGTTAAACTGCAACAAGTAAGTCATTTGGTCAATAGATAAGTTTATTCATATAGATATTCACTTCACGGTATATAAAGTCTACAATTACACACTTCATGGTATATCAAGTCCACAATCACACACTTCATGGTATATCAAGTCCACAATCACACACTTCATGGTATATCAAGTCCACAATCACACACTTCATGGTATATCAGGTAAACAATCACACACTTCATGGTATATCAGGTCAACAATCACACATTTCATCGTGTAAGGAGTCAACACTAACACACTTCATGGTATATCAAGTAAAAAGTTACACACTTCATCGTATATCAAGTAAAAAATCATACACTTCATGCTATATCAAACCAAAAGTCGCACCTCATGGTATATCAATTCAAGAATCACCACTTTATTTCATCAGCTATCTCTCACCTTATGATAATTTGTAAATGATATTTTTTTTATTGTATATGTCTGATATTTCAATTTCTTATTTTGAACGATTTTAGTTATCTAATACTGAAAAGTTACGAGATGCTACAAGGAATGATTTATTTCCTACAGCTGAAATGATTATCTCTATGAGTAGGGAATTTGGTGTTCCTTTCACTGCTGAAGATTTTGAAGGTGAGCTTTGAAATTTAAATTTTTATAGGTTTTGTTGTATTGATTTATTTTTTATATATATCATATGATGTATTTTCTACGGAGCCCCTAAGGCGCAATTGTAAACATATTTATTTATTATTTTGTTTGAACGAATTAATTTTTTCGTCTATTTCGTTTAAACGAAATAATTAACCCATCTTTTTATTTCGTTTGAACGAAATAATAAATAAATATGTTTACAATTGCGCCTTAGGGGCTCCGTAATTTTCTGTCCAAAAAGTCATTTTTTATACTTTTAAGTCCCCTGTTTTTATTTTGCATAATACCAAGTGGGTAAAGAAACATTTATACAAAGCAGGACAAGTCGGTACCAACAAAAAATCATTTAATCATTGTTCAAACTAACAAAACATTACTAAGCTAACCAGCACATGTTAATGAATAGTCCTAGGCCCGTGCTTTCTATGAGTTAAATTCTCATTTGACCTTAACACTGATCTAGTCAATTTTTCAGATCTGGTGGATTAGCCTTTTAACAACCAAATAAATCAACAAATTGTTTGAACAGTGTGACACAAATTTTGAAAGTCAATACATTGATTATGTATTATTTTATCCAGAATTGCGGCCAGAATCCCAGATGAAGAAGACGCCACCAAAAGATTTGAAGCCTATAAGTGAACTGGGTACAAGTAGAAATTGGACTCCTATAGATCAGTATAATCATGAATACATTACAATGTTAGCTCAGAAAGAAGGTAGACAACTCACAATAGATTTTATACAGGATAATAAGGTATGATTCTTCAGTCCATCTTGAAACAGAAACACAATCAATTGACTTGTAAGTGCTACCACAAATCTCATAGAATGATGTATAGCATCGGTTATTGCTATATTGGAAAAAACAGACTAGATGGGAAAAAATACCTTTGATGATAAAATAATTTTAAGATCTGATTCTACTAATGACTTACCTAATGCATGGAAAATGCGTCAACCAAATAATGTTTTCACATATTTATTGCAGGTCTCAGTGGAAAACCAAAGTAGAAGAAATCGTAAAGATAAGGAGAGAAATCAAAGATTGTCCATTAGAGCTGATGTAAAAACAGCTCATAACTATAGTTCTCAAACACTTAATTCTACTGATTTAGGCAAAGAAAAACTCAGGAAGGCTTTATCAGCTGTAAGTTTCAAAAACATTTATCTTTTGTCGTCATAATATATATACTTCAAATTAGACAAGTATTAATCTTTTCATGCTATAAGTACATCTTTAGGACACTGGGTTGGAATTGCTAAACTGAACTCATTGAGAAAGAGCGAAAGATGCAGCAGGTGTTTAGATAATTTCTACCTGCTCAATTGATTGTTTATAGCATTCTTGATTTGCCATTGTTAGATGTATTTGTCATGTTCATGGAACTGATTCATTATTCTATTTACAGTATCCAGATAAAAGGTATACATATTGCCAAGATTATCATTATTCTATGACTGTTGTCCCTGTTAACGTGGAGGAATTAAAGAAGATGGAGAAGGAAGAGTCCAAATCAAGATGGCAGACAGCTGGAGGCTGGATATATCCTGGTATGAAACCAGCTTTAGACAATAATCAACATCCTCAACAGTTAAACAATGCAAGAAGATTGTCTTTATCTCAAGTGAGTTGATTACAAACCAATCAGTGTTTATATTGTCCTATCTTATCATACTCCTGTTATGGGTTAATTTAGAAAATATCTCTAATCCACACTGAGTACTGTTCAGAGACCATATTCACTAACACTAAATACTGTAATCTGATTGGTTGTTATTACTAAATTTCATCTCAAATATTTTAGTGACTAACTTATGACTTCAACACTTGAATCATTTTATGGTTTTGTTAACCACCCTTCATCTTGTTTAAATGAAAAGGGTACTATAGGTACTTACACCCTATTGTTAATATTTCAAACCTTCACAGCAGCTTTCATATAAACTCATAAATAGGACATTGACTCACCTTGTAACTGACAGGTGTTGTTTATGAAGACAGGACATGTTCTTTGTTTCAATCTTTAATTCCAATTCTGATCTGTGTTTCTCAACGAACACTACGAAATCCCGAAACTGTGTGGTCCGTTGCCAACAAAATTCCTAAAGGTAGACCAATCATTTCTGATTGTTCTAGCGAATCATACCGAGTTTCAGAATACATAGATTACTTTTTACTGCCACTAGCATGCAAACACCCTTCTTATCTGAAAGACACAACCGATTTTGTTGAAAAAATCAAGAAATTGGACATTCCCGAAAACGCGTATTTCATTTATTTGGACGTAACCAGTATGTATACCAACATTGACAACAGTGGAGGTCCTACTTGTCGCACATGTGAACACATATATGTTACCCATTTTTTGTCAAAAATAACAAGAACGGAAAATTGTTTACGATGAATAACCTAATTTCTTGCAGAGATCAAATATCATATACCTAATTTCTTGTAAAAAAGGCGATGTACAATATGTTGGCGAGACTCAAAATGCGCTTCGAACGCGATTCAATGGCCATCGCTATGATATAGTGCATGGCAAGGATAGACCAATTGCGAATCACTTCAACCTTCCTGATCATTCCATTGATGACCTTCTCATCATGCCTATAGAAACAGTTTCTACATCACCTAGCTTAGACGTCTACAACGCGAAAGTTATTGGATCGATCAACTGCAGACTGTGAGGCCAAATGGACTCAACATTCAACATGATAACCAGATAATACCCTTTATAACGACATTTGATTCTACAGCTACCAAAGCCTCCATAATAGTCAAACGCCATTACTCGGAACTTCAGAACAAATTTCCCCATGTATACACAAAACGTTTGGTTGTAGCTTACAAAAGAAATCTTAGCAATTTCCTCTTTCACGGTAGACTTGAACCATTGAATAATGTCCATTCATCCTAGGAGCATAGATGTCTTAATATAAATGTATCATGTTATATCAATAAATTAATCCATTTCTAAGTTAGATTTCAGGGAATACTTATTTCAGGACTGGTGCCATGGCTATATACAGTATATTATATAACATGCAGTGTATTTTTGTGTTTGTGTCTTTTCAACTAAAATCATACTAATGACTAACTAATTTTCACATAATTAATAGACTTATCTATTGCTCTGTGACCTAGGCCAGTGCTTTCATTGAGACTCGTCTCAATACACCCTAACACTAAGTAACTTGAGTTTGGACATTGTGAAGTAAAGCAAGACCTATTTGAATCAATTTTCATCTTTGATATATTTTAATTTCAGCCATGGATTGAAAATATTCTTCATGCCAATGAATTAAAAGCACCATTAAATAGAGGGAGATATCCATGGGATTATCGAGGTTATGATTTGAATCTATATCGTCGGCCATTACCCTACTTTAATCCTAATGATCCAATAACCATACATCTGGCTGGTGACAAACTATATGATGAAACTACTCGAAATAAACAAGAAGAACATGATCTTTGGAGATCCAAGATTGTTGTGTCTGAAATAAATCCAAGATTTCACCGTTGCTTGCCTGAAACAGAAATGACAGAAGCTGGTTTCAAATCCAGTAACCAGTTGGATAGACTTCAAGGTCTTCTGAAAGATACTCCAGATAAATATTCCTTGTCTAAACCAGGACTTATGATTAAACCAACACCACCATTGAACGTGGTACTCAATCCTCTTGTTGATTCTCAAGCTAGATTGGAAGGGAAAGTTATGGAGCCTGCTTGTCCTAATGAACATACAGATTATAATCAAGGTTTTGTTTCTGGGCCATTTGAACATCGAAGTTTTAAATTAGATAGAAATGTTATTCCTGCCTTTAATTATAATCATATGAAATACAACAGAACAAAAGGAAGTGATTTTAAGTAAGTGTCTTTTTAAAGTCTTTTTTTAATTCTATGGTAGGAGACAAACTCCATTGCTTAAGATACTCTGTGATATATAGAAAAGACATATATACAAATAGTGAGTAAAATTCCTAGTTTGAAGTATTTTTAAAGAAATTATGGGATTTTCGTACATTTCTAGTACTTCTAAAGACTATTTACATATATTAAGGAATAAAATCAACCCCCCAAAATGGAGACCTGTCCCTTTAAGACAGCGGTTTTCAACCTGTTTTTGTATGTGTCAGCATGAAAATGATGTCCCCAAATATCGAAAGCGTATCTATGATTGGATACCAGGCACGTTTTCGTATAGTTTGATAGTAATAATTCTCCAAGACAATGTTAATTTAGACTGTATAGTGTAGTCATCATACGAGATATTGTATATATTGTAGTTAGAAAGTTTTTATTTTTCACAGCATGTGACTGGATGTGACACATCAAATGTCCCCAAAGAAAAGTGCAAATGTCCCCACCTTGGGACATGTCCTTGTGGTTGAAAACCTACGCTTTAAGACATTGGTGCTATTCTACAATTTTTTTTCTTTTCTTAGCTCTTTTTTAATATGTTATATTGTTATAGCAAGGCACATATCTACTGAAAGAAAACTGATATAAGCTTATTTATTAAAAAAAACAGTATACTGGTTCAATAACTAGTGTCGAAAATAATGATAAATTAAAAAAAAAGGTCTCAAATTGGTTTAAATTTGAATTATTCTCAAAATTGAATATAAAAGGAAAAATCAATGTATAGGTGTATTGCTTTCAACAGAATCCTATCTTCTATCTAGTAAGTTTGCTTGTTGGGAAATTCTACATTAATAGATCATAAAACACAAAACCATGTCCAAACCTATAATGTTGTGCATTTGAAAAATTCTATATTATGTGAAAATTGAAAATAGTAAGACCATTCTCTTTAAGTCTCATTGCACATTGTATGGCAAGGTCTGTTTTAATTTATCCATAATTTATTTCTGTTTTTCAGTGTATATCACACAGAACATCAAGTATTGCATCATAAACATATTGAACCTTTACAAGAAGGTGAGAGTAGTAATCATTTATTTAGGATTCCATATGATCCTGATATACATGGACCGTTAGATATACCAACAGAATTTCAAAAGGTTAATAATGCTGAATCCACCATGAAAGAAAGATCAGGATTGTTGGCTCCTATTAATATGCAAGTGAAGAGTACCCAAGCTGAAAGTATTGCTGTTTAGAAACAATGAACACCAATGGTTAACCGGGAACATGCTAATGAATATGTTGTGTTATTTATAAGACGTGTTGTGTAAAATTAAGATATACAAGCTGTTATGTATTGGAGGCAATTCAATGAATGTCTGATAAAGTATGGAAACTCGAGAGTTAGAAGTTGAGAATTTTTGATGAATTGCAAAAGATACTGTGAAGGTAATGAATGAATTAGGTAAGGAATCATATAGCTTGTGGATAGAAAGATGATCACTAGCAATATTAATGCTAGAGAGTTAAGGTTTTACGAAAGTTTTTTTATTTTTATATGTGACTAAAAATATAAGAGAAAACTGTAGGGTATGATAATTTTTTGCTTTCATATGAGTTTTATTGACCACCATTTGATTATGATGATTTTATTTATATATGTCTATTCCACAAAGTTTAAAATAATTTTCTACCCAGAATGTACATTTCTAGTTTTCAATGATTTGCACTAACCAATGCTTTCACTTCTAATAGAGGATCAACTTTTCATTTTGAAAATATACCAAAGATAACATTATTCCTTATCAGAAGCCAAAATACTTTTGTTTGAACTATTTAAGATAGTTTGTTATTTATTCACCCAATTTATAGAAAACGATAGTAAAATGTTTCAAAACAGGCCTTAGTAAAAAAAATAATAGTGAAGGTAGGTTTTGTCTGTGAAATGATTGATATTTATCTGTGATATTTGTTAAAATCTCTTATATATTACAAAATTAACACTTCTAATGAGTTTTTGCTTTATTTCTATCTTGTGTTATTAAAACAACCAAAGTGTATACATTGAAAATACCCATCCATAATAGTGATTTTCTGTTGAGAAATCTTCGTGTATAAACTGAAATTTGGATCAAACTTAATAGTTCATGTTTATTGGTATCAGCCCAACATTTGGTGAGGTGTCACATACCTAACATTTATTGTTGAGACCTTGTATCAGCCTAACATTTGGTGAGATCTTAGATGAGACAAAAATCTGATATCTATCAGACCAAAGTTGAATCTTTTGCTGGAATGTGCATATGATCACATTGCGATTTTGAAGTTATATATCTATCTAATCGTTGTTGGCCATTTCTGATCGTAGAATTATCCTGAAATACGTGTTTGGATGAGATGTTTGGATACATTCTGATACGAGCAATAGATCAAATAGGATATCAATACAATCTTAACAGAGCGTGGTAGCTGTCCCGTGTTTACACTAGACCACAATTTAAATGAGTGTTTGATCGTGGTGGAATCTTGATGATTTTGCCACGATTTGACGCCAAACACTGAGATCGTCAACATGCGTTAACCGAGAGTAACAGTTACAGACCTTGATGCACCATCGTAGGTTATCTTGATGAACTTGGGGAAAAATTCCTGAAAGGTTCACTATGTCCACAACACTTAGGAAGGAAACATCTATAGTTTTTTTTTAGATTAAAAATATGCCAAAAAGGGAAGAAGGTCAGGTAGTGGCGTCTGAAGAAGTCCAAGCATAAGTCTCTGAAGAGGCAGCATAAAAATTGGCCCCACAGGAAGTTTCCGGATATGTCGACTCCAAAAATACCATTGTCATGGAATCGTGAGGGGGCTGCCCTTACTTAATTTCAAACCCAATTTTGCTCAAATCGTGGCCATAAATCACCAGAGGTCGTAACCGAGCTTCATTGTCGTGTCATATAATACATTGTTGAGCTCTTTTTGAATCATGGAGATCGTAGACCATGATTTCAATTGTGCCAGGATTCGTGAAAGTGGAAACCTAGCAATACAAAAGAAAAAAAACGTACAAGGTAAACATATATTGCTATCTTTAGTTATCTACAGAATAACTGGACAATATATAACATTTATATACACTACAGGATAATATTAGATCTAGTCGTCGCGTAGTTCAAATGAAACAGATCATTCTCCCTTGAAACAAGACAGTTCAAGTACGATCTCTAATGTTTTGACAAGAATGAAAAAATCAAACCAACTGTCCTTGTGACAGATTACAGATCTTACAGCATCAGCGATTGGACAGAAGCCAACACAAGTGTGTCAGAAATCACACACTGTCTTCTATAAAAAGTAAAACTCCTAAACATACAAAATTTACTATTAACACGTTTCTCCATAGATAAAATCTGTGTTGTTGATTTTAGTGAAGCCATAATACCATAAATAATCTTTAATATGTCTGGGACCACAGTTACCAAATGTACCATTCCCTTCATGGCGAGGTTAAAAAACATTGGAAAATACCTGTCGTCGGCTTGACCGAGTTGACTTGGAAGAAAACATGTTTTATCTAATGATACTAGTTCGAGAACATTGCTTCAATATTTCGTCTTTACAAATGTACAGATCTTCATCGTACATTTTGTTGTTTCCAACGCACAAATCGATATCGAAAAATTTTTATCACCAAAAACATCCTTCAGGTTTCAGAAAACAAATTTTATATCTTATATATATCTGATTACTGGCAACAAGAACAAAATTCTCACCAAAGACCAGCAGTTGGTATTATCACACTTATACCCTTTTCGAAGAAGTCTAACCTACTGAAGCTGTTATGTTGGATACGTCGCATTCTAAAACCATTCATATTGTTCTTTCTTTCATACAAAAGTAGGAGTAGTTTTTTCACTTCCATTCCAAGGAACCTTAGATTTTTCTCCGACAACGCGGACGACCGCCAGTAACGATTCCACCAAACTTTCTCTGAATTGTTGACTCATTGTACAGTACATCACAAAATTAATAGCACTGTTGATTAGAGCAATAGCGTCGATGAGGTCACTTAAAGGAAGGTATACATCAACGAAAAACCCTTGAACACACGCACACAAAACAACTAAAATGCTCTGTGGTACCTCCGAAATGATATACATAACAATGACTGCTAATAACATTAAGGTTGTCCTTCGATGTGCGTGACATTTATGATTATCGCCCTTTAACCTACTGCCTCGTCTGTCACTTTCACGAAGTGTATGGAGAAGAAACCCACCAAATATTGAAATCAACACGCAGGGAATAATTTTACCAAAGACTGGATAAACCCAGAAATTGAGGATTGCCATGGAACTTGTTTCGTTCGTTAAACTTAAAGAATTTAGTCTGTACATGGAGCCATTGTGCTCCTCTGAAAATTCTTCGTGTATGCCAGTTACAAAGCAGTTTGGAATGATTAAAATGGCGGAACCAATATATGTCATTACTATAATGATTATGGCTGATCTATTCTCTGAATTTTTTCTGTTATTAGGAGTAGCATTTCTAACAAAAACCCATCTCATTATAGCCATGATTACTCCCAACCAAATAGATACCGTGTGGGTTGTTAACGTCAAATTTACGTGGATGGCCATAAACACCGACCAACTAAATGAGTATTTTGATGGTGTTGCCTTGATATCATTAGCTATATAAAAGTGAATGGCAAAAGGTATATAAGATAACATTGTAACTAAATCGGCAATAGCGATTCCTGTGAGGATACAGTTAATTGGAGTTCTCATTGACTTTTTTGTCAGCACGGCAATATTGATAAAATTGGTAATTACACCAAACAAACACACTATAAGACTGTAATAACCATGGACATACCAGTAACATTCTCCGAAGCTTTGCAACGGACGTGATGAGTTCCAAACACACATGATGGTAACTGATCCAGCGGCAATTTACCAAACTGAAGTCTCAAAGCATCTCAAATCCATCTAGTTTCTACCGTTTTGTTTGAACTTATTCACTAAATTTGAAGACTTTCAGAATGGTAAGAAACATATGTTAGAATCTCAATCCATACAATAATAACAAAGACTTCTTGATGATTTCACCACATTATACCAATTTCGTTTACCAGAACAAGACAAACACGTAACCAAATAACATGTCACTCGTTCTATTATTATACTTTCTTAGCCATTTGTCATTTAGTGACAGTAGGTATCCAGTGGCTTGTAAAAACAAAACCTAGCGTTCATAACTTACTTCCGTGACAAGTTGATAATTATATAGCTTGGTCTGAATTGTCTCCAGTAAAGGCAGTTTCAACTCCTTGGGGCTATTGGATTTCTCCAATATTAACCATACTCAATATAATACATACGTATCTCAATGTCAGCGAAAAGGATTTTTTTTCTTTCCAGTGTGTCTATGTTATTAATGTAAGACACACAAAACCTCGACTAGAAAATTAATATTCATTGAAAAACCAAGTTGATCATTGCTTCAGAACATGAATCTTCAATCTATGGCAGTTGGTGAAGTATTCTCATTACTCAGTTTAAAGCTAACCTGAAAATAAAAAAAATATCATCTATAATTATACTCAGGCGAGATAAGAGACATAATCACCCGTTCATGTCTGTATGTGGTAACATATTAGTTATTTTGAATTATACAAGGTCTTTCTGTTCCAAAGCGTATGTACTTTAATAAAACCAAACAGAACACTCAATTCTCAAAGATATATTTTGACAAGACAGAGAAACATATAGATCTGCGGTAAGAAGTTGACCTGTGAGCCACCGAAAATCTGCGACTAAGCCGCCAAGTGTTCGTGCCACAAGGCGCCACTGATCTGCGACTAAGCCGTTTTACTTTCCCCGACGCTCGCTAGGTGTTACTTTTACGTGATCTGGATTAAAATGTTGAAATTCAGCATTGGTCTTTTTAGTTAATAAATTCATTTGCAACCAATTTAGCAATTTGCATTAGAAGTCTACGATTCTTGGATATGGAACCTGTCAGTCTTAATCGGAGAGAATCATTCATCATCTGATATTAGTGGCACTTAAAGCTGCGGCTAACCAGTTGGTGTTATTCCAGCACCAAACGTATGTAAGAAATCGTGCGGAAAAGTGAGGATTCTATTGATTGTGGATGATATGGAATAACATTGTATTCTGTTTAAGGGACTATTATGGATTCAAAGATCTTTTATATTTTTTAAAATACAAGTAAACGTATAAGTATTTCCGGTATTTACATCGTCTTCCTCTAAACCTTTACTTCCGGTTGGATCGAATAAAGAAATTAAGCTAATGAACTATAACAATCACCTTCAATTTTACCACTGGAATAGCTCTTATTTGTTATTAAGGGCATAATAACCGAAAATATCTTTAGTCACATAGTGTAACACTTGATGATTGATTGACGTTAACTCTCCAAGAAACGAGAGGAGATGCAGAACTTAGTTTTCACGTCTTCTCCAGAATAGCTGCTAATAATGCAAGTCGTGTCTACAAATCTGTTTAGTTCCTTTCTCTATTTTCTCGACTCTGTGAATTCAATCTTTTCACATGAACTCATTTCCTGACAATATAATTGCTATGTCTGTGACAAATGACATTCGACTTGATTTCAGATGGCTAGCAAATTACACAATTGTGCCTAGTCTATTTATTTAGCTTTGTCTTAACATGGCAGATAGACGTTAGAAATCACAATACGAATTCTATCATTGATTTTTAAACTCAATTTATTTTCTTCATTTCTTTATTCCATACCCATGATACAATAGTTATTATAATATAATACCATACTTCTGATCTTTTGAATAATCAACTATTAACAAAAATTAAACGAGGATATATGTCTATCCATTAACAATTATTCTGAATTTGGGCTTTTCCAAAGATAATTCTCCCATCCAGTAAACCTGCATTACGAATACATGTATAACTAAACGGTAACGTACAGTTATAACTGATGGTCTGTGAGATTTTGGTAAATAAAGTTGTGACAATTTTTTGCCAGTCCGTGCATATGTTTTGATTCAACCGGAAGTCCAATTTTCACATTACAAATCTTTTCGGAGAGTCTGGAATAAGTATTAATGAGAAAAAATGTGCTTGATTATGCGCTTTTTAGCACGTTGTTCATTTAAGTGAAAGCAATTCCAAGTCTGAAAGGTCGGACTCAGATTGGTGTTATTTGACATTACCAGTAAATGTTTTATAAAATGGTTCAATTGGTAAGGCTAAAAGGTCAATGGAAATTAATTGCTGCAAATACCACATTTCATCCTCCAAAGCCCAATGGTATTATTGTGAAACATACACATACACATACAAATATAAATTTTCAAGTATCAATAAGATGTTTTTAATTTGTATTAATAACCAAGTTACTATAGGTGACCGCTCGACATGATTTAATTCCAGAGTTTATAGTCTTAAGAACAAATTAACTGGAGGATATTATCAACTGTGTCACGACTAACTATTGACAATTCAATTTCTCTTGTTCATTTCTAAGGATGAGGTGGTCAGTATGTGAATAGAAAACTGACCGATTGTCTTTATACTACGTGACATACTGGTAATTAACTGGACATGAAATTGACCGGAAGTTTGTTGTAGGTGGACAGTGGCCTATTAATGAAATATTCAGTTTGGAAAGATCGATGTAATCTTCGATTGACATCCTGGTACAACACAGTGCTGATTAAAACATTACGACAAGCACAGAGACAGAATTAATCTAAAAGGCTTGACAGAACCAAATCGAAGAAATTTCAAACAATTGATAATATTCTTCAATGAAGAAATTTCAGATATAATGATTTCCTCACTGAATGGTCTCTTCTGCAATTCCCTCAAATGATTCAATCAGAAATCATCTACCAGCACTTCAAACTCAATTTCATTTGGAAATATAAACAAGTTTTTGCTCCGAGAAATGTACTTTTTCGGTTGCCTGTACATGACATATTTGATGACAGTGATATGACGAGAATATATATTGCACAATATTGCTGTTCCCATGATTCATTATGGTTATATTTCAGGATATTATCATTGCGATGACAGTAAAGCATCTTGTCAATTGAAATCATTTTGCAAATCAGAAATAGCAAAATATTCAGTAAGTTAATAACACAGAATCTTAGATTGAAAAGAAACCCTCAAACATGTTCATGAACTGATTTTCTAATCGCATGGAACAATTTTAACAATCTTAGTTTGGCCCAGTATTTTGTTAAATCTGGTATTCTGTGTATCACCTCACCACTGCTCTGCCCCAACTTGATACAGACGATGATGGTGAATAGCATTTTGTAACAAGCCGCGTTATAAGGAGAGCATTGGATACGAAGAAACATTTTTTTATCAACAAACTTCTGAGGTCTTCTGTCTGATAATAACTTTTTAATGGGATTCATTCGATTTGGTACATCATGGTATTAAATGAGCTTTATATTTTTTGAAGACTGTAAAGTATAAGCTGTGTTGTAAAAGTTAATGTCAATAATACTACTGTGGAGCCGTCTACGATCTTGCTGTAATACGAATGCATTTGATTCTCGAGTTATTTTTTCTCAAAGTTTGCTTTTTCTATATGGATACTAAAATGCAGACTATTAATGATATTTTAAGAAATAATTCCTGCGCCAAAGGGATTGTTCCTAGAGATACGACTATTTGTTATAAATGATGCTGCCTTAAAATAATCTACGTGACGAGCATCTAACGAACCGATTTTTACACGCGTATGGTTTCTGATGAGCAAGGCTTACTACTGAGTATATTTAACTATACGTATAATTCAGTTGACACTTTTATTACAATTCCATAGATATTTACGTGAGTCATAAGATTTTATTGAAGTTGAAGCGGTTCGGTTAATGTATATAGTCCGGCTTAATCATATTATCAATGTCCTAAACCATTAGTCCGGTATTTGTGGAAACTCTCGAATCTGGATACTAGTTCCTACTTCAGAATTTACTGCATTTCATACAATAATCTTGTTATTCCAGACTAGTACTTTAATCAGGATAAATTAGCAATGGTACTATAGGTCAATGAATAGGCAATTCCTCTACATGACCTGCATGATTTGTCTACGACATTTATATAAAATCTCCAACATTTCTGTACAGGTCGAGTCATGTCACACAATTTGGAGTAATTCGTCAAGAAGATTAAAATGGGTTTGATTTCTGTAAACGTAAACGTCAACCTCTGTGTAATTCATCAGATGATGAGTTAAAATTCCAATTTATTGTAAAAGAAAAAGTGATTAAAGATAACCTATATAATGTAGTATTCAGATAGTTGTGATAAACTAGTTTCCGGCGTATCTGATCATGCTTTAATTAAAGTGAATCTCGTCATGCAACTCGTGGATATGTTTTAAAGATATTTTTCTTTTCTTAATACCATCTTTTTTATTTAAAAAGAAAATATCATTTTTAAAAAATAAAGCTGAGCAATTCTTTACTTTTATATGCTCTTATAAAACTGACACGCTGTTAATACGAAAGGAGCCCATGTGCCTCATCCTCATTATCAATATCATTTCTTTCAATCAGTCTGTATGAATACTCTTTTTTTTCTAGCGATAAATAGGCCTAATGAATGGGAGACCATTAATTATCCTGAAACATCCATTGAGCTAACCATGATGGAAATTGGATTTTCTTGTATTTTTTATATATCAAAGCTATAAAACAGGGTCGGATAAGAAATTCATGTCACGTTTCATCCAAATATGATATCGACTCTGAACTCTACATTTGTTCAATCAATTGAAAGTAATTGGTCAAAGATCAACAAATTGTCTTCATGAATTACACTTACTTTCGATAACACTTTTCATTCGATTGTTGCTAGTACATTTTCAAAGCTAAGACCATAATATTTTGACCTCACAATAATTATAAATATGAGATATCTCTTTTCACTAAATTACAGCTTCACCCCTTTAATTCACAATGTGGCCACTATTTTCATGACAAACCGCCCTAAAACTCTTTTTTATACGAATATTGGCGTCACCCATGTCCGTCCGTCCATCGGTCCGTCCACAATTGCTCGTAAACACTTTAAAAGGCACAATTCTTGACGGATGGTGACACACCTGGTATGAGTGTTTGTTATCACACTATGCAAAAAATCCGAAAAATCGAACAATATTTAGCATGAGTTATTACCCTTGTTCTTGAAAACGCGTTCAATTTTTTAGCTCATAAACACTCTTGAAGGCGCAATTCTGGATGGATTGTGACGAAACTTGGTGTGAGTGTTTATCATCACCCACGAATAAACCGTATCTGACAAAGTTTACATAAATTTACACATGACTGATGAAAATACCCCTAATTTGGGCAAATTACTACTTGTAGGCAGCGTAAAGAAAGGCAGCTATTATAACACACACAAAAGAACACAATTCCCTACAAAAATATATAATAACAATACAGCGACAGTTCCTTTATAGTTACAGTTATCAAAATGCCAATGGAATAATGCTAAAAGTAAAATAATTGCTTCAATGATTGACATCATCTTTAATTTGCTTTCATTTTTTCACTTTCAAGACATAAAGTCTATTTAGACTACGACATTTAATTTAATCACTTGTAAATTGTTTTCTCTCTCGCTAGCTCTTTTTGTATAACTCTTATTCCTGATGGAGTAGACAATTGTTCCTTGCTACTTTTATGGCTTTAAATTTCAATGATGTCAGCAAATGTCCTCCTTTTCATCTAATACAGAAATAATTTGCACTAACAAGAAGTCGACTGTTATCAATATAGATGTCAAGTGTAAATGAAATTGCATATATAAAAGCCTCTGTATTTTCTCAAAATCTTCATCAAGTGCAGTGGGAAGGTGAGTAATTCTTTTAGTTCACTTGATTAATCGTTATGTCACAGAATTCGAAGGTAACGACAAATATCATTCATCAATGACAAAATCAAACACGAGATATAGTTACTAAAGTGTCGAATTCGGTGTATTAAAAGGCGATGTAACAGAAAACATAGATAAGATACACTAGATGCAGAATAAACTCGATCATATTCAGTATTATTTCAATACCTTTTAAAACTATTCCCAATTTCCATCTTTCTGAAAAATTTCAAAGCTGCTAGTAGTACAAGCAAACTTTACTGTAAAAAATAAATAAACATTTCATATGAAAAGTTTCTTCATGCGTTTTTATAAAGTAGCTATAATTAAATAGACACTTTAATTTGTTTGAACAGAAATTTGGCTGAAAACATATTTTAAGACACCAGTTAATTCAAGTACTCTTCACTCTAAATCAGTTTTATACAATTCATTTATTCTGCTAGAATGACTGGATGATACAGAAAACACATTCGTAAGACTGAAAGGATTCTTGAAATTTAGAATTGTTAAAAAAAAATGTGACTTCGTGACGAATTGATAATTCCTTTTCGCTTTAAAAATTAATAAGCATTAATCATGCTACAAGTTGACCCATACAAATAATCATCAATAAGAACACTAAAGAGATTCTCTCGTCAACCTTGCGGCTGTAACATCCAATAAATTTGGTTTCTGAAAAAGAAAAAAAATAAATAAAGAATAATATCGAGCAATATAATATAAAGAAATTTCTACAATTTTTCCAAAAAATAGAATCTGTTTCGGGGCCATCTTAAAGCTATTTTCTAAATAATTGTGAAAAATATCATTGTTTGGATGAAAGAATGTACCTGTCGGTTTTGAATAGTCACTGATGATAGAGTAAGATATATGAGTGTCTGTAAAATTACTTATCTTAATTCTTTTTACCAATTTCCATTAACATTACCGCCGTCTAGTTATATTTCAACAGTAGATACTTGCGTGTCTGGAACTCGGAACAAAGTCTTTAAAAGCGGATAGATCCTGCAGCAATTTAATACGGTATATCTATTACTTTAGTATCTAAAATTTTTCTGGGTAGTTTAAATCACCGATCATAGATATCGCAGATTGTTATACATAGTCATAATTACTATTAAAAAGTATAACAGATTGTTATTGATATTCGCAATTACTTATAAGAGTATAACATACGTTAGTCTAACTTATTACTAAGAATATCGCAGATTGTTGTTAATAGTCATAATTACTATCAAAAGTATAACAGATTGTTATTGATAGTCTCAATTACTAAAAAGATTATTACATATTGTTACTGATACTCTCAATTACTAATAGTATTAATCATTTTAAGAGTATCACAGATACATCTATACATAAGATTGTTATTGATAGTCTTGATTACTAATAGGAGTACAATAGATTGCTATTGAGTACAATACAATGTTATTGATAGTTTAAATTACTTGTAAGAGTATCACACAGTGTTATTGATAGTCTAAATTACTAATAGTATTACATTTTTCTAACCATTTTTCTAACCATACATACCATAGATTGTTATTATTAGTCTAAATTACTAATTAGTGTGTCATAGAGTGTTATTGACCGTCTAAATAAGAAGTAAGAGTACCACAGAGTGTAAATGGTAATCTAAATTACTAATATGATAATCACATATTGTTCTTGATTGTTTACATTACATATCACAGATTGTTGGTGGTAGTTTAAATTTGATAAGTCTCTATTACTAATAAGATTATTACATATTGTTTTTGATAAGTCTCAATTACTAATAAAAGTATTACATATTGTTATTGATAAGTCTCAATTACTAATAAAAGTATTACATATTGTTTTTGAAAGTCTCAATTACTAATAAAAGTATAACATATTGTTTTTGATAAGTCTCAATTACTAATAAAAGTATTACATATTGTTATTGATTAGTCTCAATTACTAATAAAAGTATTACATATTGTTATTGATAAGTCTCAATTACTAATAAAAGTATTACATATTGTTTTTGATAAGTCTCAATTACTAATAAAAGTATTACATATTGTTTTTGATAAGTCTCAATTACTAATAAAAGTATTACATATTGTTATTGATAAGTCTCAATTACTAATAAAAGTATTACATATTGTTTTTGATAAGTCCCAATTACTAATAAAAGTATTACATATTGTTTTTGATAAGTCTCAATTACTAATAAAAGTATTACATATTGTTATTGATAAGTCTCAATTACTAATAAGAGTATTACATATTGTTATTGAAAGTCTCTATTACTTATAAGAGTATTACATATTGTTTTTGATAGTCTCTATCACTAATAAGAGTATTACATATTGTTTTTGATAGTCTCTATTACTAATAAGAGTATTACATATTGTTTTTGATAAGTCTCTATTACTAATAAGAGTATTACATATTGATTTTGATAGTCGCAATTACTAATAAAAGTATTACATATTGTAATTGATAGTCTCTATTACTAATAAGAGTATTACATATTGTTTTTGAAAGTCTCTATTACTTATAAGAGTATTACATATTGATTTTGATAGTCTCTATTACTAATAAGAATATTACATATTGTTTTTGATAGTCTCAATTACTAATTAAAGTATTACATATTGTAATTGATAGTCTCAATTACTAATAAAAGTATTACATATTGTAATTGATAGTCTCTATTACTAATAAGAGTTTTACATATTGTTTTTGATAAGTCTCTATTACTAATAAGAGTATTACATATTGTTTTGATAGTCGCAATTACTAATAAAAGTATTACATATTGTTATTGATAAGTCTCTATTACTAATAAGATTATTACATATTGTTTTTGAAAGTCTCTATTACTAATAAAAGTTTTACATATTGTTTTTGATAGTCTCTATTACTAATAAGAGTATTACATATTGTTTTTGATAGGTTCTATTACTAATAAGAGTATTACATATTGTTTTTGATAGTCTCTATTACTAATAAAAGTTTTACATAGTGTTTTTGATAGTCTCTATTACTAATAAAAGTTTTACATATTGTTTTTGATAGTCTCTATTACTAATAAAAGTTTTACATAGTGTTTTTGATAGTCTCTATTACTAATAAAAGTATTACATATTGTTTTTGATAGTCTCTATTACTAATAAGAGTATTACATATTGTTTTTGATAGTCTCTATTACTAATAAGAGTTTTACATAGTGTTTTTGATAGTCTCTATTACTAATAAAAGTATTACATATTGTTTTTGATAGTCTCTATTACTAATAAGAGTTTTACATATTGTTTTTGATAGTCTCTATTACTAATAAGAGTATTACATATTGTTTTTGATAGTCTCTATTACTAATAAGAGTTTTACATATTGTTCTTGATAAGTCTCTATTACTAATAAGAGTATTACATATTGTTTTTGATAAGTCTCTATTACTAATAAGAGTATTACATATTGTTTTTGATAAGTCTCTATTACTAATAAGAGTATTACATATTGTTTTTGATAGTCTTTATTACTAATAAGAGTTTTACATATTGTTTTTGATAAGTCTCTATTACTAATAAGAGTATTACATACTATAAGAATATCACAGATGGTCGATAATAGTCTAAATTATCAAAAAGACTACCATAAACTGTTACTGATTGTCTAAAATGCTAATACACGAATAGGGGTATCATATATTGTGTTTGTTGTAACAGGTGAACAGAATAACTAATGATACAATGAGTACTCTCATATTAAAGAACATCCCTTCCCTTATTTGACAGTCTCGCATTGACATTTATCAAATATACATTTTTTTCACATACTGACAGTTATTGATATTTTCCTGTTGACATATTTTTCATGATATTTATGTGACAATTCTCTGTATAAAACAATTGTAAACTACTAAACTGATCGTCTGGGGTGGAAATTCGTATGCTAATAAGTACCAGATTATGATAATTATATAATAATGCTTTCTCACCAGACGATATAAAACTTTGTCCTTTAGACAGTTATTTAAATAATATTTTCTGGTACTTAATCGGTGATAGATGAACAAGATGGTTTGAATAATTGACTTGATAATACTCATTCGTCTTAAGTGAGAACCAGTCAAAACAGTTATGGAAATTCATATCTTTGACACATTTTGTACAATTTCATCAGTATTACTCGATGAAATAATATATTCGTATTCAAGTCACCAGAGACGCTAGATTGGTTTAGATCATGTGGGTTTTATACCTAACATCTAATAAAAGACTTAATTACTGTCTTTTGATTGACAGTATGTCGGTTTTGTATCAGATGTATCAGAACGTCATCAGAGCGCTATTGAAGTTTAAGGACCATTGCATCTATTCCATTCGATTACAATGCTCCGAAGGAGATTACTAATCAACCCTATTCAGATCACTCAATAAATCCCCAGTACCTCGAGGGTTCCTCTAGAGGAGGACTTGAGATAGCTCCGAATAAATAAGAGTTAATCTACAGCCTCTGATAGTTAACTATTAAAATAGATAAATTTGAAAGTTAAAATATCATTGATGCCTCTTGGCTTTAAGAAGCTCTGCCTCACAATACTAAAAAAACCTATAGTTCTCATTTTTGAACATGCGGTTTAAAAAAGATTAAAAATTGTTGTAAGAGTACTTTTATTTAGCTTTTTATATAGTACACAACTTACTGAATATCATATATTCATGTATCAAAAATAAATTCTTTCTACTCTTATCATGCCAATCTTTCTGAATACTTCTCAACCTCTTTCAATACACAGATCTCGT
The DNA here is from genome assembly GCF_000327385.1 of Lottia gigantea. Classification (NCBI taxonomy): domain Eukaryota; kingdom Metazoa; phylum Mollusca; class Gastropoda; family Lottiidae; genus Lottia; species Lottia gigantea. Next base: position 133,977 of record NW_008709614.1, on the reverse strand, counting down.
AAAGTGTTAGAGATATGAAGGGGTTTGTTCAAGAGTTTGACAGCAAATCTTACAAACACATTGAGATATTTCGTTTAAGCACTACAGATTCAAATTTATTCGGATTGAATTTTTCTTATGACTGAAGGGAGAAATTCGGGAGAGGTAACCATATTTTCACTATTTATATTATAATCTAAAGAACATAATATGATACCAGGCTTCATGATATATGTTTATCAACTTATCTGGTCTTGGTCTCACGAGTAGTATTTGAGTATTACTGAGTAACGAATAGAAAGGTTTACTATAAATCAAGATAAAATTCTCTGAAAACATTGGAGATTATATGAAATCCCTTGGTCCATTGGCGACGACTGAAGCTTAAAACGTGTTTTAAGTTTAACAGACATCATTTCGTGTCGAATCTTTCCTGAAATCTAAGTCTAATGAAGAAAATCCTTTAAGTACATTCTCATTTGATTTGTGCTTTATCCTAGTGAAATAACAATCAATTTTGTACATAAACCAAGTATCACTTCTTTTGAATCTATAGAACGGATCTCGGTGGCAGTTTAAAATGATCTTAGATGGTTTGAGAAAGATATGAGCACCACTTATCAAATGAAGTTGGATGCAAGAAAAGCAAGAGATAATTACGGAAATGGATCGCAATGTGTATCTGAAATCTATCAATTAGAGTTGATTATAAATCTAAAATCAAGTCACAGTAAAAGTATCAACATGATTCTAAGTGTCAAGCTCTTTTTTTTCTCGAATGATAGTACTTAATACTCAGAAACACCAGTATGATACCTCAATTATAGAAATTGATTATCGCTGCATGGAAACACAATTTAACTATTTTTGTCACAGAAAATATGACCGCTTTTTTATGGCATCATCAAGAATGTATATACATAGGCCCTACTAAATGCTAAATCATACTTTATATATATTTTTTATTTTAGAAAGATATTCCACACATTTTATACGCTCACATGAATAAAAGTGGAGCGATAAAGGCGTTACCAATGCTCGTAAACACACTGCAGGGAACAATTCTTGACAAACTAGATTGAATCGTTCAATACTCCCAATTGTAAATCTTCAGAAGTACTAAAAATCGCATAATTGCCTCAAAATATCTTAAACTAGGTATTTCTATAGATATATTTTCTATATATAGCAGTATCTCATATAAAAGATGATTGTTTTAATAATCAAACGCGGTTTCATGATTTCTGCATATTTAAACAAATCATAATTAAAATTCAACCTTGTTCATTAACTAAAGCTAATATAACAAACTAACTTCTCGTCCATTGGACTAGGTATTATTTTATCTGATTTCAGATCAGAACAGGAGAAAAATACTCAGCGGTTCTAGACCGCTTATTCCAATTTGAAATAATTGTATTAGTGTTTCGCAGTGTTGTTTCTGTTTTGCATTATGTGACATTTAGAATTATCTGGCGATGGTTATCTGCCGTCAAGTGAAAATATCAGTATCGTGCACACACATCTGAATAGAAAAATGTCAAAGCAGTAGTTCATTTTGTTTTTATTTAACAGTGGTTTGACACATCATTAAAGAAAAATGTGCAACAAATGGAGAACAAGAACAATTCTCTGGATTCTCTTGTTTAAGTTAACTGGCTAAAAAAAAAACAAATTTTTTTTTACAGATTTTTACATTTTTATCTTTTTATTTCATTTAGTTTGTGTATATTGTACCAGATATGATGTGACTTTCAGTTAATTTCAGTTAAATCATATGTACTCATATTGACCAATCTGTCATTTGGAATCTAATACACCCAATAGAGCGCTCCACCTATCCCTGTCATTATAGTTAAGGAATGATGAATATATGAACAATAATTTGAAATCCCGTTAGGCCATTTCTTTCTTAATTAAGAAAGTGGTTATCCATTTGTCTATGAAATGGAAACTAAAATTCATGACAAAATTGAAATTTGAGTTCAGATGACGTGATCGCCTTGTGATTCGGCGAACCAAAGAGAGCAACATTGGGCTTTATAACAAGAAATTTATGTAACTTAACATAAATCTTTTCAATTATAAAATGAAACGATAAGGGATAGTAAAATAAAATTGGCTTTATTGTATAACAGAACTAAAATTCGAGAGATATTTATGTCGCCGATAGTTAATGCCAGAGGATCTTTAAGGATTGAAGAAAAATATATATGTTCCGCTGAAAGTTTCATTATAGACCACAAATATGGCGGTAAATTGTTGTTTATACTCGATTTACACTATGTTCCCGGTGGCCATGTCATTGCGCCTTGGGATTTTGGCTATTTTTTGTCTTCATATCTAAGTTTTGTTAGGATGCGCCTAAGTAAGTTTTCTCACGGGACGCACCTTTATTGAAACGTAACGAAACGGCTGTCTTTCACCCTAACTTGCCGTGAGAACCGTGACAATAACTCCAGCAGCTATCTTTTTTTTTATTTACTCTAGACTTCATCCATGGGCAACAATTTTATACAGTTCGTCCAATTCCATGAAGATTTGTACCTTTTTAAAGTGTTTAAATGCTAAATTTCAAAATTTTTTAAAAAGAACATGTTTTCTCGTCGAACGTGTCTTGGAGAAATAGGGAAATAACACTTATTATTTAATATATTGATAATTTGAATTTCGATAGCTTTAATTATTGGTTAAAAATGAATTACTGCTTTGTTCAAATTTATTTAGAAGTGTATTATTGAGTATCTACATATAACAAATCGACGCGATTTGAAGAACAGGGACAATCATACAAGTTAACAAAAAAATTCAGATTATTTCCCTGAGTGATATTTAACAAAATTTACAATGTGTCAGGAATTGTGCCGTATCTAATGTTCGCGTTCTAGTGATCGACGGAAATGCTTGACGCCATTATACGTTCTATATTTCATGTGCCATTGTGGGCGTAGAAATATGTCATTTGATACGCCCCAGGAAGATGAAGAATATGAAAAATATATCGAAGAAACATAATATTATAATTTAGTTTCAGAAATTAAGTTATTCTAATAGGTTCCAGTCTCATCTTCAAATTGAATTTCCTATTCTGTCCAAAATAATTTGAAAATGTCTTATTCAATAAATGAGAGTTAATCAGGCATTCGCATTCAGTATGGTACACTGTTTTATTTTGCAGAAACTTTTATTTTTAATGGTATTCATGTACACATATATTTTGTACATTAACATATAAAATAATGCTCAATAGGGTTACCAGCATGAATATATAGATAGCACAGATGCACTGCTGGATATGCCCCCACTTTGTAAGCCGGGACGTCGAATAAAAAGAAAGCGGAATCCATAGAGGGCAATTTTGTTTACATCTTAAAACTTAAAAAAAAATCTCTTAGTGGGATGGAAAGGGTTTTCATGTGTGTGGAAATTGTGCAGTAGTTCTATAAATATCTTAACTGGTTCTCTAGATATAAAATATATTACAAAAGCCTTGTTTAAACAGATAAATTCAATATCTACATTGTTAAAGTTGACAATAACAAATTTCAACTGTTCGTGTTTTTATTGAAAAACAGTAGAAATCTATTTATCTCTTAAAATTACTTTAAATTTGTCAAATATTCTCGCCAATTTACACATTTATCTTTTCTATTGGAGACAGCCGTTGTAATTTGTTGGATCAACGAACAGTAAGGTTTCAAGAAACCTGAATAAGGGTCAGCGAGATCTTCATAACAACCAAATCAATTCAGTAAATATAACACATATCTGTGTTTTTTTCTTCAAAATGCGGTAATGCACTTGTCATCCATAACAAATGTACATTAAATACCAATTTTATTAGCATCTTCTTTAAATCGGCATGACGAATCCAACAGAACACTGTATAGGAAATATTAAGAAAATATTTTGGTTTGTATCCCCAATTATACCGGCACTTTTTTCCAAATATGATTTTTACGTTTTTAATAAATATGTGTCAGAATGCACCAAATCAATTCTATTTCACAAACATTTTCTTGTAGGGAGAAACCTCTCTGACTATCGATAAGAGGTTTGTTTCTTTGGTGCTTATACAAAGCTGCAGCATTTTGAATTAAAAATGAATTAAAAACCAATAATAAATCATTTTAAAATTCTTTGATCAAATAACTTTTTAACAGACTGAAAAATCTTCCCGTAAAGTCAGCGTCACACTGTCCCTAAATTGCCACCAGTCTATGCTCACCCTATGAAGGAAATAATCAATTTCGGGTCTGGTTCTATCTGTATCGGGCCATTCATGAGGACATCCTTAGCCACCGGTTGCGTTTTTCAGGCTCCAGCAGCTAATTTGTGAGTCATGCTAAATCTTTGGCATCGTGTCATCTTAGGATTTACATCGTATTACCATTGGTGCCTTGGGATATTTTTCGACTCACGAAGAAATCAAGAGGCTGCCCGAATGTCTTAAGATTACCACTCGACAACCCCTCGCAATGCCATCGTAGATCCTTCGTATTATATAGTTTGATGACATCACAATCGGTACATGGTATCGGTGAAGACTGTCGGATTCAAAATAATTTAATGTACTACGTGTTCTGATCCGGAAGATCTCCGGTCAGCAACGGATTTTCCCCGAGTCCGTTGGTTTATACTGACAAGTCCACGTACTGTTTCCATGATCGGTCGTAAGTTTTATACAATTGGGACGTCATGCAAGGCCTTCGTGACCAAGTTCGAACGCAACGTATTCTTATTATGACGTGGTGGCTCAGTGAGTTAGACGTTTGTTCGCTAACCTGAAGGTCCAGGGTTCAACCTCGGAATAAGCCTCTGTAAGTGATGCTGTAAGAGGGGCTGTCATGGAAATATTATATTATGTAAAGTATATATACATTATAATGTGGGCGTATCTTGCAACCACTTGTTATACGTTTGCTGTGAGAATTTCACTCTCTGACTTGATTGGATGCTGATCTAGTGATCACCTATTAGCCTATATATCATGCCTTCTTAAACGAAATGAAGCTCCTAACTAATTTCAAGACTGATCAAATTAATGTCATTATGTCAGGTTTAATACGGAAATGAAGGCTGGATATGGGTTAATATCTGCCAAAATGATCAAATAGATCTTAAGTTCTTAACCCCAAATGAAATGATTATAGCGGGTCTTTTACATCATTAGAAAGAGAGATTTCCAATTTACTGATTTACTGTCCTGCAACCCCGCAACTAAGTCAGAGTCAGAGCTAGTAAATGCTGTTATATACACGGGAGCCTCGAATTTTATATTTTCGTCGTAATGTATAGGGCAAAAAATAATAATAAGATGCGAATATTGGATATATTTACAATGTAAGTTTCATCACCACGACGTATGACATCGCACGGCTTCAAAACAGTAGGATCTTGTTTGGAATTTGAAAAACGTATCCAGACTGAGAATAAAATATAGATTACATTCACATGGTAAACAAGTACGAAATTAATGTTTTATAGACTTGAGATTTCGTGCCAATATGCAATAATGTGAGTTAAAGATGTATGCATATTCACATAGACAAATTTTCTATGACATTGCAAATGTCTAATCTCTATATGAACTGTGAAGACTTATTAAAAATCAACGGCGTTCTATCAAAATTACCCAATATGCTATGGTCGTGGCACTCTGGATGATTCAAACCATAACTTTATAGACATTAAGAGCATGATAATCTATATTTATTCAGTAAGATCTAATCTAGAAGATAGATTTTATAAATCAAACTATTTTTCACGATTGTACTTTACCAATATTGCACTCAATTTTCTATAGTGTAACCTCAGTTTATCACAAAAAGTTTTAAAGATAGCCCCTCTTCTTCACGTGGACATAATTACAATCTTCCGTCTGTGTTAATTGGATTAATTCCAGCGTTTTCTACTTTGTCTGGCTAAATATCGAGAATTATGTCGCAGTAATGTAGAACGAATCTTTAACTTCAATATACATAAGATAAGATAAATATTTCACGACTTTCAATGTCTGTTAGCTATAATATTCCCACGAGATGCCACTATTGTCTGCCAGTATTCTATATTGACAATACTGTAGACTCAATATGTTGAAATAATTTGCTACAGAGTTGCCTTACATATTGCTTAATTTAACATTCAAATTATTAGACTAATATGTATCATGATAATGGCTGATAAGATATGAATGAGGTAAATCACTTATCTATTACTTCCTCGTGCTCTAAACTATAAGTAAACATTTAAAAGAAAAAAAAACAAGAATGGCTTCCATTTGCTCAATTCTGATTTCAAGTTTGTTGCCTGCAGTTTCTGTAATCATTCAAAAAGACATGACAGCATTATTAGACTAATATGTAACGTTCCAGCCAAGCGGATACTTACCTAAAAGCTTAATTCATTAAATGCAATGATTCTGCTTAAATGCCTTGACTTTAAATCATGATTGTCATTCGTAAGATCATTGAAACTAATAGGGGAGGTTCATCTTTGTCTTAATCCTTCACACACTTTACATATAGATCATAATGTATAGAGAAATATAGTTTCGATAACTAAATGAGCCGAATAAATAAGTTGAGCTAATTTTGGGTGTCAATATGTGAAAAGGGTTTACTTACATAAATCACCCAATGTTGGCTGGTGATTGCTTGTTTTAATTCAAACTGACTAACTGAAACAGAAATCATATCTTGAGGTCAATATTAATTCTTACAATCTGTATAGTGTTAAAATAATAGATGACGACTAACCTTCTAAAACCCAGCTAACTTTTAAAACGTAATTAACTCTGTGAATCCAAACTATTCTCTTGATATTTCTGGAAATGTTTGTAATTTAAGTCTATTTAAAAGAACCTAGGGTAAGATCTTTAAACTAATTGGGATTATACCGTACATTGAAAAAGTGGCGAATTACATGACGTGATCTTCGTCATTAAAGCAATGAGGTGAACAAAAAGTAGAGGGTATCTGTCAGATGAGTAGACATACCCGATTTATGATTAATCATTTATTTATCTGTATGTATAAAACAGTATTATTTACCATTAAATGATATCTTTATACAATAAAGTGCACTGATCACAATGCATCGATGTATAAAAATTTAAAGACCACAACCTTTGTCGTTTTGATATTGTGCAAATTTTGTGTTATTCGTCAAAGTCGAAAAGTTACCAAATATACATAAATACCAATACTTATTAAAAGGCATCATTGGAGGTATCATTTATTGTAACAAGGCCATGAAAAATTAATCAATATGGGTAATCCTAAAAATCACATTATTGTAACTAACTATGTATTCGAACCACGGCGAAATTATATATGATGTAACATCGCTTACATTATGGTATAATACTCGTATAAAAAGTGGGTGTAAAATATAGGAATCATAACCACAGAATCAAACCCTTTAACACGAACTGCCTTCAACAGCTGGATGTATTATTAATGTGTTAGTAGCCAATAACTATCAGACCAAAGTAATAATATAAAACAATATATTAACACAAAATCCATCCATCTTATCTTAGTATCAATCTAACTCATCTGAACTTGCACTCTAGTTTTATGGCTTTTTTATTGATTCTAAATTGAAATAAGGTAACAAAAATGTTTGTTTTCTATCCCATGTATGGATGGGTGATACTGATACTTAGACAGTGGTGTTTAATGAATCACTCTGGTATGTGTGGTGCTGGTGTTGGGGATGTGGTAGTAGGGATCACAGACTTCTCGCCATATAATTGCTAATTTAATAACTACATGTATATTGTCTTTCTCATTAACTTCTCACCAGGGGTCGTATACGAAGATACACTATCTGTCATCTGTAGTAGAGTTGGTGTATAGATAACTAACGTTAATGCACCTGAAATCAAATCACTTTTTCTTTCAGCTTCGTGATATCTATTTAGTTCTTTTTAAATGAAACCTATTAATACGTCAGAAAGGTTAGGTAATGCAGATACATGTACTTCCTGGTTTATCTATTCATTAGAGAGGATCGTATTACTTAAATTGAGTGGAATCTTAATTATATCCTACGAGACTTCACTTCACTTCCTTAGTTTTTGTTATGCAGCATCATGTCGTTTGAACTGATATCCCATTACAATAATTAAGACAGGAATACAAATCAAACCTGATCAACCTCAGGGCTAGGTAACCCAGACAGACAAATTTGTATTTCCATTTATTTCAACCCCAGTTCTACGTTTCATAATGCTTTTTATGCGTTTTGTTTCCACCTCACCAACCAAATGAAACCTTTTTATGTATCATCATGATATACTGGAAGCATTGAAAACACATGATTCTGGATCTAAGAATATCTACAAAGGCCACACTCTGCCAATGTATTTCTACTAATGAATTATCTTATCTTGAATTATAACGAGGTAATGCTTGCTTTGCTACTGTCTGAGTACTAAATGAGTGTCATTTATTTGGATGTAATTATATAACGTATTGAAAGTCATAGACATTTTTGCAAAATCACATTAAAATTCATTTTGTATAGTTATCAATATCCTTATTTTTGTCGCAGATAACAATAGATCTAGACACAAAACAGAATATAGTGGACAAAGAAAAAATTTAATCTTAACATTGCATGACAAAAAATCCAGACAAAAAGGCAGGTGATCTGAGAAATTGCCTGAAATTGTATGACACTCACGCTTATTTATTAGACATACAAGAAAGATGAAGATAATTAGAATACCTAATTCGCAAGTCACATCATTATAATTTCAAATTGTATTGTCTTATTACACCACGCATGTTACAATTCAGGAATTAATTCAGACAGTCACACTGGTGAAGAGCAAGCAACTTTTGTATTTCATTTTCAAACCAAAAAATTCAATGTGTTTAAATAAACTTATAAATTACATAGATTCTCTGCCGTCTCCTTCCTGATTTTCTGTCCGATAATCATGACACTAGACACTGAACAGATAATCGGATTTACAAAAGAATTTAACTGATTCATCTCCTAATTTTCTAGACCACTTTTGACCAAGCATCATGAAATTATGTTAAGACATTCTCTGTTTTAACCCAACTTGATCTCCAAACTGCTTGTTATGTAGCATACTTGTTCCAGTTCCTTCATCTTCACAACAGTCAATGTATTACGAACTTTGTCTTATGCCTTGACTACAAAAAGCCACTGTTTTTGAAAGTTTGTAAATGCAGTGATTTGATTTGATTGTCCGGTAGTGAATGCAGCCAATCATAGCTCAGACAATAAGTTTGTATATAATATGCCATAATGTTTACAGTCTTCCTGTTGGTCACCACTTCTCTATGTTTACAATAAAACACCAAATCTGCTTTTTATATCATGATTCCATTCACCTTCGTCATCCTCGAGTTGTACTTATGTCAATGACATCAGTAGCATTATCTGATTATATCATTATACAGATAGCACTTAATCTTTTAATAAAATAGTCCATTATGCTTTTAATGCTTTATGGGAAAGAAAAAAGCGGCACAGTTTCCTTTCGAAATAAATTACAACAAATTTGATAATGGCTTTCAAAAGAAATGTGGAGATAAGTTTTATCCTTTAAAATGTAAGTGAAAAAAGGGTTTTTTGAGAAATGTTTTAAGGAAGATAAAAAATAGTTCTATGTGTTGAATAGTTCTACAGGTTTATGTTAAAAGATTATTATCTCGATTGAATACGGAAAAGTTCAAGCCAAATTGTGTAAGTGTTAAAAACAATTAGTAAAACTTATGATACAAAACAGAAAATGTGGTTTTTAGGAAAAAGGCTAAGGTTCTTTAAAAGATAGTTTGAGTGAATCAAGACAGAAAGTGCTACAAAAGCCGATAGCGCTAAAACACAGATATAAATTGAAAGGCAGGTGGCACTATCGCTTTGAGACCGATAGTAATACAAGGCAGAGTATTGACAAGACAGGTATCATTAGTCGTAGAAAACACTATTGTACGACAAATAGTGCAAGTCTTTAGAACATAGTGAATGTCAAATAGTTTAATTGTTGCGAGATAGATAGCACTAGTGCCACAGACAAGACCTCTAGAAATTATTATTGTTTTGTTACATTATACAAAGTTACTATATTTTTTTTACTTATCTAGTTTTGTTAAAGATTACAATTAATAAAATATTTTTTACTACAACAAACATATCTAGGAACATTAGCAGCTTACATTCTACGAATGGTGGCTAGGTTGCACTAATATACTTTGTGCGTACAGATAATTACGATATACAACTTTCTTCTTCTGTAGTTCATTCTATTCAAAAGAGACCCGTAATATGACCAATATTGTCTTGATATTGTCTTTACGATGCACCAGTGTTTGACAGTTGATTCATTTAACTTTCTATTCTCTGAAGTCTCGGGGGCTTAAACGTCAGTCTGTTTGAATTATTGTTAACCTTTATATTTAACAACTTTCTCCTTCACAAATGAAAACAGAACTACGGAAAACATTATGCCACATTTCTTTCCGGATCTACCACAATATATTCAGTTTTCAGATCTGTCATGATTAAATTTTAAAAAAATTATATAAAATTACTTGAAGATGGTTAAATCTCTGAAACTTCCGGGCAAAGAGGTTTAATTCCCTATCCTGTCAAACAAACCACGTCTACACATGTGGGCGTATAAAAAGTTAAACTAAGACTAATATTATAGTGTTTATGAGGTTTATGTAGAAGTTCTTCCAGTCGTTCCATTTCTCATTATTTTCAAACTTGAGTCACCTTCTTTCCTTCGTTAACCAAAATTTATTATACCTTATTCTTGTAATCGATTGATTATTATGTTCGATTAATTATTAAGTCAGTGGCTGTTGGATATTGCAAAGCTGGGAGTCCATAACTGTATGATGAATGGATTCACCACAAACTTTAAATCGGCATTAAATAATACTTTTTGAATACTTCCTCGGGACATTATCCAGCCTACCTGTCGGAAAGGATATTTCGCGTGGAGGAACCAATAATTACAAATTCAAGGAGAGATCATTTGGTTTAATGGGATTCGTCTAATATTACAAGACTGCAAATTTCCTTAACTGAGGCGGCGACAGAAAGTAGGCTTGTTCTGATTTGAAACGCGGACTGGTATAATTGGTTGTTGGTGGTAATAGTGACAAATTTATTAAAGGAATAGATCGTCTTAGAATGAAAATAAACTTGGCCAACAACAGTATATACCCATCAGTGGACATTCCTGGTGTCATAACTATACATCAAAATCCCTCTATAATCCAAAAAACCCACAAAATAAAGTCATTAATTATAAAACGCTTAATATACATCCAGAAAGCGATTTCAAATTGCGAGTCTTGGAAATCCGTTGTAATCATGAGGGGAAGTAACTCTCACATGGGATTTCCCACGTCCTTGACCTCTACTCTTAAATTGACCTCGACATCGTCAGACATTTTTTGAAGAATGTACAATACATATATTCACGGAAGACAAGAAGAAGCAATTCATATCATTTAGAATGATTTCTCCACCACTGACACAATTTTCAACGAATATTAAAAATTGGCAAAAATGGTTTTTATACACCGGAAGATGATTGCCATTTTGCGTTTGCGCATGATGGGCTTTTCCTTTTTCCTGTTTTTGCGTTGATTACCCAGACTCTTTTTATTAAACTGAACGGATTCATCGGTTGCTCACTTGTTAATTCTGAATATAGAATTAATGTAGCTTTTTCAAAATTGAAAGTGTGGGATGCATACTTATTTAACACAAATAAAAGCCGTAGGACGGGTGTATTCTAAGACGTTATATTCCTTTAAGCGTTGAGGTACTTGGCAGCTGTTCTGGTGATGGACACTTTGCTGTGTTTGATCCATTGATCTTATCCAATTATCAATGATCTGACTACTGATCCAATGGTCCCTTCTTAAGTGGATGATATGACTCTTTTGTAAATTGACTGTATATATTGTTTGAAAGTGATTGATACATAGATGTTTGATGGTAATCTAAATTCTTGGTAAGTTGATGTTTGGCAGTGATGAATATCGTTGAATTGGCTTTGAATTAGAAATATACATGCAAATATAACATTTTAAACATAATTATGTTTGCCAATACTATAATATATGATATCTTAATGTTTTATGATGATATAAAACAGATGCATCATGTATCAGGAAACAAACCTTCAATCATCTCACTAACTGTCATTCCATTTTGATTAATGATAAATCATCTATGGAATAGCTAATGAGGCGAAAGGAAATAAAATGGGCTTTTAAAACACAATAACCATGGTGTTATAGGCCTTTTGTTACAGATTTTATTGTGTAAATACATGCTTAAAGTCATCCATCAATTCTGTCCTACTATAATATTAACTTCACTGAGCATAAACTCTTGACTCTTTATATTTCATTATCAGTTAATCCGAAAGTTTATTCATATTAGCGTACACCATGCTGTTCTGTTGACCTTGATCAACACTATATTATGGAGAAAAATGTAAAACAAAGACTGATATTATGCTCTTTCTCTAATAGCCCCGTTACACCGCAAAATGTGTTCTTAATGCACCGCTACTGTGATGGAAAATTGGCTCAGTCCGTAGGACACGCCAGACATCGTGAAATTGTCGCCGTTATTCGCCCAGTCACTGCGTTTATTTTGGCGTTTAGAACGCACAGAGAACGCCATGCGTCCGAGAAGGTCGTAAGACAAGCGTTGTGGCATTACACGCGTGGCAACGACGCGACAATACCGTTAGAAGGCACAACTCGTGGTATGAGGTTTTTAAAGATCGTAAAAAGTCACAGTGTGACAGGGATTCATGAGGAATGTTATCATAGCTATGGTTGCTTTATTTTGCTCCGAATCAAGGAAAGGGCCTAGCAAGCAAGGAATGATACAAAAAGTTAAACTAAGACTAATATTATAGTGTTTATGAGGTCAACATATTTTATTAATGTATGTTGAAATCCGGATGACGAACGCTAACGTATCCATATCCAATAACTATTGTTCGGATTAAATATGTGAGGTTGTATAATGGTTATATGAAATACAGCATAATTTACAACAGTGACAAGGATTTAATGAAGTAATTTTATCTTGTGTTTTATGTCACATTAACTTCTATGTGGTAGGTATTCTTCTGTAGATAATGACATTAAGATTGGCCACAGGTCTCTTTAAGTTTTAGTACATGGCAAGAAGACACATTCCTGCTACATACATACATGTAATATTAAATCATAATAAAAATATACGGAAGCTTGTTAGAAAAGGTAACATACGTCCACTGCCAAATTGCTATAATAAGGATAATTGAAAGAGAGAAAAACAGTGGTAATTAACAATTTCATTTAGGTTTTTGTCTCATTTACTCATTTACTAGCAGCGTTAATGATAATGACAATGTAACAAGTGAAAAAGCAGTGACTTGCTCAGCCAAAATGCTAAGCCATAAAACATGTTACGCCAGTACCATTTTTGATAACAATGGTATTCTTTATTGAGATCTTCAATGGATAGATATCGTCAGTTGTTAAACTTTACAATGACAATATTAACATCTTAAGTTGTGCTCTGTGCTTTCGAGTGAGCCCGGAAAGGCACTTATAGGAGGTAAAAGTCAGTCGAACCTTTGATTGGACGAATCATCGAGTGACAGATGCAAGGAGATCCGTTCCGGGTCATTTACTTGTCCCTGTCTCAAGGTCTTACTTACTCTTAAGATATATAAAGAGAGACGACTAATAAGGACAATTTGACAAGGAATCGGGACTAATATTTCATTCGAATTTATGTCAGTTTAAGTAATTTTAAGTGATAACAAAATTCTAATTTTCTATTAAAATAGATCAAGATAAGCAGGATAACATTACCATCATACCACGCTCATATTATTTAGAAATAAGGATTATTTGTAGTAATATGCAACTATTAACGAGAATTCAGATAAAGAATTCTTTTAACACGAAAATTGTAATCATGTAATGTTCCTTATTAATTTTTTTTATTCTTTTACATCAACCAAAACTAATCAAAGAATAGAGTAAGAACATGAAAAGAATTAGTGAACAGAATCTGATTTCAGAGGTAAATAACAAAGAATTATGTGACTGATGCGTACGTTGTTCCCCTTGGAATAACAATGATTTATTTATAATCAGTATTACCAAACCAATTCTCCTTTTAGATTTTCCTTGCTGTTCTCTCCACTCCATATCTTGTTTCATACATATACAGGATAATGATCGAAATATAGAATTGATTTGAGGAAGGCATAGGTCGGGTTGATACCTTCGGATTTTTCATCCCGGTCGTCTTGTCGTACGGATGGCACAATAAAACGAGGCCCCGTGTGCTACAGGCTGTACACGTTAAAGATCCCTCGACAGTTGGAAATCGAAAAAGAGCAGGCTAATGCCACTGTCTTGGCCACTTTTTACATTGCACCGTGCATGGCGTTGCCCGTCTTCATTATCCTACATGGTGCCGAAAAGTAGGACGTAAAACTCCATTTATTTCTTTTCATTTCTATGTTTAATAAAAAAATGTTCTTGTATGTTATGTTCATTTAAATCTATTTATCCCATACAACCAATTTCCCTAGCTTTTAATATAAATGGAGGGTGAAGCATAGACAGGATTGACAACGTAAAAAACAGAGGCTACACTAGCAATTGAAATCTTAAATTGCGTTAAAAGTTAAAGTAAGAAATCGATTTACATTCCATTCAATTTAAACGATACTTTTAAAACTAAATTTACCATCAAAACATATTTTACACTTTGGTTTATGCTAGAAGCTCAATTAATTTCCAATTTCTGACGTTATAGAAGTTCTATTCCCTGTAACATTACATTATAATCTTCCATTATACTTCCAGCTTTATGAGAGGAATATTAGCCAATAAAGTCAAATAGACTCAATGAAAGCGATATTAAAACTGAAGAGTGAAATTACCACTGGTTCATTGTTGGTTTCAATAATAAGGCAATTCTCAAAGGATTGACAAAGTTGCGTAACCGTAATTATTTAAAATCAACCTTTCAAATCTCTCATCATTGAAATCTCATAGTGGGTTGAACATAAAAGATCGCATCTATTCAGATAACAGATGTCTTGCTTGAAAGGTTTAAGTGACATTTAAACCACACAAGTATTCGGATTTGAGGTAGAAATAATCAAGTTCAAACCCTTTCATCGAATGTATATACAGCATCGAATGATTCAGCCCAGAATTAAAAAACCGAACTCTTATAAACATCGGGAGTTATAAGACACGTCTTTTGAGACCAAACTATGTGTTATACTTCGTGAAATTTCACAATCTGAGAATTGTACACCAAGAAATAATTACCTTAAATAAACCAATGCAAAAATTCCCTTGTCAATTTTAATGAGGGTTTCAAATTTGAGCATTCAAAGTTCAAAGTTAAGCAAGGCATAGATAATCAATAATACATTTGGGGCTACTTGAATTAAAAATCGTGAATATTTGTAGGCATACATTATACACAAAAGCAATGTAGCCCTTATCAGCAAGATTATCAATTTCACAGGCTAGTGTCTGTAAGTATATAGTAGAAAAACTGGCCGTCGAATTTTAATATAATATTTAATGAACAATATCTCCTGTTATTTTTTTCGATCTGGTTTAAGTATATAAGTAGGCTAAATAGACAAATCATAAAATAGACGATTATGAACTAAATACATCATGGAAAAGATCAATATTTTTTTTAGCTGAATTCCTAATTAGATTGCAGAGATGTTAATTACTAATGGACATACTATAAACTGAAAAAAGATCTGAAATTACTAGTGTTTGGAATATAGTCTAACCCTTTTATTTCCCGATGAACCATACATTTTATAAAAAAAATAAATCTAACCAGATAATAACTTTTAATAACAGCAGCGTTGGAGTTCTTTGAAGGCTAAGCTACGTTCATGAATATTTTAGGACAGATAATGCCAATTTAACCAAAACTATCATTCCCTCCTGATTTGGCTCAATTCTATTCTCTGGATCAGACAAGCATTTAAAACCTCATTCCACGCCACCAATTTACTCGACAATTGAAATAACCCAAATTACTAGAGTCCAACTTTTAGAAACTTTACCAGACTTTAATCAGACGATAAAGATCAATACATCGATTTCAATTATTAAATAAAAAAAGCCACGTCTATCAGAAAACTCAAGTAGGAGGCACCGAGTCTATGATTTTACAATGACACGCAACAATACATTGTTCTGATTGCAATAAGATCTGTTGACTAGAAAAAATAATGTAAATAATGACCAAACATCTTCTAGTTTTGTCTTTATCACTATTGCAGGTGATCGCCTGAACAGAATGGAGAAATCACAACAAACTTCACTTTTCTTTGACAAATTAAGCTTAAATTTTAATTGGTCAAATATACCAGTTACAGGCCTAAACAATAATGCACCTACCTTCTGTTAATTAATCTGGCATATACCATAAATACCGTAATATAAACCATATCTATATCATTAAACACTTTATCGTTGGGAATTGTACAAAACTCTAGAAATTCTGCTTTTCCTTGAATATCTACTGATGACTTTGATTAGAGGTACTATTTGCATCCAACAGCCACACTGTTAGTTGTGAAAATGACAATTCACAATTTTACCGAAACTCAACAACGACCATGTTTAATGGAAGATCAATGACACAACAAAGTTGCATTTTTCACGCGGAAAAAATATCTCAAAAGTCTTCACCACCTGCAATCGGTTCCAGAAACAGGATGGAACTCTGGAACTCGTCTTTCTTAAACAACAAAATTTAGGTATTGCTTTAAGTCACTATAACGTAAAGTGGGTACTGGTTCAGTGCCACGCTGCTTTTAGCTTGAAGAAATGTAACACGAATGGGATGTAGAGTTGGTCGCGAGATAAGTTGAGTATTAACGTTTGATTATTACTGCCAATCAATAACGCACTATCATCTCCAAAACATTGACAAAATTCTCAATAGAAGTTTTTCTCTTCGATTCGAATAAGTTATAATAATCCCTTATACTTGACGAATAAAGTTGCAAGATGAATTGGGTAAATCCATTAGAAGAGGTTTGCGAGCGGGGAACAAATTTGAAACATTGTCCGATAATCTCAAATATTTGTCTAAACAAAATATCAGGGATATCACTAGCTAGTTGCTTGCGACACTGGAAGTATTCTGCTGAATATCTCCAATAAATATGTGTATGGCATATATCTTTTTATTATATAAGAGTAACACTTAACGCTTCAAAACTGCTTAGACATTGATTGAATATTTTTATGAAATACAATGGGAATTTACTCAGTTTCCGTGATACGTTACTAGAAGTTTCGAAACAATGGCATTATATAAATGCCTTAAATATACAAAACTGATTGTGAAGGTACATATGTTGCGTGGGGGTTCGTTTCCAAAATTAGAAAAAATAAATAATTTCGAAATTGTAATGCTTGAGTTGGAAAGTGGAATTTCATGGTGCCTGTGTTTGACACTGTGGGTGAGTTAGTAGTTGCGATATATCAAATTCACATTGTGTGGATATACGTCCTTGAAGTTATTTAACTTGAAGAATCTGTCGAAAGCTGAATTATATTAAAGAGTCTATTAAAGAGATGATGTCCTAATCTATTGTCTGAGCCAGTTCGTTGGTATATCAAATTTCGCCCATTTTTATTAAAGTGAATTTGAGTATTATATGTCTTACTTGTTAGACCATAACATATTCTGCAACCAAAGAAACGCGCGAACGTGATGATTCTATTTGGAACGTTATTAACATGCAATTGGTGACGTCTATATCAGTGTAATGAAGGGTCATCTAACATACTAAAGCACAGAGCATATATGAATTATCCCACGAAAACCTTTTTCGCTGCAAGTGGCTACATTTTTTTTCTTGGTTTTCAGCCATATTGATGTATAAGATGTATGAGTCAAATGTATCAAAATACCATGTGTATTGATGCCAAATCAAGCGAGAATCAGTATATCATTATTCAGAAAAGACCCATGATATGATGTGCTAGTTAGATTGACATCTGGCTAGTCATCTGGTCAAGTGGTAGCATATTTAAAGCTGTAAATACATAAATCGATCCACAAATAAGTTTTTCACACTCAGAAACAATAATGCAATTTAAGAAAAAAACAGACGATGATCAGAGAACAGGAAAAAAGTAAATAATCTCTATGAAAACAAACGGTTGCAAATTAATTTGCTAGAAAAATGAATTCGAAAAAAAAATTCTATTAATTTTGTGAATTTCGTGTCAATAATAGATTGTGTAACCATGTGTCTTTATGCCGTATTCCAAACCACAATGGCAAGATGTCAGACGCCGAAGTACAAACCGTCAATCAAACCAAAATCAAGTACCTTGATGCTATGATCGCCAACCAGCTACCAAACCAAATTACAATCCACCACATCACCGACCTGTCTTCCATGTTTATCTACTCAGTGATAATTGTAGACCAAACTAACAACGGAAGCGACCACAGCTTAAATTTAAAACATATCTGCAAAAAAAAACAGGGACAGCTATGGGCAATAATGTCGACAAAACTTTCATGGCAGATTGGGAAAGTGAGGTACAACCCTATTTGACCCAGGTACTGTAAAGTGTGAACTATTTTGACAGAACATTAAAAATCCACTTTAGCAGAGATAGCAGCTTAAACAGTCCCCATTCATTGGGAATAATAACCCTTCTTGGGAATCATATGAATTGATATGCCAGAAACTTAAGATACCATTATTTCAAACAACACATATGTTGCTTTTTTTACTTCTAGTAAAACCATCCATTTAAACTAATTCTTCAAACATTACTAAACCTTAAACAAAATACTGCAGCAACTTGGTTAATCTTTTTCTTCAGTCGAAATCTTCAAAAAACATTCTTATAGACAAAAATAGGTAAAATATTATACATGTATTGTATATATATTGACTGGTATATGAGCAACAATTCAATGATCATCAACAAGACTATGAAAGAAATCTTCCTTGTCGATAATGCAGTGTTACAAACAACTATGTTAAAATTTTTATAATGAATTCAACAGAATATGTTTGATGAAACACTGTACATGTCATTGGTATAAGATCCATACTGTTTTCAATATCGTGGGCCTAATCAAATCCACAATAAAGTCAAATTATACGTTTGAATTATTGCGACAATGTTCATGTATATAGGAATTAAAACCACTCACCACTCAACTGAAACCTCGGGCCATTGTCATTTACATTCCACAATGTAATGAGGGCTTGTGGCTTCAAGGTGTTGTCGGCATCTGTTTAGAATTCAGATTTCAGGATAAATTGACGAAACTGGGTTTTTAATAATATTGGACACTTACAAAATATTGCAACACAACCCATCAGAATAAACAACTGAAATCCACACCAAAATAACGTTTGAACACAATCACCAGCAGGTTCCTTGATTTATAACCCGAGATCTCAGATGAAACAATTGTTTAGGTTAAAATCCTCCTATACTATACTAAATACTACTCAGTAATTTCATAAAAGATATATAGACTGGTAATTGTTATAAAAACATTGATAACCAGGGATATTGCACTATGTGTTTTGAGTCGTTTTCGTGGCCGTATGTTTCTTTGGTGCGAACCCCCAACATGCCTGCGACGTCATGATAAAACTGCACTGCTTTGATCTTCAACAAATAGAGTGGGGGGAGTTAATTATCCTTCCTGAAGGAACTAAACCCTAGCAGAATCCACCCTGTTTCGACCCTAGATGTCCACTATTCATACAATTCAATACATAAAAACTTAATACGGAAAATAAACATGAAAATTACCGCTAAAACAACCCCCATACAAATTTACCACGAACTTCTAAAAACCAGAAACTTTCAAAGCAAGATACAGAGAGCCCATAAACATATCAACTTCAATCAAATCTTTGGCAATCTATTTGAATCTAAATTAAACTTCCGGCAAAAGGACTTGCCATACACCAGGCTCTTCCTCTTGAGGACCCGTTGCTCCAACAATTTTGACACCAAATACAATTATTTCAGGATTGATGGAGAGAGCCTGAAAAATCTATTTGTAGAGTGCCGACATCTAGGGAGATACGGGATAGTTTCTGCTACTTCCTGCATAATACTGTGGGTATGAAGATCACAATAGGGGAATTCACCTTTTCTCTACAATATTGATAGCATGCTATATCTATATTTCTATCATTATTTCCAAACAATGTAGATAATATCTTATACAGTTTGCTAGAAATAACACAAATTTAAAACAAAAAGTAAATAGTATGTGCAATATCGTCATTCACTACCTAATAAATATTTTTTAAATAATATCATCATAATATTTTTATACCCCAAATATATATTTTATTTATACATACATACATAATATACATACGACTTTGAAACTGATAGACAGACTCAAAGTCAATAATTACAAAGTTATTGCTATTTACAAATAGCACCATTATGAAATGAAATGAAATGTATGGCGCTTTACGTCCTAAATTTCTGCACCTAATGAAGATAATTTTGTCGTGCCAAGGCATATCATTTCGGCTCTACGTGGTGGAACCCAGCGTTTGTGGCCTATTCGCACACTATAACCGTATTGCGCAATGCATGATTAAACATTTGCCGCAATGGCAGACATGAACACTCAATGGCATTACTTGTATTAAGTAAGCGGTTCATGTTTTGTTCACTCATCGGCATATTTCATTGCATTGTTAATTTATACATTGTGTCGGTATAAGAATCGGGCAATATCACTGTATTTTGATTAATTTACAATCGTCAATAAAGATTTACATATCTCCCGATATTCAACTAAACTCAAAGATAGCGACTTTGAAACTGATAGACAGATTCAAAGTCAATAATTACAAAGTTATTGCTATTTACAAATAAGGTAATCGTTCTTATTGAAAAGAAAATATATACTTAACATCTGGAAAAGGTTAATTCGTTTCAATTCTGAGTTAAAACTCCGTTTGGAATACTATACCTAAATAACCAATATACTTAAACAGTATGTTAGACTGTTATACATCTCCACGCTCTTCAAGGTTCCAGTAGATTCCGGGGAATATGTACGCTAATATTGTTAATACCAGACCTTTTTTATCCATTATCATCAAATACTCTCTGTATAATAAACCAAGAGCTGATAATCCATCATGGAGATAAGATGAACTTCACATTACAATTCGGTTAAGCAATTTCTTCTTGAAAAGTTCAGTCAGTACGTTAACGTTAAAAAGGATAATGTTTTTCTCATCGTCTGATATAACAGCTTATATTCTGGAGTAAATGTTGACGCTCTACTAGACAGACACGTGAGATTCAACTGAATGACGACTTCACACTGTACCGATATTGACACCAGATGGCCATACTAATATGGAAATTTGAATTTCGGACGAAGATAGCAAGACAGAAGCCAAGGCCGATGTAAGTATGATGATTACAGAACGTCAGACGATGGCACCGTATGAAATGAAATGTATGGCGCTTTACGTCCTAATTTTCTGCACCTAATGAAGACGGCAGGTGATAATGTCGGTGTTCCCATCACGATGGCATCGCAATGGCCATGGCGGTGGTTTCACTTAGTCCTGTGACCTTCCTTATGCCACACAGAAGCTTGCACAAATTTTGTCGTACCAAGGCATGACAATTCGGTTCTACTTAGTAGAACCCAGCTTTTGTGACCTGTTCGCACACTAAAACCGTATTGAAATGCATGGTTAAAAGTTGACCGCATTGGCACATATTAACACTCAGTGGCTTTACTTGTATTAAGTATACGTTGCACATAGTTCATGCTTTGTTCACGCATCGGTAGTGTTTGTGCCGATTTTGCGTTTCGTTCATGCACGATCCTTAAATTTAACAATGCTCATTTTATCGCCTTTTTTTCACTCTGGTATGCCAGTTGGCAGCGGTAGGCGGTTGGCTTTTTAAACCCACCCATCAATTTCCAAAAACCTACTATCGAGAAAATTGAGTGACATTTGTTTTTCTAATCGTTGAAATACTGCTCCTGGTTTATTGATTTTTTTCAAACATAGTATTGATGTTCTTTGATGTTTGGTTTCAAAATAAAGATTTATTTTCTCTTTTCTCTTCCTTATCAATTCAGTGTCAATATAGCACAATTATTTCTAATTAGATTTTTTCCTAGATCTAAATAACTTATACTGATGATCATACTGGTTTTTAGTTTTCGGGGAAGGGAGGGTTTGATTCTTCCAAATGTACAGGCCTAGGGTGGAGCAGACACTTTATTTAGAAATTAGGATTAAGGGTCTTCATATAATTTTTCTTCTATTCTGATTCTGATCATGAATTAGAAAAAATAGAAGTATAGTATTTGTCATATACTGATTGTTTTTAGTTTACTATGAACAATATTATCAGTTCTTATTTTTTGAATATGCAACTATCATTTTCTGCTTACTGCTCTTATAGTGGGCATGAGCTACCTTGCTTGCTCGGTTGGGACAACAAAGGGTGCTATGCCTACATTATGGTAAATATTTAGTCCTATAGGTCTTGACGTATTCAATGTCTCAATCCAATGGGCTTCCCTAGATTGACGGAATTTGGTAGTTTCTTCGGGCAAGTCAATTTCTATGCGCTCAATTGGGATTAGGGTGAGATCGTCTATTGAATGGTCGTCGAGGTTGAAATGATTAGAAACAGGCTTGTCTTTTCTTTAATTTGATATCCGACCTATGAGCATTAAAACGAGTTCGTAAATTATTCTTAGTTTCTCCTACATATTGTTTGGGCGATTTCTTGCATGAAATTAAATATATTACATTCGAATGTTCACATGTTAGATGTTCCTGGATCGGGTACCTTTTATTCGTATACCTTTTTATTTTTATACAAAATAATGAGTTTCTGATATAAAGGGACATGTTGAAGTTTGTAAATATGTTTTACCATTGAATGTGAAATCGTTTCGACTAAGACAAATCTCTAAAAGCAGTAGAATTGCATCGTCGGGTCTGTTTGGATCTGGGTTTCTATTAAAAGCTTTACGAACTGCCGTTAAACCAGTAGTGTTATCGATATTGGTATACATAGAAGAAACGTCAATAGAAATTAGAATAGCATTAGAGGGAACTCGAAGATTTTTTTATTTTATTGACAAAATCGGTTGTGTCTTTAAGGTAGGTGCGATGTTGACATGCTAGAGGTAGTAAGAAATGATCCATATACTCTGACACTGTATACGGCTCACTACCACAGTCAGATATAATCTGGCGGCCTTTGAGGATTTTATTTGAGATAAACCACTCCTTTGTTGGATTCTTATGGATTTTAGGCAAATGTGTACAAATGTCTCTCGCGACAATCAGGTTTGGCAGACAGATAGTCATATTGTTTCTGTTTGAGTTAGCTAGTTTTTACGAAATCGGCAAGAATATTGTTAATCATATTAGCAGATTCTTTGAAAATTGGTTTCGATAAAATGGCAAAATGTTTAGGATTATTCAGTTGATTATCTGTTTCTAAAATGTAATCCTCCCTATTCAGAATGACACAACATGAACCTTTGTCGATCTTTTTAATAACAATGCTATCGTCTTTCTTAAGTAAGTTTAACGCTTCACGTTCCACTCGTGTGAGATTAGGCTTTTCGTGTGTTATGGAAAGGTTCGCTGTTTCGCTATTCATATTCGCAAATGCTTTCAATATTTCAGGATGGATGGTGGCCTGAAGGGGTGTCCACGTAGATTTAGGAATAAACATTGTTCTAGCACCACGTAGGGGTGGTTTCGAAAAAAATATGTGCAGCTAAGATTTCGTTGAAATCGTTCAATGGATGGTCGGAGATAATTTAAGTTGGCTATCTTCGGTGTCGAAAAAAATTAAGTCCACGGCTAAAGATTGAATGTTGAAGGGGTATGAGAACTTTGCGGCTAAACTTAACTACAGTTTGGCCTAGAGGTGGCCTCTCAGTATTTTTATCTCCAGTAATTAGTTAAAATACTTACTCGATGCTTGAAGCTGGTGTATACAAAACAAATAAATGCTGTTTGCTGTTACTGAAGACCAATGAAGATTATCAACACGTTCGAATTATTCGTAGGGTGGTAAGATTTGGTAGCGGATATAATGGTTGTCGATGGGGTGATTGATACTGGTTTGGTAGTTGTTAGAATTGTAGCATTGAGAGGTGGTTTGTTGGATCCTGGATCACGCGGTGAAGATTCAGATGGCGTGGAAGGCGAGTCGAAAGTGACAAGAGAAGGGGAGTACCCTTTCTACGAGAGCGTTTAC
>NW_008709614.1:0-109181 GCF_000327385.1 Lottia gigantea | reverse complement strand
GCAGCTTTTCTTGAAGTGTGGTTTTGTAATGGTCGATCAGGACCTGCGTAACCTTAGAGAGCCATGTCCGATTGAGGGATCTAATATTCGCGTCGACAGCTGATGTTTTCATTGCTGGACGGATAATATTATCCAACTCAGAGACTTTGCGTTTGAAGGTAAACGCTGGTTGACCTTGCTGTTGAAGGGTAAGGATTGCCAAATGATGGAGGCACTGCACAACTTGAAAGAACACCTTCACAAAGGGTTCTTCCTCTTTATGAGTGGGGACTGATTGGCGTCGGTTGGCTGGTAGTCGTTTCTGTTGTTGGTCAGGTCGGTGGTAACCTCTGGATTGGTAGGCTGTGTTGTAGGTAGATCGGCGATGGGGTGGGATATAGCTGGATGGGTTGGTTGGTGATCGGCGATTGGTAGGTGGTAGAGGTCGATGGAAGACAGGGCCGTTGTAGGGTACGTGATGTTGGTTTGGTTGACGATTAGTGTTTCTATGGCTGGCTTCTTGCCAGTGGTTGTTGTAGTTGGGGAGCATAATGAAAATAACTTGAGGTTAGAAAGGGAATGTACACCGGATGTAACAGGAGGAAACTGTATATGCTAGCGTGAAAATGTGGGGATCAAATTATGCAAATAAGTCAAACTGGGTTTGAGGATATATAAAGTAAGATGAAAGTTATGATGAAAAATGCAAAAATGTATATTTTGGTGATAAATAACGCTAACAATGGTGTGAAAAATTATAACAAGTAAAACAAAAACTTACGCAATTGACACGAACCGGTTTTTTAAGTATTATCCTTTTTCAAGTGTCTAGTGTCCAATGACAGGATTAACCATTTAGAGCTTTGTTTGAATATGAGCAAAAGTATCAAGACGGGATATTTAACGGGAAGCCAGTGGAGATGTTTAAAGATTAAGTGTTCGTATTTTCTCGCTCCTGTTTAAAGTTTTGTTGATGAGTTGTGTACTCATTGTGGCTGCCATATTTGGTTGTCTTGTTGAGGAGGGCGTTGTGGTAATCTCATTTATTGATGATGTAGAAATGAAATCAGATGTTCCGGGGTTTCGGTACTCAGATATTTTTTAATCATTCCACATTTCGCCATCATTGTCATTATTAGTAGGAGAATTCAATTTGGTATGAAAATCTCAGACAATTTGGATATTCTTACGGTTTCTCTATCTCAGAACGGAAATGGTTTCTGATCATTAAAATGAGAAAAAATATAGAACAAAAATCCTGAAATGAGACAGACATGTAAATATGATAATAAATATGTATCTATTAAAAATGGATGAAAAGTAAACCATAGTCTACAACTGGTAACATGAGATATTTACTGCTAAAAAAGCTGAAGCTGTGGACACAATTTCATATAAAAAATTATCGTGAAAATCTGATATGAGGAGTAAAATTTTGCTATGAACCATATTGGAAAAGTTACATTGATCAACATGTAGAATATACCTACTAAATATTTCATAGATCCCCGAACCACAAGCCAAATAAATTAGTAGTAAGAACGTGGCACGGTCGAGATAGACGGATTTGTCGAGGTACAGTCTCATTGGTCATGGTGCAGTCATGGACACTACCAAGGGTCTTGCTCGCCAGACTACATTAGAATGAGGTCTTCTTGAAAATTGAAAACTACTAGATAGATATTATTGCGAACGTGGAATGAATGTGGCTCCGTCGTGGCGCAATCAGATAGATCGTGGCTCCATCATGGTGCAATCAGATAAGACGTGGCTCCATCATGGTGCAATCAAATAGAACGTGGCTCCGTCGTGGCGCAATGAGATAGATCGTTGCTCTGTCTTCGAGAGAACTTAACACGAAGGGTAGAAGTGGTTCTGTCGGGGTCCAATCGTGAGAAAAAAAGTGGTTTTAATCTAACTATTTTTTATACGATTCTACTCCAACTCATGCAAGTTTTCCAAAATTATGGAATTGGAGTTATTGTTATCAGAGTACTGACGTTTAACCTCAAATAAGTCAAAGCAGAACTTTCAGAACTTATTGACTAAGATAATATATAGAGAGTTATTTTGAACCAATTCAACCATAAAACTCCATGAAATTGTAATATGTCTTGCCATGATTTTTCTGTTTTAATGGGTCAAACTTATTTCGCTCAGTCGTTAATAAAAATATGTACTGAAATTGTCAGCAATGGTGACATTGACAATCTTAAGATTAGAAATATAGTTTTCCGAGATATTTGTATTTGATGGAAACTATGTAAGAAAATACCAAAGAAGCGATGTTGATAGTTATTTGGATAGAAAACATATTCCCTGCAGAAAACTTGAATTAGAAAGATGAATTAAATTGAAACCAACCAAACATCACTATTCATTAGCATGTTTGATCTCAATTCAGATTGATTCTTACTTTGATTGTCACTCCCTGAATTGTAGCATGCCAGACGTTAGAAAGGTGCCCACTGAGGTTGTTACTAAATATTGTCCATTATAACCCCTGAAGATCTCCCAAGGAAAAATAGGGAACAGATTACCTTAATTGAGGGACAACTGTCAAGATCGAGATTCAAATTGCGCCCGAGGAGCATCTGATGCATGCTGACATATAATTTGGGGTAAAAAAATATATTTTTAGATTTGTTAGAAATGAAGTATTGTACCAACCATTTTGTAAGGGGTTGGAGGGCTGTAACCCATGCAACTGGCATTGCAGCTCGCTTTCCAGTCATAGGTTATATAAAATCTCGGTTGTTACGTGTACTTCGTTTTTCCACCCACCTTCCATGTCATTAATCGAACGAATCCTTAAGTTATCTGAGTTGAGTATTGTTTTATCACGTGATTGTAACATTGGAACGTGATTGCCTAGCTTTTTGCAATTAATGCCTTTAAATGATCACCCTATTATACATTTCTTTTAAAATCTTAGTAGTTTTTATACTTTCTTTGATTATATTTCAAAATGCTTAAACTACCAATGTGATCAAATGACAATCTGGGAAACCCCGTCTGTTTAAGTAGATATATACTGGACTTAAAGATCTATCTTATACTGTCATTTAAAATATTCACCCGAAGATGCCAATGACTTCGAAATGAGAAATCAACTGTAGTTGGGTATATAAATGGTATTATTGTTAATAACATGGTTTTCTTTCAGTACTTCTTCGTTCACATCCAATTACTCCCTTATTACGTTGTAAATTGACTTGGACATTTGACCACTGAGCCATCGTTTCTTTCCCATCGCCCTATCGATTACCTTAAAACTACTATGTTTCAGTATCTGGAATAAATTTCATTTGTTTGTATACAAAATGTAGCCTATATGTTTTTATAGTACCAATTATTATAAGAACATTTACGTCTAAATAGTTAACATTTTTCAGAAAAAATACATTGTAAAAATTTATTTGCAGAATTTCCACAAAGAATGATCTTGTGAAATGATGATTTATTTAATCAAAATTCAGCATAAACTACTGTTTTATTATTCATTTAAATATAAATTCTGTAAGAAGATTATGAATTCTCTTCAAACCTGCAATATTCTCTAAAATATGCCATATTAAATGTTAGATATAAAATTGAAAATGGTTTAATCTTTAAAATTCCTATATTCCATAAGGATGATATATCCATTTTGACAAAATGGAATATTCCTGCCGAAAGTTATTCTAAAGATTTTGTTTATTTCATGTGCACTAATAGTTATTGAATTGAAATATTGTGATTTTTCACAATAAATCCTTCTGATCCTGACCACATTATTTTGTATACAGAATTTTAAAGTTTGTTTAAAGTTTTACATACGTGTTATGAAAACTGGTGGAAATGTAGTTGCAGGTAGTTCCCCATTCAAGTGACATATATAACCTCTTCATGATGCCTTTTAGTAAAAACTTTTAGCAATCTTTTTAAAAGGAAGATTATTCGTTTCATGTTTTTGCTACAAGTTACTACAATCGCATACTTGATCGTTAGAAATTCTTGTTTAACACCGAGAGTCAGTAGAAGTTAATAGTAAAAGAATATTTCAATCTAGGCTATAATGAGTTAGTAATTATACTGTAAGTTACTTGGATATTTCGAATGCTTTCATTTTATCACACAGAGAAACGATTTGTTTTTTAAAACATGCAAGCAATTTGCTCAGGGCAAAACAGTTCAAATCCTATGCAAATATCATTTTCCAACAGATATCAATCCGCATTTCGCAAGCAAAATTAAAATTGACATCAATAATAACTATTAAGTATATTTACAGACGTGACAACCATCAAACAGTTTGAGTATTCTAAACTTTAAATAGTTAGTAAAATAACGGAATAAGATGTGATCGAGATCTATTTTGGGTGTTTCTGAAGAAGGCAGTAAGCCGAAACGTCAAATAACAGGACAATAATATAGTTTTATATTTACAGATTTAAATTATATAGAATTTATACGGGCCTATTCCATATTGTTACCTGACATACAGTATCTTTAATATTGTTACAGTAACTACCTCATCTCATTGTATTGAACAGTTTATCAGTATCGTATGGTTTATTGTGATAAAGTCTAATAAAAGCTTCAAGTACTTTGTATGCTAATGAATGATGTTAAGAGAGGTTCAGATGATTCACACTCTAATCTCCAGATTCATCATAACTTGTTATTTGGAATTTATTGAACTCAATAAAGCGGTTATTGGTTTTGTTGTTGATTTCATTTTAGTTCAGCAGTTTCTAACCAAGTCGAAGGCTACTCTCTTTTAAACTTCAGATCTGGATCTTGATGTTTAAGAAGTGGAATCGCGAGAGAGCCTGATAGATAAAAAAAAACATGGTTAAAAGTACAGTTCAACTGTTAAAACAGAAATATACTTCAATACAACTTTCATTCTTACAGATTCCTGCTGTTAAACATTGTCATTAAATTAAATAAAACCAAATTTCTTTATCTTTTGTGAAGTCTTCTAAAGACTCGAGAATAATTCGTTTGCTAGCAGCCAATTTAGATACAAATCGAAATGTAGAGTGATAATGACAACTTCGCCTACACGATTTCAGAGATACTCAAATTTCTTTTTCTGTAATTTCAGCCCGAAAACAGGAAAACCCTCCAATGACGAAAATGTTTTTGTTAGAATAAATTGATAGACAAGAATTACGTGATGGGGAATATTACGGAGCTCCAATTGATCAGTTCCTCCTATTGATTATCTAATCCTAGATTTCGAAAATCGTAAATAACGCAACAATTATAAAATATATCTTGGAGCTAGTATCTTAATCCAAATTCCAACTCTCGGTATTTTAATCCACGTGGAATAAGGGGAACTTGAGGCAGGGGTCTGTACAAGATTAAACATTATCATTCATATTGACAATAAGTTTCAGAATGAAGCACAATAAGTGGTTGTAAGCAGTGTGTAAAGAAGAGAAAACGGAACAGGAAGCGATTCCATGGTATTAACTGGTAACGGAACCATTCAATCAGTTGGTAGTGTGACGGAAAAAAATGATTAAACCAAGCATCAAAAATGGGTATGGTTTTTGGGGAAAGGAGGGTTTGATTCCAATGTATAAATACTTCATTAAGAGAATGGAATAAACGATCTGGAATTGCTGGGTATTTCTCCTAAGGATAGAGAAAACACGAAAGAGGAAGGTGAAAGAAAATTAAGTACAGTGTGTGATTCAGTCGTTTGGGAGCCGTAATATATTAATATGATTCACAATACCTGGCAACATATATTTTACACTTTTAACGCCTCCTCTATTGAACTGATTATTCAACTTTTTATCACCTATATATGTCTGCATGATATAGTGCAGTAATTGTTACGGAAACAACTAACATCCTTGTGTTAATTATAAAACAGTGTATTAAATTAAGTATAAGTTATTATTAGACTGATTAATCATTCTTTGTAAAAATCTACTTTATCTGTAGTGTACTCAATGGATGTTCAACTGACTGCACTAGTTTTATCGAGATATCTGATATAGTATAAATAAATAAGTATTCTCATGTATTCGCAGACAGAATTTCTACAAAAGGGCAAGTATAGGACATTTGATTTGCTGTATTTTCGCTCTGACATTTTGTATAATGTAGGAAATAAAATTAATGGCACCTGACGGATTGACTCAGATTAAAGATCACTGAGGAAATTAATCCGAACTACTCTTAAATACAAAAAATTGAACTGTATACATCGTATACCCCGCCATTACAACAAGAATTAATCATCAGAAAGATTTTCAAGTGATATAAAGAAGGTCGATTGGTGTTTGGCAGTTACTTAGTATTGACAATTCATACCTACCATTTATCATATTATACTGTCAAAGCAGATAGTTAAAGGGATGTGGTCTCTAAAATTAGCTTAACCAGCTGACTG
Source organism: Lottia gigantea (assembly GCF_000327385.1). Lineage (NCBI taxonomy): Eukaryota > Metazoa > Mollusca > Gastropoda > Lottiidae > Lottia > Lottia gigantea. The sequence continues at coordinate 102,805 of NW_008709614.1, read as the reverse complement.
CCCTCAACTCTAGTTTATTCAGACAAGAAATGAAAATTCGGGCCCGATTGGACTCTACGGTGTAAATATCCTGTAAAAGGAAATTATATGTATTTCAGGCGTATTGAATGAACAATGAAGGCTTACACATTAACACGAGGTACTTAACTGAAAGGGTCAAAATGGAGGACTACGTCCCTTTTAGGGATGGACAAGGTGAAGATTGAGAAATATCATAGAGCCTTATGATTAAATAGATAAGTTTAGAAACCAGGGGATAATCAAGTTACAAGTATGAATACAAAGTATTCAGCCCTGAACTCTTCACCCTATTACAGCCTAGTGATTTGATTTGACCATTAATTAGATGAAATCTTGTCGCAACTACTCCACGTCAACACATTTCTTTTTTCCAATCACAAGATTCCTTATTGTCTCTCGTTGTTTATTGTTCTATTATACACTTACATTGTATTTGTATATATTGCTGAAATTCTGGTATGGTACAAAAATGTATATTTTTAATCGATTAGAGAAAGAAGAAGAAGAAATGTTTATTAACGTGTCACACGATGTAATATACATAAAATAGAATTCATTAAAAAATACATATAAATTAATCATCGCCCGACCATATAGGTCTATGAGACACGATCTAATATATCTAAAAACAGTACAAAATAAAATTAGTATAAAAATAAAATCTTATGAGACAGTATAATTTAGTATTAAGTTCTATAATTATATGACATATAATAATTTCTCCTAGAGAACATCTCGTATATATAACTGCTTATAGTTTTGGGGTTGACTAGATCACTAGATAAGATGATGATAATTTTTTCCTTGGGGGACAGGTTATAGAAATTATTATCTGTTTTATGCATTTCCTGAAATAGTTCAAAATGGATATCTGAATACATATCACATTCTACTAAAAAATGTGTTTCTGTCTCAATCTCTAAACAAAAGGGACAGGTTCGACAATTAAGTGGGGTTTGTTTTGTAAGGCATGAAGTCCAACCCATGTCGCCCCTAGCTGCCAGGTTTGGACTGTTTCGTTTCAGGCCCAGAAATAACTTACATGCTCTGTTTTGTACACTATTCAATTTTTTATGCCCTACCATACCCCATATTCCAGCACCATATGACATAATTGGCTGTACTAGCGATTCGTAAAGTCTGGTGAAAATATTATATGGGAATCCACCCGCCTGGAAGTGTTTAGTACGAAGTGCTGACAATGCCCTACTAGCAGACTTAGCTAATTCGTTAATACATAGTTTAAAAGTTAAATGTTCGTCTAACCATACTCCCAAATATTTATAACATTTACAGTAATCAACATTTATATTCCCAATATTAAATATTCTATTTGATAACTGCCATGTTGATGGTCTAAAGTGGATAACTTTAGTTTTTGTCTTATTAACAGACATGCGCCATTTAATGCACCATGAGTTAAGTTTGTTTAACATAGTTTGCAATTTATCTTCTGATGGTGCAATTAAAACTATGTCGTCTGCATACAACAAAATACCAACATTACAGTTATCAATATCAATACCACAGTTTAATTCATTAACAGCTATAGCCAGATCGTTAACGTAAACAGAGAATAACAATGGTGACAACACACAACCCTGTTTGACTCCGGAGTTAGCCAAGGTGTATACTGACCGTTTAATCTTACTGAACATTTAACATTGTTGTATAAGGATTTTACAGCTTTGAGTATTTTACCATTCAGACTATAGCTTTCTGTAATTCAAACCAAAGGCAATCTCTATTTACGTTATCGTAGGCAGCTCGCATGTCCACTAGGCAACAAAATGTGGATTGTTTGGCTTTGATTCTACTTTTAGCAATGCTAGTAAGAGAAAAAACATGATCAATACAATTTCTGTCTTTGCGGAAACCATTTTGTTCCTCTACAAAGACATCATTATTTTCACACCATTTGCTAATTCGATTATTGAGGATATCAGCATATATTTTACAAGGAATAGACAGTAATGAAATACCTCTATACGACAAGGGTATATATTTATCTGTGCTTGTTTTCATAATAGGATTAATGATGCTCATATTCCACTTATCAGGCACAATGTTATGCTCAAAGCAATAGTTACAGATTCTATGTAAAATATCAAAGCAAACAGGATTTTTAAGACTCTCTGCTGGAAGCCTCTCAATCCCTGTAGCTTTTCTTAGTTTAGCATGATCTATCGCATTTCGTACCTCAGAAATGCAAATGGGGTCATTAATGTCATCACAATTTCTCAAAATTTCAGAAGGTGAAAACACATATTGCTGAATACGTTTTAAATGTTCGTCATCATATTTACCATGTTCTGGTTTACAATTATACAACTTGGAATAATCGTCTCCCCAGTGTTCTTAAACAGTCGCAGTGTCTGTTACCAGTTCACCTTCAGAGTTCGTCACTTCTAGTGGAATCACATGTTTGCGATCGTTTGCAATGCCGATTTTACCAAACGATTTCCAGAAATCTCGTTTATCATGGACAGAAAATTGTTCTAGTAACTCACTTTGTTTATTGTTTAAATAATGGCGTTTATGTTGTCTAAGGGATTTGTCGAACCCTTTTCTCTCTTTGATAAAGGCACCGTGTAGATGGGACTTGCGTAACTTACTTTTACACTTCGCCTGTACCATTTTCCAGTGTTTTTCTAAAGCTTCGTTCCAGTATGGCCTTTTCCTGTTAGTAAGTTTCTTACAACCCTTCCCTTCCGCTATTGGTGCCGACATTTCATTAATGATGAATTCAGCAAACGATTTATATGCAAGATTAATATCATGTTCAGACCTTAGATTTGTTTCTATTGCACTTATTTTCTCAAGAATTTGTGGTGTACATTCACTGAGAAAGTTTTCTGGCACATGTAGCTTTGGCTTGGGTTTAGCACCGGAGATGTGGTCATGTGAATTCGTTCCGGAAAGAGAGACACCTGCAATATTTAATGTGAACACAAGGAGGGAATGGTCAGGTATTTTCTCAGGAACCATGAGATTACTATAAGAAATCAGCTCCGACATTCTCCAAACCTGAAAATCTGAATACAGACTAACCTGTTCATGTGGAGCGACAACATAATCAACTACAGATCGGCCGTTGGTGCTAACATATGTAAAATCATTGCGACCTGAAATGCGACCATTCAACATACATAGATTAGTATCACATAAGAAATCAGTAAAAAGTGTGCCATAACTGTTCTCCGTGTAGTCAATAACCGCTCTAGGGGGTAAATTATCAACACCCAGGATATAATCAGATTGGTCACCCACCCTAGAGTTAAAATCACCACTGATACACACAAGACCTTCATTTTGAAAAGAATATACCTGATTCAACAAATTATTATAAAACTGTTCTGCGTCTGTCATATATGAAGATCCATTAGGGGGTAGGTAGCACACGCATAAACACACATATGTATCACTTGATTTGTGCGCGAGTTTTATCCATAGGATATCTTCGAGGGATTCATCCAGAATAGACACATGGTACTCGTCATAAATGTTATTTCGAATTAAGAACCCAACATGACCGGACCCACGTTTCGCTTTCTTGTGAGTGATATCTCTGTTTCTCCCAAGCCACTTATATCCATTTACTGCAATTTTTTCATTAAAACGTAAAAATGTTTCACATAAAAACAAGACATCAAAGTTACCTTCATTTATCACAGATTCTCTAAAAACAACACTATCACCATTTTTAACTGACCATCCAGCACAGTTCCAATGACATAGTCGTAGCCCCTAAAATCTTGTTCCTGAATTAGATTTTCGTTTCATGATACTGTTACCTTTAACAAAGTATGAATCCTGTTTACCAAGTTCTTTAACTAGGGTAATTAGGCTGGATTGAGTTTTGAGTTCAGCTGTTGACATACTTGATTCTATATAAATTTTATCAAATTGTTTATTAGTGTTCAACTTTGATTTAGTTTCTAAGACTAGTTTCTTGTGTGCACTGTCTTGGAGTTGGACAACTATCACACCGGGTTTATGTGATGATGTTTTTTTCCTATCCGCGTTTATAATGTTTATATTGGGCAATTTCAGGCCTTCTTTAAAAAGTCTAGTCACACGATATATTGTAACACGATTATCGTTTTTCTCTGAGGCAAGTTCAGGCATATTTTTTATCACAATGCTATCAAGTTCAATCGGTAATTTTGCTCTCATTGTCTCTAGCTCGTGTACATAATGAGTTAACGTTCTATCACTTTCAAGCTTTTCGTTTTCAAGTTTCAAAATCTTCGTTTCTAATTCGGAAATTTCACTATCAATATCAGCTTTCATATCAGACATCTCATGTTGAACAATGCCCTTAATTCTATCAGAAAGAGAATCTTCAAGATTAGATCAGTGATAGGGTATGATATTGTTAATTGACTCCAAGACTATCACAGAATGAAGCCCAGCAGCCGCATCTGATCAATCTACATGGGTAAGTATTTGTCTCGTTTGACACATACACATAACGTCACATTCTGATTTTAATCTTCAATCAATCTGTTTACTAATGAATCAAAGTAAATTCTTTTAATTTTATAATTCTATTTGAGCTTATATTTTGGATAATTTGGGTTATTCATTCTTCACAATTCCTTCCTGCTAAGGAAATATATGAAAGTAAGTAACATCGAGTGCATAAGGTTGCTTTCAAGTCTACATTCCTTATACTGGTCACAATGTCTTCTAATGGCGATAAGCAATATTTGAAAGGATGGAAACAAACATGAAAAAATTGATTAAAAATAGACATGTCTGATGGACAACTAGATTGTCTTGTTTATATTCAATAGATTGATAGTCTCATATGAAAGAATATTGATATATCTTTATCAAAAGAAGGAACTCTTAGATTCTGTCTGTAGGAACAGGGAATATCTATGAAATCAACAGTCTAAACATTATTTACTCAATTTTTACCCTCCAAATAATCTTAGAAAAAAATAACCATGAAAGAATCTTAAGAAGTATTTGATAATGTGAAAAACACGCTGATAAAATGCTGCAATATCTTCTATTTCGATTATCACATATTTACTTAATTCTCTTGGATTGAATCTTTACATTTTAAAACAATGTGAACCAGAAAATGAAACAGTAAATGCCCTCAAGCACTAGAACTCCAAGCGAAAAAATGTAACCGACATAGAAAAACACGCACACTGATAAACAGTGGTTTTAGATTTTAAAATTATCACTGTTCCGAAATGAGGCCCCGTAAGTAAAAGAGGTATTATCTCAATAATGATATTAAAGTCAAATTGACATGATAGAAAAGTCGGAAAGTTTTTTTCTCAGATAGCAACTTTTTTGCCTGATATGTGCCAATGTGACACATTACAGCTTACCATTTTAAGAGGACAAATTTATTGCTCAGGTCAATTGCATGGCGGTACATTTTAGATATCGCCATTGAAGTCAATTTTTGAAAATAGAAGCAGAAGAGCAAAATGGCCGATGAAAGGGTTGGTTGCATGATTGTCACGACCAATGATCGGTTTGAATCGATCATTCGTGGAACAATCGTCGCAGTTCTTTGAAAAGGGAGTCTTAACCTAATCTATCACATTGTAACGATATTTCAAAAAAATATCATTTATATCAATATTAGGTACAAATTACATCTCATTGGATTGCACAATATGCCATAAAACCATCTCTCTTGTCGCTTCACCGAAATCTTACAATGTTCGATGAGTAGACCAATAGAGTATAATTTAGAGTAGTCATCGGTCTTGGTATATAAATGAAAGGAAATGGAGAAATAAACCAGGGTATTACAGTGACTCCACATTGTCTTCAGATAAGTAAAATAATTTTATTTAATTACTATTGTTTAACATCAAAATTCTTATGATTCTTCTAATGAACAATGTAGAGAAGTCCTGTAGAGATCAATGGCGTCTCATGTTATCAATTTGATTTAATCCTATGGTGATTCAATTTGCCATTTTTTTTAACTTAAAAGGCCAATTTCATTACAGTTATATTATATTCCTGGTCTATATAGCTTCTAATTCTGTAAATCATACATATGATAAATGTGTTTTATAGAAATCATACATGTTCCAATTCAGGAGTTAAGTAAAGTGAAGGTGCGGACACACGAGAGGTCTTGGTAGGAGAATTTCCAGTCGGTGCATGCAATTGAAAGCAAAACGAATCTGATTGGATGATGACTGTCTGTCTTACAAACGATAAAACTACCTGTTTGATATTATAAATCGGGGGACGTGATAATCTTGTAGTGGAAGCACGGGCACACGCGAGAGTTTTCTCATGACTCTTATCGGCGACAAAAATCTCCGACAAAGATCGCTCGTGTGTCTGCACCTTTAGTATATAGAAATGTGTATTTAAACTCCGCCAGTTCTTGTTCGAATGTCGATATGAGCAAAAGTTCCAAAATGAGCAAGGATTGACACGCTCACTTTTACAAAACTCGATTAGCAGTATCCAAATGTATCATTTTTCTTGTCGACTGCAAATTGGCGCTCGATGGCTTGTCTTAATTAAATGTATCTTTGGTCAGAAACTCAATTGTAATTGTAAAAATAACCAAAGTTGAATTTGATAGAATAAAAAAAATTAAGGGATCACAACTCTTTAAGTCCTTTTGAACAGAAACTCTAAAATTATACATAAGCCAACCATAGTGTCAAACAATATTCAATCTGATTTGATGCTTTTCGTAGACTTTGAAGGGTTTTTATCTCGACAATTCGAGATTTGAGTGTGTCTTTGCAGGATTGATAGGGCTGCAAGTGGTGAGTTTAAGTCTTTTAAATTGATTCTTTAACATAATATAACATACTACAGAAACCTGAAGTTATCTGTACAACTTTTAATCTGACATAAACATTTTTAAAATATTGTGGTTCGCCTTACTCTTGAGGTACTGTAGCAATGTAATCTAAAATTGAGATTCGACAGAATGTTTCTTACTTCTCCATCAATTTCCATGCAAATTGGTTTATAAATACTGTTAACAGCAGACTCTCTGAGATGAAAAAGTAAACTAACCTAAATTAATCTGAAATTGAATGTTACCTAATGCTGAATACAGATATTCTATTTCATTATCTTGTGAGATTAAGAATTCACACAGCATCATCTTAATTACTGGAAAGCTTACTTCTGACTGTAGAAGTAAAACTTATTTCTAGCACATAGAGGAGTGCCAACTGAACTGTTATAAAAAAAAATATCATTTTCTGAATACTAAAAATTAATCAGATGAATTGTCAGAATTTGATAAAACGCGGTATAGTAACAGGCAGGCGGGTATCTAGGTAAGTAATGGCATGCTGGTGAGTCAGTGTTCTGAGCCGTGATCGTATTTCCCATCAGTAATGGCACTCGATTTTTTTAATTTGAAATGGATTACCTCCAGCTTGGTGTATTTCATTCAGTATGCATTCTATTTTTTTGTAATTTTTTATGTGGATCCAAGTCAATACCTTTTTCTGCGGTATTTGGAATGAGGAAGATGAAAACGAGGTGATATGAAGTCTGTATATATGTGTAAATAACAAGTCTGTCTTCATGAATACTATGGTAATTACAATGATTGTATCTTGTCCAATGTAAATAGTAATTCCATGTATAAATATGTCTTAAAGACACAATTATATCACAGTCAATATCAAGCATCTCCATATCTAGAATCTGATATGTTACAATTTTACCAGCAACATGATATCATTATTCACAACCCTATATATCATGCATGTGGTGTCATCCGTTACATGAAATATAGTATGCTTCTAATTTGCTGTGCTTATCTTATATATGCGATTGAATATTCTGGAAGTTTAAATTTAGAGTAGAGACGCTCTCCCTTTCATATCGTCGGTGAAGTTTTAAAAAGTCGTAACTCGGGATTTGACTAAAAATGACTTTTTGTATTTTTGATTTCCTCATCGTTTGGCGCGTCTTTTCATCTGGTAGCCGTAACTCTACTCCAATTAAAAATCGTTATATGATCATGTGTCAAATTGTCTTATATGGATTGGAGAAAATTTTGAAGTGTAATATATCGTATCTCGAAAAAAAGTCTGCATGTAAGCAGAAATCTTCCAAGAAGCTTTTTAATTATTATAATCAGGTAAGTAAGCCTTGCGTATTTGTTTGCGTTAGATTTTTATTCATGGCTATGAACCTAAAATGCTCTTAAACGTCAATTATCACTTATTTGTTAGGCTAGGTTATGACATTTTTGAAACTCAGTTTCATGGCATAAATTTATAAAAACTGGTATTTTATATCATTTATACACCCATTCTGCTATAATTCATGAATGAAAATACCATAATTTTGTCAATTTAAAGCCCTACAGTTACTTTAACAGGTGTTATTTTCTTTAAAAGAGATACGACATTTTGCAGTGTGTATTTCCGAATTTGAAATTATGTTCATGGCAGCAATCTCTGTTGATTTTATTGTAATCATTGGTTATGGGAAAGTTACGTTATATAAATTAGAATTTAAGTTTGAACATGTTATTTCAGATTTAATAAGGTATGGCTACAGAATCTACACTTTCGCGAGGGAAACGGATTCTACAGCTCTCACTAGTGTCGAGTTCATCATCTACATCATCTCCTGTAGATACTGTTGAACGGGTCGATGCTACTGTTGGTGCTACAGTTGATGCTACTGTTGATGCTAATTCCATCAGAACCAATGCTAATAGTCCAACAGTGGATGAAATGTTTTGTAGACCAAGAAACACATCTAGTTGCAACGCCAACAATGATAGTGATGAAACTTCTTCTGACTCTTTTCAAGAATCAATTGAATCATGATCTCAGGAAGGCTGATCTCAGCACGGACGATGACGATCAAATATTACAACATTTTAGAAAAATAAAGCGTACCAACACAAATGCCCATCTCACACCGTTTGCAAATGTTATTGCCAACCAGAATGTAGTTGATGTCGATAATATTTCACAAAAAACAAATTCACCACTTGATATACATGATACCATAGCACAAGAGAACACAGTAACTGAAAACAACCAAAACAAAGATTTATTACGAGAGAACACGGTTCACAGTATCCAAATACCAATTTTAGATCCGGTTGACACTTTAGCTTCAGTTGATAATGGCGACGATACAGTTGTTGAAAATCATATTTTAGATCACGAAGAGGTCGTTGTAACAAAGACGAGAGCAAAGCGAGGTAGAGCCAATACTGAGAACTGGGATAGAAATATAAATTAACGTTTGCGCATGGAAGGTAAAGTATACAAGTCACCGAATTCAAACATTAGACACCCAAGAAAGATTCAACCAAGAAAATGCACAAAAGCCTGTGAAGCTGACAAACGCAAACAATGTAATAATATGAGCGAAGATGACCGACAGTAAAGGTTTTTGTCATTTTGGAATATGACTTGGTCTGAAAAGAAGGTTCTGATTAGCAACTTAGTTGAACGGCAGGATGTTCAGGACAGAACCACTATATCACCAGCTTCATCAAGGAGAAACTATACATATAATTACTACCTGAGAAAAGATCGGGCACGAATTTATGTCTGCAAAAATTTGTTTCTTACAACCCTTAATATCGGTGAAAAAACTGTTTACAATTGGCTTAACACAACCACTAAAAAGTGCCATGTACAAAAAGGTCCAGGAAGGGGTCAGTAGATATGAACAGTGATCTTTATCAGAAAACTTCAAACTTCCTTGATAGTTTACCAAAGTTACCATCACATTACTGCAGGAGTACCTCAAGTAAGCTGTATCTTGAACCTATATTCTCTACCTTTATGAGTCTTTATCATCTGTACACTGAACATTGCAGAGAAAACAACAATCCAATAATGAACAGAACGTCTTTTAAAAATATCTTTGACGAGATGAATCTTTCGTTATTCAAACCTCGTAAAGATCAATGTGATCTTTGTTGTTCTTATGAGGTTGGGAACGTAGACGAAGAACAGTATAACGTAAGAATGCTGCTCGTTCTGAAAAGGCAACTGATAAAGAAGCAGCTATATCAGATGATTCTCTTGCTGTTATAACAGCGGATGTTCAAGCTGTTCTCCTGTGTCCCTCATTGCAAGCAAGTGCCCTTTACTACGAGACGAAGCTTGCTGTACACAATTTTATGGTATATGATCTGGCAACAAGTGATGTAACCTGTTATATATGGCGAAGGTGAAGGAGATCTGAGTTCCAACACATTTGCATCCTTTCTGACTGATTATCATCTGGGCAAAACCATCAAAACCTTAGTAATCTATAGTGACGGATGTTGCTATCAAAACCGTAATAGCACACTATCAAATGCTTTGTATAAAGTTGCTGTCGAGGATAATTTAACAATTGATCAAAAATATCTTGAGAAGGGACATACCCAGATGGAAGCAGATAGTGTACACTCAACCATTGAACGTAAATTACGTAAAAAACCGATTTACTGCCCTCAACAATATGTTGATTACATTAAGAAAGCTCGCATAGTTCCACGTTCATACAATGTTAAATACATATCCCATGACTTCTTTGGTGAATATAAGAAACTGAACTATTATTCTTCAATTCGGCCTGGGACAAAAGCTGGCGATCCCGTGGTTAATGACATACGTGTGTTGAAATACTCTCCTGAAACTGATTCTAGAATACAATACAAATTACATTTTGATGATAATTTGCAAGAACTACCGAGACGTGCTTTCGTGAAATTACCATCTGGTGAACAAATTGAAAAGGCATACTCGAGTTCCTTAAATATTAAATCTTCTAAATATACCCATTTGCAAGAACTGAAATCGGTGATACCTGTGGATTATCATTCCTTTTATGATAATTTGCAACATTAAAAAACACCTGACTTATTAAAATGGTTTTTGTTCTGAAGAAAATTTGACACTGATTTATTCCTGAAGTTAATTGAGCTTCTTATAGATTTGGTTACAGAAATTTTTCAGAATTTCACAAATCTGTCAGATAGACAGCAACATTTTCAGTTTTGTTAGTTCGTATTAAATGTTAAATAAAATGTTTATTAATATTTCTCCTTTCATTTCACATTCAAAATATACAATCATTTGAAAATTCGTAGGCCTGAGTAATGGTCAAGGAGTGACAAAAAGTCGTATAGAGTCTTTTAAATTCATATTTAGAGTGTCAAATTGTCGTAACTTGGTTGAGGCACACATGGGTTTGTCAATGATTAAATGTACTGCATTAGATCATATATCGCGCTTTAAACTGCAAAACTTCAAAAGATCAACTTCGTATCTTATACAGAGAAAAAATTATGAAGTTTTACGTGTCTGCTGAAAAGTTGACAAAATCGAGATAAGACATTTTGAAACTTCACCGACGATATACCATTTAAGAAAATGTAGAATAATAAACCTGGAACATAAGTATTTATTCAAATGAATTTAAATTATACAAAATTCGTTATAAAAGAAATTCCTAAACAAACTATCATCTCGTCCATTGAGCGTGTTAACAAATTCTATGAAAAAATTATGCATCATCCGGATCAAAATCACTAAATAGTTCCTTTAACAATTTTTAATTGATGTATCTATACATTTTAGGCCTGTACATTTGATAGGAATCTGATCAAATCTGCTTGTAATCCACTGTCATATCAAGCAATGCAAATTTCTGTAAATCTGGTCTAGGCACCGACAAATACAAATACATAAATATATATATAATTTAGCAATTACAACTTCTTATTTTTATCATTACAATATGTACAAACTACATCACATAAATAACATGTGTTTGTTCTATTAGTACATATATCTATAAAAGTGTACCATATGTGAAAATGTGAAATATTAATATATAAATTAATATGGTAAACTACAATATAAAAAGATTAAGTTTTGAATGTTAGTTGGAACTTGCGTCAATATCCAATGGTAATACTTTACTGATCTATTATTTGGATATTCTAGTCACAATATAGAGCTATTGGGTTTCAAAATTCTGGTGTACGTTTCTATACGACCTTTTTCAAAATATACAAACGGTAAATTAGCGTTATTTTTGAGATCACAAAAAAAAATTGAAAGGACATTTTATGTAAACTGACAGGCAAAAGAAAGTTTTCACTTCAAAAATCGTTGTAAAAAAAGGCAAAAAAGCTGGTACAGGTTTGAACCCCAGCAGCAAGCATTTGCCTAAATGCAACGTAATCATAACCACAACGCAGATTATCGAACACAGCTTTCCAAATCGGGCATGCATAAAAACGTGCAAAACGCGGTTTTGCGATATTGGTCCAAATGCACGTGCACGATTTCGGCATAAATACCGAAGTTGGACAGAACAGGCATTCAGTAAGGGAAAAACCACAAAAAGTATGCAAAGACTTACACAAGCGCAACGAGATAGAGCGATCGGTATGTTCAATATGGGGGCTTCTCAACGACAGATAGTCAAAAAACTTCATCTGGGAGCAGACCACCATCAGCAATTTGATAATCCGGCTCCAACAGACAGGACAGACCCAAGACCGACCAAGATCGGGAAGACCGAGGGTGACAACATCGGCCGACGGCCGCTACATCCGAAGGATTCATCTTCGAAACAGTCGGGTGACGGAGGCGTCGACGGAAGCAACAGCACTAGGTCATGTCATCAGCAGACGAACAGTCCTTCGAAGACTTCGTTCAATTGGTATACGAGCCTACCGACCCTTCCGTGGAATGGCATTGACCCGTCTACATCGTCAACGCAGACTGCAATGGGCACGACCTGTACGTCGGTGGCAGCGACGTCACTGGGCGAGGGTGCTCTTTACAAATGAAAGTCGGTTCTGTCTGTTCAGGAACGATGGCAGGGTTCGAGTTTTTCGACGAAGGGGAGAGCGACTGGCGCCAAACTGCATCACAGAAGTTCACCTACCGCTGCCAACCGGCATACCGGAGTGAAATTAGGCGCTAACATGAGCATTGTTAATTTTAAGGATCGTAGATTTTCATACTACAAAACGAAACTATTCAATTTGACGGAATTTTTGTTGAAGTCAATATTATGGAATCAAAATTATTTTAAAAATGAAACGAAACAAATTAATATTTCTTTTTTTGCTTTGAGATATAATATTTTGCTTCACATTTTCTGATTTGTGTTTAAAATAGCAATAATCTCTTTTAAAAATAAAATGGGGCACACAATAAAACATACAAAAACCTCTAGATTTTTTTTTAATGATCACAACGACTGAACAAGGTCGTTTGTTTCAGAGTTACTTCCCTTAAGTCTTTACTGTCGTTGGGAACATGGAACATCAAGGCCAAGGAATCGGGTGGGTTTTAAAAGCCAACCGCCTATCGCTGCCAACCGGCATACCGGAGTGAAAAAAAACGAAACTATTCAATTTGACGGAATTTTTGTTGACGCCAATATTATGGAATCAAAATTATTTTAAAAATGAAACGAAAGAAATTAATATTTTTTTCTTGCTTTGAGATATTTTCCTTCACATTTTATGATTCAATTCGTGTTTAAAATAGCAATAATCTCTTTTTAAAAATTTTTAACCTTAAAGGTTTGTATTTCATATCATCTTCCTGACATCAGAATACTTCGGATTGCCACGCTTATAATAAGTTTGCTTCATGACATGACAATCACCAATATTTTCACAATGATTAGTCACATCTTTCGCCGCAACTTTTTCGATCAACCAACCATCATCACCACGTGGTCTCGTCCCCCCATCTCTTTCTTTAAAGGTTCTATATTTGGACACACTGACACAGACCGGCGGCTGGTGGCACTAATGTCTGCGGCTTAGCCACAGATTTTGGGCGGCACACATGTCTATTTCTACTTCATGCCATCGTCTAACGGCTTCTTTAAGATATCCTCCAATGACTGAAAGATTCTGTTTCGAGATTTGATACCGATGATCTGCAGATCGGTTATTTCAAAGTAGATTCGGTGGTAGTGGTCTGTGATATTTTCCGAAAATGTAGGCTATATAGCGGCACAGTTCTTATAAAGCGGAAGGTAGACGTGTTCGTAGAAATTGGCGTCGATGTTCCTTTCAGTTTCTGGGCCCCGTTTCTCAAAAAATCGTACGACTTACGACTTAAGATTAAACTTACGATTGTCTTAAGTTTACGATTACGTGCGATTCTCAAAGGCTATCGTTAGTGTCACGAATAATCTTACGATAAAAATTGTCGTACGATTGAGATGTTAAACTAAGCATGCGCAATACAGACTTAAAAGCAGGTGACAAAATGTCTATTGAATGCGGGGCGACAAGGAAATCGAATTGAAAAATCAAGTAGATTTTTTTCATCAAAGAGGTTACTGAAAATATATCTATGGTAAAATGGAAATCTTCATCCTCATTAACAGCGAACAATAAAGCTAAATTTTAGAATAAAGCTATAGAAAGTAGTCTGTAGGCAGATTCGGACGTAAACCTGCTCCGCCACTGTCTGTAGGCCTATTTTGGCAAGACCATTTTGATGTGAAAGGTTCATTAGTTTCAACCAATGATTCGTAAAAATGTTGTTATGGATTTCAGGTTTCGTTTAGTGGTTCGGATCGTTACTACTTGATGTAAGCTACGATTACATGTGTACGTAAGCGTAACTCAAACTCACGCTCAAAACCTGACTGCATGCGTAAGTACGATGATTCCGCAAAACTGTCATTGTTTAAAGGAAACCTAGAATTATTGGGTCAGTGAGCAAGGGAGGAGAGGAAGGTTCCTTACAGTATTGATGTCATAAAGGAGATAAAGCTGTTCGAAGTCATCCGCAAACGCAAAAAAAAAATCGCTCACTAAACCATACTTTGTGCTTAAGGAGATGATAAGTTTGAGAACACAAGTAAACAGAAAATTGAATTTGCTAAGGATTTGGATAGGATTTGCTGTGGTCCGTTTTTATATGTTATCTTTTGCTGAGTATGCGTTTGAGTTTTTATTTGAGTACACATGTAATCGCAGCCTTAAAAGACGATTAAATTGTCGTAAATTGTTTCAGCATAAACGCAACATTATTTTAAGTACTTAGAAAGTATCGTTGCAAAATTATCCCAGACATTTCGTTGGTAATCGTTCAGTCTATATATGTGCTCAACATTCTAGCATGCTCATTAGAACAAGATATTACCTGGATATTAACATTCAGATAACCTCAAAGATTCACTTAAAAGCAAATTATTTCAATTCAGATTCCAAATAAAAAAACACAACCAAAGCTGTTTGCAAGGGTCTATTCGTTAGCAAAATCTATCAGATTTCCATAATAATGTTCAAATTTTGACAAAATGGCAAATTTGTAAAAAGAGTCGAAAACAATGTTTATACAGGAAAAGTCAATTCAAAGTTTAATGCATATTTTTGGGCAGGTGAGAGCAAACGCAAAGTAATGCTGTCTTGTCGTGTAAGTTGACAAGCTATACAAAAATTACTGTTTGCTACTTTTCACATCTAAAGGGAAGTAACTGTTCAAACAAATATGGGATACTGACTTTACAATTTCGAGATATAACTTTAAGAAATTTTAAAATTTACTTCGAGCAGAAAAAATTCTCATATGAAGAGCATAACATCAATTATTGCGACTGTCATGACATAGGCTGTGTATTATCCTATATATATATATTACTGGAATGACGCTGCTAGTCGTAAAACATTGTTTGGACAAGAAAAGGTGACTCATCTCATAACACCATGTCAGGTATACGAGGTGTGGCTGATTTTGGACTTGTTGATTGTAGGCAAACGAACGGAGGGGGCATGATGTGATTTCAATTTTATGGCAGGAAGTTTGCGATCTTTTTTTTTTCAGGAACAGATCAATCAGCTCATCAGCATAAATAGTATGCATTCATCACCATTAGGCTCAAACAATTTACTCGATTCTCACAAATCACGCATCTAATAGGGTACTTCATTAGTTTTAATCTTGAAAGACAGCTCGCCAGACAAGGTAATATATGCCCACTGGCAGTTTTGATTTTAAATAAAAATATTTGACAGTACAGTAACAATTACCGGTATGAAATATTCAACACTTCTTTTGAACTTTTTGAGGCAATACTGAATAATATTACCTAGAATGTTTACATGTTCAATTTTTCTGATTTTCGCTAATGTTCATCTTTGGGTGATTACATACCCTCACACTAAGTTTCGTCAAAATCCATCAAGAATTGTGCCTTCTGGAGTGTTTATGAGCTTAAAATTGAACGCGTTTTCAAGAACAAGGGCAATAACTCAATTTAAATATTTTTCAATTTTTCTGATTTTCAATAGGGCTTATCCTTTGGTGATTACAAACACTCACACAAAGTTGCGTCAAAATTCGTTAAGTATTGTGCCTTCGAGAGTGTTTACAAGTAAAAATTGAACGTGTTTTCAAGAACAAGGGAAATAACCCATACAGACTCACATCAAGTTTCATCAAAATCCGTCAAGAATTGCGCCTTCTAGTGTTTACGAGCGTTTTAAGAACAAAGGCAATAATATTTTTCGATTTTTCTGATTTTCGCTAATGTTCATCTTTGGGTGATTACATACACTCACACTAAGTTTCGTCAAAAAAATCAAGAATTGTGCCTTCTAGAGTGTTTATAAGCTTAAAATCGAACGCGTTTTCAAGAACAAGGGCAATAACTCATACTAAATATGTTTCAATTTTTATACGCCCACACATGTCCGTCTGTCTGTCCACAATGTCCACAATTGATTGTGAGAGCTGGTTCCCTGATGGATTTTGGCGAAACTTGGTGTGAGTGTTTGTAATCACCCTAGGATGAATGCTATTGAAAATCAGACGAATAGAAAAATATTTATTATGAGTTATTGCCCTTGTTCTTGAATTGTTTGTGGACACGATAGAGAGGTTAGGTTAGATGAACAAATAATTATTTTTTCAAGGGAAATAATAAACTAAAAAATTATACAGGTCACAGAAACATTAAAGAATGACAAAAAAATGAATGAAAGAGTAAGAGAAGACAAATTTAAATATGAGAACTGTTTGTTCATCCCTACAGGTTCTAAGTTTGCGAGACCTTTATAATAATGTAAATATGAAAGTTTGGTACGTTTTATGTGAAGAAATTTCTCATCGGCTGGGCCGAATTTTCGATGGGCCTGCGGAAATTTATAAAATGTTTGATAATTTTTACTGTTTGTTTGTAATTTGTCATGGACCGAATTTTCCATGAGCCGAAAGTCAGCTGCCTTAAGTCGAATCTTAAGGTACCTATATCACTAGAATGGAAATAAATCTCGTAGCATGAATGCCTAGTATTCAATGAAGAAGCTGAATTCAAAGCAAGTTAGGTATATTTGTGAAAGGCCGACGAACACGTATGACTCAACATGCTATTATGTTCCATTAGCATCAGTTGTTTATGGAAATTTAAATTTAAAGGACCTCGGAATTTCAATTGGATGTAAAACAGCCCAACAACAATATCTCTCGTTTGAACAAAAGAACGGAAGATGATCTTACATGTTATCTTTTGTCTTGTACCGGTACCGGTACTCTTCCTTTACAAACAAGGTTAATGTGTTTTTAACACTTTTAAATCAACCCAATTTGAAGGAATTCATGTTTGGCCCACCCTTTTCGGTATTCCCGATGATTGCCATAATTGACTGTGAAATGTAATGACTATAAATTTTCCATAATATTTCTGTCATATTTTTACAGATTGACACAGCCTTAACGGAAAACTTTCTGGAACAAACTGGAAATAATAGGGAACTTCTGTTTTGACCAAAGATTTATGAAAGGACTGGAATCAAAAATGAATATCCTAATTGAACATTTTGCTCATTTTGCTGAACCGGAAGTGACATATTACATGATGTGCAAAAAATTGATTTTCTTTTAAACTTGTTCGTAGGAGAATATTGAATCGAATATTTTTCTTATCCCGTTCGAATTTTTTGAAAGTTGCAAAGTCTATATCTGGTAATCTTGACCCTCAATGACCTTGAATTTTTCAGTGTAGTTTGTCCGTAACCTCAGCTATTTATGGATATCATTACATTGGATTTATAGCCCAACGAATCTGACATTTTTGCAACTTTGGACGACTATACCACATTCTCTAATTAACACAGGGCATTATTAATGGAAATAAAATTCTCTCTTTAATGATATATGGCAATAATGCTAAAAAAGATTTTGAAAAAAATTGAAATTTTTCAACTCCAGTTCTAACATCAAATGTTATTATCCCCCATCAATGTAGTTCACCATGTATGTGACATTAATGGTTTGCTCTAAAAATTCAAATCAATAAATTTTGAAATATTTGAATACAAATTCAAAAAATTACCCTCATTTAAAGCTATAAGTTTTCAAAATACCAAACAGTTTAAACTGTTTTTTTTCCTGTTAGATTAGAAATCAAATTACAAAATAATTTCTAATACTTGTGAAATATGCAAGTGTTTCTACCGGAGAGTATCTCTTATAAACCTAAATTAGCAGACGATGTTTAGTCGTCGACCAAAATCATATGATCAAATTCGTATCACAGATGACAGATCTGATTATCTCCGTTGTTGCTTTTCTCAATTGAATTATTGTCATGCAGTATAAATTACTTCCTTATTTTTTAGAATTTGAGAATATTGAGGTGACATTTCTGGAGTGTAACTATATACCTGATTCATTTATCAGATACCCGAAGTTTTAGTTTCTTTTTCAAAAATTGTAGACTTAAAAGCACCGAAGTTGAAAGCTAACGGGCTAGAAGTTTCTTAAGGTTTGAAATCCATGGGATTATGTCTCGTTGCCACGTTCGGTAGCTGATCACAGGTCTAGTATTATATTGAGTTGCATTTTACAACAACACTTGATTGACAGCTGATTGTTTCAACTTCAAGGGAGGTAATAAATGAGAAAAATATAAAAGAACAAGAAAATATAGGTCTAACGTACTTCAAGGGAGATTATTGGGTGAAATATTACAGTATTCTTAATATAAAATCGTTTTCTACATTGACTGCAATGTAATGGTTAACCTATACTTGATGTCCGATAATGGATATTGACTGTTGGTCATTTGAGCTTCCCCGTCGGTCATGTCCGACATATAGAGCCAAAATATCAGCCATTGATACTATCTACTCTCTTTTTAAAATTTAAAATGAGTCGTTACGAATGCACTCCAAATCTTCAGAACAAACGCCTACACAAGAGCCAAATTCATTGGACGAGAAAACTCAGGAACTCAATAAAATTAACGAAGGGAAATTATCCAGACCATCTCTGCCAATTTCTCAATGTATCATGGACCCTCACTGAGTAACTGCGGAATATATATAAAAATAAATCGTAAATATCAAAGCTGTTGATCGACGGATATACAAGCGCGAGCGACAACGTCAATATTAAAATAATATAAATCATTTTTTGTAAAAAAATTCAATAATCAGCAAGATGTTATAAAAGAATGAAATTCACAGACAATACAGAGAAAATCAATTGATATTCACATGATTCTCTGTAAGTGATAATATTACTAGGTCGCGGGTCAAACATGAGGAAAACATTGTCAACGCTGGTATGACGATCCAATTGCGATCTCAACATGTTCCAAAACAGATCGCCGAATCTTTGCGTTTGTTTTGAACATGGATCTTGTCCACGATTTCTACACGCTTATTTTTCGTCATAGTAACAGCGCAGTAAGAACGACTTTGCATGACCAGCTTACGCTCTATTGGCGATCTAAGGCGAGTAGCATGTGATCAACGCGCTCTATGGGCGCTCCGGGGGCGATCACTGCGCTCAGACTAGATCTGGTAGCAATTTAGGCGACCTATAGAGATCCATTATCGCTCAAATAGCGCTCTAGGTCTGATAAAGGCAAGATCCTATAAAAACCTGTGTCGTTGAGCCACGCTCATTAGTATTATGCTTGACAGCAGAGGAGTACTGCATCTCCAAGAATTGCAGTCAGATCGAAAAATCTGCTTTCTTGGGGAACGGTGGCGCTCTTAGCCAATCCGATAGCGCTTCAGTTACGTTCTTGGCTATCAAGTAGCGCTCCGATGGCGATTTAGGCGATTAAGAAGCAATTTTATGGTGTTCTGGGTGGATCCGCGAATCTTTATGCAGATGAGTTGACTTACTTATGATCTGATAGAGATCCACTAGAGATAAAGTAGCGCTTCTTGCGATCGTGGCACTCTCACAGAGCACCACAGATCGCCGCCAAGTGGAATGGAGGTATTATAGTAGGGTATCTTGTAAAAGTGGCAAATACTAAAATTCTGAATATATATCATAACAACCACAAAACCAAATAGATATTTCTGTAATACAATTACTT
The DNA here is from genome assembly GCF_000327385.1 of Lottia gigantea. NCBI lineage: Eukaryota > Metazoa > Mollusca > Gastropoda > Lottiidae > Lottia > Lottia gigantea. The sequence continues at coordinate 82,462 of NW_008709614.1, read as the reverse complement.
TTCTTTTGTAGTGCCATCTATAAAGTATATTGATGAAAAACAAGCTATACAATCTCTATAATGTAGATTATGATAAATCTATTCAAATGCGTTGATGTTACCTTTCCTGTCACCATTTAACACTACTGCTTATAAACAAGTAATCATGTACTGATGAAACTTAGTTTAATTGTTTATAACAATCGAAGAACGAAATCAATAAAATCCAAAAGTATATTATAACGTGATTATTTTACTGCTTAAAGTGATACTACGTCTTAGAATACACTCGCCCTGTGGCTAATATTTGTGTTTAATTGTGACTATTGGTTAAATAAGTATGCATCCCACACAAGTTTGAAAAATCGACAATAAAACTATAATCATAATTTTTAAAAAAAGTGAGCAAGCCATGAATCCGTTCAGTTTGAGAAAAAAAGAGTCTGGGTAATCAACGCTAAAACAGGAAACAATCATCTTCAGGTGTATACAAACAAACTTTGCCAATGATTATTCGTTGAAAATTGTGGTGGGGTATTCATTTTAAATTATATGAATTGCTTTTTCGTGGAGTCGCTAAATCTCTTACGAGGCATCATTATTCCGTCTTCAAAATATGACAATGTCGAGGTCAATTCAAGAGTAGAGGTCAAGGACGCGGGAAACCCCACTTGAGAGTTACTTCCCTTGAAAATTACACCGGATTTCCTAGACTCACGATTTGAAAATCGCTTAATGGATGTGTTAAGCGTTTTATAATTAATTACTTGATTTTGTGGATATATCGGATTATAGAGGGATTTTGATGTATAGTTAAGACACCAGGTGAGTCCACTGATGGATATATACTGTTATTGGCCAAATTTGAGCAAAATTAAAATTTGATGTTCATCCTAAGACGTAGTATCCCTTTAATACGCGTCCAATATTTAGATAAAAATAAAAAGACCGAAAAGGTGTCTATACTTAAGCGCTTCAGCCGTGCTTCTCAACTCTTTTCACCCTGTTCACCCTACCTCTGAACTACTGCCACTGACCCCTTTCAATAATCAAGTAAATAATTTTTGGACAAAATCTCACTCCCCACGCTAAACTCGCCTTCTATAGGAAAGGATGTGGGGAATGTCAATAACAGTTTTTGTACACAGTTAGCGAGTCTCTGGCATTTCTCAACTACTTTTGGACGAAGCCACGCCTCGCACAGTGGATTGCAACAAACAAATCATTCCGGAGATTGATTTAACGGTTTGTTCCCACTTTCCCGGCAGATTAACCGGATTAAATTTTTCTTATTTGGATTAGTTGGGTTAAACGGATTAGTCGGATTAGGGCAGATAAAATTCTACTAATGAGCTGATGTTCACCTAACTTAAAGTGAATATTAGTGATAGAAGTTCACGTGTCAAAATGTTGAATATACTTATAAACCAAAAAACGGCTAAGATTTCCTGATACACCAAGATGACGATATGCTTATTTTCTCAACAACCGAAAACTTGCGACATCTGCCTGGCTCTGAGGTTTTGTTTTGAGACGGCACTTTTTGTGAAGTTCCAGAAGTGTTCCACTAACTTTATTCTGTTCAAGCTCTTGTTCAAGGAAAAATTTTTCCTCTAGTGTATGCCCTGCTTCCCAACAAGAAACAATCAACGTATCAGCGCCTCTTCACCATCCTCCAACAGAAGGCTGAAATCCGCAACCTGTACCTTAGACCAAGAACCATTTTCACTGACTTTGAGAAAGCTGTTCAGAATGCCATAGAACATGTTTTTGATTGTGAACTGAAAGGATGTCTTTTTCACTATCGACGGGCAGTTTGGCGCAATGTCCAAGTGCCTTTGCAAACAACCCAGGTGTGAACTTATTCGTGAGGAGAGCATCTGCTCTACCTCTACTTAGACCTGAACATATCGAAGATTACTGGTTGAAGCCCTTGAAGCTGCTAACATGGAAGATCCCTCAATTGCAAAGTTTGCTGACTATGTGACCGAACAGTGGGTGGAAGGAGAAGATATACATATGCGGAACCATTTTCACACTGTAGGTCCGCGAACCACGAATCATGTTGAGGGGTGGCATGCCAGAATGAACAAGATGACCACCAACCATCCTAGCATCTTCAGATTCACCACCCTGATAAAAGCTAAGCAAGCAATGACCGAAGTGACCATCAGTCAGCTCCAGCCTGGTGGTAAGAAACTCCCCAAGAATAGACGGTATCGCCCATGAACTGGACCGCCTGAAAGTTTGTCTTCAGAATAACAGATAGAAAATGATGGAATATGGAGATGCTGTCTCCCATCTTGGTGGCTTGTAAAATTAATAAAATGAAAATATCAGCTCATTAGTAGAATTTTATCTGCCGTTATCCGACTAATCCGTATAACCCAACTAATCCGGATTAGAAATATTTAATCCGGATAATTTTCCGGGAAAGTGGGAACACCCCGCCTTAACAATCAACACTGGTCAGAATCAACTCACTCTCAAACTACAGAAAGATCAATTAATGCGACACATCGGCAATGAAAAGCAATAATCAATAACTCGGGTTTCGAGACCCTGCTCAAGACCTGGAAGGCATACAATAATTTGTATTGAGGGTGACAAGGAAGCTGTAGAGCATCAGAAAATTAGTGCATCTTTGTTCAGTTCTACTTCCTGGTAACTATGTTGGCATATCTGTGTGTTTCAACTTCATCTGCATCAAGATGTTGGCCAAATGACAAACTTTTGCTTTGTCTTTGGAATCGCTCCTGCTAAACTCCTCAAAAGTTCTACTGCACAGCGTATCAAATCAAAGACATAATTCACACAAAACGCTTCCAGCATTGGCTATCGATTTTCTGTTGCAAAACAGCAATTTCTGCAGTTTTCTGTAAATTTATTTCTGGAAAATTCACGAAGCCTAGGTGGAAATTAAAGTTTTTAATTCAACATTACACCTAATTTTCAGGGTGAAAATAATCATCACCCATGTGAAAATTAAAGTTTTTAATTCAAAAAATATGATTCAACAACGTTTTGAATATCTAAAGTAATAGAGGGGTGCTGCTGTGCCAATTGGGGATATTTGCTTAAAAGTGTTAAAAATGGGCTTTTGTCGCCCCTTGAAGAATTGGGCACCCCTTGATTTACCGTCGCTGGCAGGGCAAGTACCCCCCTGCCCCCTCTGCATGACATACTGTATTGTGGTACCATATGGAATACTGGGACATAGTAGAATATCTGGTGATGTCTGTATGATTTCATTAATGTATAGATACCCAATAGTAAACCGTGTTTACTCAATATACTTCTAAGGGTTTTTGTTTTTGCCTTCACGTTTGTGTATGTTGATCAGAAATGACGGGGGGTGGCGGCAGACAGGGTGTGAGAGCATTTCTACTCTTACACCTGATACCACTTTCCATTATGAAATACTTATTCAACTTATGATTAATATACTTCCTCATGTGAAAAGTTCATCAGCCGATACCAATGTTTTGCCAATATGCTCATTTGGATTTCGCGGTTCGGATCGTTAGTACTTGGTTTATTTACGTCTATAATTAACCAATTAGCTAACAAAAAAAAATTTTTCACTGTTAAAATAGTGCTCAATAAATCAGTTGTAGAACAATGTCGAAATATTACAACAGAACCTTAAAATACATGTTGGTACGTCAGACTATGCTATGTTTTTTTTAGGTTGTTTTAATATTTCTACTACATGTACATCAATGATGGCTTTTGCTCTGATCCTGAAATGATAAATGTTATCGTTTTTTTAAGCATAAAAACTTTGGAACTACTTGGAATTCTGAAAGCCTACCCTAAACGATTTTTTTCTGCCTCATAGATCATGTTGTCGATTTATGAAGAAGTAGAGTACTTTGTCAGAAGGACTAAATCTAAAAATAAAAAAAACAACAATAATTTTGCATTTCGAGTTTAATAAAATCGCATCAATTGCTATAAACCTATGTAAATGTCTTTAAGGGGCTTAAATTTTGAAGACTGGCTTAGCATTTTGATTCGATACTTCGAGGCATGCATCACAATACTACCGCCTCCAATGTGGTGATCTGAGAGAGACATCAAAATACTTTCAATCGAGAAATTTATAACCTGAACAGGTTTTAACGTAATATACATTCAGGAACATGTTTTATCACAATATTTGTAAGCGTGGATGAAACAGTCGAAGTCAATGCACGCGGTTAATTGGATACACAAAATAAATGTCATTAGAATTAAACAATGTAATTGTTGTCAAGTGTTTTGTGTGTAGTTTTTTTTTTAACTCTATATACCGTTTTCGCAGAACTACAACCAGTCCAACTAATTGCGCGTTAATGAGTATTGTTAATATGATTAATTATAGATTTTCATACAATGGACTGAAATTTTTGAATGAAGAGGAATAATGGCAATTTAGTAGGATGTTTTTTGTTCTGTTTTATTTTGAACAATCTGCAATTCCATATTCCGATTCATATCCATCCGATATTCTGACAGTATCTATGATTAAATAATATAATTTTGTTTAGATTTCGGGGAAGGGAGGGTTTGATTCTCCCAGATGTACAGGCCTAGGGTGGAGCAGACACTTTATTTAGAAATTAGGATTAGGGGTCTTGATATTGGGTTTTCTTCTGTTCTGATTCTGATATGAAATTACAAAAAATAACTCGCCCAATGGACGAGAAGTATAGTATCTGTTATGTATCGATTGTTTTTAGTTTACTATGAACAATATTATCATTTAAGTTCTTATTTTTTGAATATGCAACAATCATTTTCTGCTCATAGACATGGGGGAATTTCTCTTGTAGGCTCTCATAGTGGGCATGAACTATCTTGCTTACTCGATTGCTGGTTGTATTGAACGGGACAACGGGACAACTATGCCTAAATTATGGCGAATATTTAGTCCTATAGGTCTTGCAGAATTTGGTAGTTTCATCTTCGGGCAAGTCAATTTCTATGCGCTCAATTGGGATTAGGGTGAGATCGTCTATTGAATGGTCGTCAAGGTTGAAATGATTAGAAACAGGCTTGTCTTTCTTTAATTTGATATCCGACCTATGAGCATTAAAACGAGTTCGTAAATTATTCTTAGTTTCTCCTACATATTGTTTGGGACATTTCTTGCATGAAATTAAATATATTAATTCGAATGTTCACATGTTAGATGTTCCTGGATCGGGTACCTTTTCTTCGTAGACTTGCTTACAAAATAATGAGTTTCTGATATAAAGGGACATGTTTTGCATCTACTGGACAAACATGGAGCACTTCTTAAACCTGGAGGTACTTCGGCATAAAGTCTGTTTTTAGCTCCTATCTGTGCTAAGGTGGAATTTTTAGAGTACCCACGCTCTTTCAGTTTTGAGAAAACAATCGTACAGGCTTGGTTGAAATCAGAAGATCTTGTGCAAATTCGATGAAATCGTAAAACTTGTGACTTAATGATACCAGAAAAGGTATGTTTTGGGTGAAAGGAGTTTCTTTGAAATACACTTTAATATCCAGTTTATTTGTTTCTGCCATGGAATTCAGTTGATTCTCTGCTTCTAAAACGTAATCCTTCCTATTCAGAATGACACAACATGAACCTTTGTCACGCTTTTTAATAACAATGCTGTCGTCTTTCTTAAGTAAGTTTAACGCTTCACGTTCCACTCGTGTGAGATTAGGCTTTTCGTGTGTTATGGAAAGGTTCGCTGTTTCGCTATTCATATTCGCAAATGCTTTCAATATTTCAGGATGGATGGCGGCCTGAGGGGTGTCCACGTGGATTTAGGAATAAACATTGTTCTAGCACCACGTGGGGGATGGTTTCGAAAAAAATATGTGTAGCTAAGATTTCGTTGAAATCGTTCAATGAATGGTCGGAGATAATTCAAGTTCAAGTCCCCAGTGATTAGTTTAAAGACATACTCGATGCTTGAAGCTGGTGTATCCAAAAAAAATAAATACTGTTTGCTGTTTCTAGAGACCAATGAAGATTATCAACTGGTTCGAATTCTTCTTCGTAGGGTGGTAAGATTGTTGCGCTGTTGATACTGGACTCCATCATCATGTTAAGGGTGCTGAGGTTCTGTTGTGCTTTCTTCGAGATTTTATTTGAGATGGGTATTCATGTGAAGAGGATCTTGGAGTTTGGGAAGGTTTTGTTGGCTGTAGCGATTAATTTCTGGGCTTTGTTAAAGGAATTCTTTGGTAGCTGATCACTGTTGTTAAGGCCTATTTTATATTGTGATCAGATTAATACGACTAATTTACTGTGATCTATGACCAAATTGATAAGACTAATTTATCTTTTGATTGAATTTTCACATTTTGGTGATGGATTTATCTTGATCACGTGCTCCTAGATTTATTATTCTGGAAATATGTTTGATCTATCTGATATTGAACTGATCAAGAATGTAGAAACTTGATTAATTCAAAATCAATTAAGACACAAAATAAACAATTGAAAGAATATAGACGTCTCTAGCTTCAGGGTTTTACTTATTTAAGATTTTAGAAGTAGCTGTCCTTATCTTCACGAATGTCACATCCGTCTATGCTATTAAATACGCAAAATATATTCACAGGGAAAAATTAAGTATTGAAAAAAAAAGATGACATCCAAAATATTTATTTACGCTGTAGTACACAGTTTGTTGTTCGTAAATATTTTGTGCAATTGTGAAAGATACTGGAAGAGGTATCATTTTAACGATACGAAAATCCTGGGTAATGATTATACGGTACAGGTTACGGATGGACAGGAATGTGTAGAAACTTGTATTAACTCTACTAATTGTAATTCAGTGGGAATTTCTGTTATTAATGGTGTAATCGAGTGTTATTTGTATCCTGTTAAAGTTTATTCTGGTATGGACACAGCGTCAAATGGTATAGTATATGATATCATGATATATTATATACCAATGAAACGTAAGTAATCCTAGATCTCCACGTTACCTATTACTGTCGCAAGTTAGGCCGCTTTTTCAGACATTACATACCTTACGTATCATGCAGAATGTCATTTATTTCGAATTCTGGATGATACGTTTCGTTACTGTGGCTGACTCCCTTTGTCATTCCGGATCTGACCAAATTGCTATATATAATCTGAGCCATATAATTGATATCGTTTTGTGTTTGATTGTTTACATAAAATATTACAGTTTTTGACGCTAAAGGACAGAATCAAGAATCTGTATTAACCTGCAGAAAAATCATTTAAAACAAAAAGTCTCCATTTTAATTAGTTATTCGCCGTTTTCGAGACCAATCTATTAGCTTTTGAAGAAAATTATAACGGCTTTAAATGCGGCGGAGAAAGCTGTTGTTGCAGAACACTCTCACTCTTTCGGAACACTTGAGGCACTATTCCAAACAGTTAACCGGATATTGCTCTGCTCTGTCCCGATGAGAAATCGTTTCAATATGTCCGATATGTCAGCGAAAATTGGTGCAAATAGTGTAATTGGTGAAAATAGTGTCCGAAAAAGACATATAAAGTCTGCGTAGCACTATATCCGAATATTAACAAATCGTCCATGAAAATCGTTGCAATTTGTTTATATACATTACAAAATTGTCCACAGAAAACATTACGAGGTGTTCGAATGTTTCCAAAACAAAAACCACTCAATATTCAACCATTGAAAAACAGCCATGACGTCATCCTTTGTTATATTATCCACTTTTATAATCACTAAGCTCATTATTGCTTTAAAACTGTTCAATAACACTATCCATTATTTTAAAAGCTATTTTTTTTTCTTTTTCAAGTAGTACTCAAAGTATCAATGGATCAATATCAGGAAAAGTTTTCCAATTTTTGAAAATGGATATACATCGATTGCATATAACTGTAAATACAATAAGTAGGCTACAGCTTTAACGATTATAGTTTCGGACAATAGCAGATCGCAAGCTAAAAAATGTGTTTTGAGTCATATGACTGTAAACTGTTCCCTTTCAGTCCGTTTAATCCGAGACTTCATGTCCGTTAAAGATAAAGACCAATATAGTAGTCTATATTAGCTCATATTAAATATTTTTTGGTCTTTTTTATTTTCAATAGGGTTTATCCTTTGGTGATAATACACAACTTCACAAAGTTTCTTCAAAATCTAGCGAGAATTGTGGCATGTAGAGTGTATACAAGCTAAAAATTTAACGTGGTTTGAAGAACAAGGGCAATAACTCATATTAAATATTTTTCGATATTTTTGATTTTCAATAGGGTTTATCCTTGGGTGATAATAAACAACTTCACAAAGTTTGGTCAAAATCCAACAAGAATTGTGGCATGTAGAGTGTTTACAAGCTAAAAATTGAACGCGTTTTGAAGACCAAAGGCAATAACTCGTATTAAATATTATCCGATTTTTCTGATTTTCAATAGGGTTCATCCTTTGGGTGATAATAAACAATTTCAGTAAGTTTCGTCAAAATCCGTCAAGAATTGTGCCTTCTAGAGTGTTTACAAGCAAATTGTGGACGGGCGGACGGACCGACGGACATGGGTGAAGACAATATACGCTCCACACTTTATGTGGGCGTATAAAAATGGCCTTTTTTATAATTTTTTTCAGCCACTGAAGAAATTCCACCAGACTACCAGTGTGTTTACAATGAAAGTTTCTGTTATAAATTCTACTTTTCTATAACTAAGTCTTGGCTAGAAAGTGAATCTATTTGTGAAGAAGATGGCGGTTCATTATATTTAGCTAACTCTCAATTCAAATTAAATCTAATACGCCAAAATCTTGTCAATCATTTCGGTGAGTAAGAAAACAATCTTTAACTTAAAAGCTATCAGGCTTTTGCATTGCCGTTTCCAATTGTAATTAAGTGCTATTGAGCGTTTCACGTGTAAAAATAAATGTCGGAAAAACATAGTTGGTGCAAAGTGTACAGGTCGAAAACATAGCAAATTTATCTTTCTAAAGAGGTAAAACTTTCTAACCATCTGTAATTTATCAAAGAAATTATTTCTTTTATTTAAGGTGTTGTAGCACATGTGTTTGCCCATCTTGGAGCCACAGATATAAATAACGAGGGGATTTGGAACTGGTTCAATGGGGATCCTGTTAATTACACCTTCTTTTTACCTCAACGTCCCGATAATCATAACCAGAATCAACATTGTATGAGTTACAGAATACATAATGCTAGCACTTGTGGTTTAGATGATAAAACCTGTAATGTTAAAGGTAACTTTATCTGTGAAATAATCCTAAAGGATGGATAATTCGATCGCCTTTAATGTTTTATTCTGATTGTCCAAATAGTGTTTTATCACAAACTGCCCATATTTCGATAGAAGGGCAAAGACTACATTCCATTCGAAAGCGCCCAAATACGAACTGCATCTTCATTCCATGACTATGTTACACATACCAAGCTTAATCAAAATATGCTTTACACTGTATTTTCATTTATCCCTTAAAATATTACGATCGATTCCATTATCTTATTTATATTGCATCTTGTGATTTTCTCTTAGGTTTTCCCTGCAATCTTTTTTATTTGAGAATATAGCCTACTGAATAGAAAACTTTTATTGTAATTGTTTTATTTTATTCTAGAAATCGACACATTATTTTCAAATAGTCCAAAATTAATCAGTTATACGTGGTAATAATCCCCAGGTTGAAAACGACTACCTGACCTTGTAACCGAAATTAAAATACAGTTGTGACGTAATCCTTTGTTCTTCGAGTTCTAATATCCAAATTATTGGTACTGGCAAAGTGCCCAGAGTATCAATAAGTGATACAAAATGGCGGAATTATTGGACTGTTCATTGAAGCGGGACAAGAAAATGATGTAACTAGCGAGTGAAATGAACACATTTAATAACAAATACACATATGATTTACAACATCTATTATGGAAAATATCAAAATTTCATTTGGATTTTAAGATTTCCGTGTTCAAAATTAAGTTCTTTTAATGTCCCGGAAGCACCATCACTTGATTCCTTACCAACATCAGCAGCACCATCATCTGAGCATTTCCTTCGTTTAATTGATCCTCAGATGTCCGTTTATATACTCTCACGGCGTTTGAACGATGGCCGGTTTTTTCCCTTATCAGTTGGTCGTCAATCCCGGCATTATAGAATCGCGTTGCTGCAGTAGCTCTGAGTGAATGGTTTGAAAAATTGCCAGAAAATCCTGCCCTGGAACACATATCTTTCACTTTATTCTGTAGAGTGTGGATGCCAATTGGGTTAGATGTGTACCAATCATTTCCTTTGTGGAACTTTCTGGGTTGCAGGTAAAGAGCGTCATTCTTACAATTACTGGGTCCGTAATATCAATAAAAAAAAGTAATTTTAAAGGGGCAGTCTGATTTTTCAGTAGGAAACGGTCCTAGCTACGGACATTCGTGAACTTACTAAACGTCTCTCGACCATTAACCTATACCGATATGGTAGATGAATGATTTCTTCATATGATTTGATGTCAATTTGTACATTTTTTTCTGGCCGATGCCCTGAACTATATTGATCGATATTCCATACGTTTCCATAAAAACTATTATTTTTAGTGAAATTTGTTCGCGATTGTTCCAAATGAAAATCGATTAATTTTTAAAACAACGGCGTATATTAAATGGAAACCCGCGCCATTACTTCCTACATATCAGATTATTTCTAAGCCAAGTTCTTCATCGGTTGGAGAAAATTTATAGATGAAATGTTTAATTACCTTGTAGTACACAGTTTGTTGTTCGTAAATATTTTTTGCAATTGTGAAAGATACTGGAAGAGGTATCATTTTAACAATACGAAAATCCTGGGTAATGATTATACGGTACAGGTTACAGATGGACATAGATGTGTAGAAACTTGTATTAACTCTACTAATTGTAATTCAGTGGGAATTTCTGTTAAAACTAATTTGATAGATTGTTATTTGTATCCTTTTAAAATTTATTCTGGAATGGCAGGAATATTCCCCTCTAATGTGGTTTATTACATACCAATGAAACGTAAGTAGCCTTAAACGTAAGGTTTAACCTACGATGTTGTACAAAGAAGTAGAATTTCAAGTACGAGAACGGTTAGGGACGTCGGTCTAATTTATCTCATGTTCACTCAACAGATTAGAATTTTGCCGATACTGAACAAATACTTTTCTCCGTTTTACTACGTAAAGGTCAAGCTTAAATTGTTATGCATTAGATCGTGCCCATATTTTTAATTGTGATGAGTATGTTTATTTTAATGCTTGAACTAACTGTAAGTGTTAGATACTGCTATACGTGCTGACTATAGAGGCTTCAATTTTGTATTTCAAGGAAAGGGGAAAGTAAACCAAACATTGCCTTATAACCAATTTTTGATATAAGATTATAACTTACTAATGAGCTTTTATTTCTTTTATTTTTCCAGCCGCTGAAGAAATTCCACCAGATTACCAGTGTGTTTACAATGAAAGTTTCTGTTATAAATTCTACTTTTCTATAACTAAGTCTTGGCTAGAAAGTGAATCTATTTGTGAAGAAGATGGCGGTTCATTATATTTAGCTAACTCTCAATTCAAATTAAATCTGATACGCCAAAATCTTGTCAATCATTTCGGTGAGTCAAAAAAAACAATTTTTGATTTAAAAGATAGTTTTCCTTATTTTTTAGTGTCAAATTAAGCAAACTATTTCATTAATTGGTGTTTATAATGAATCATCATGTATTCTTAATCATATCACCATGTTCTTATTGCATATAATAAGGAGTTTTAACCAATCATAAATGACCGTGAATGTACAGTCTGTATAAACAAAAAAAATACCCATTGACCTTTCTTGATCGATCACTCACTGGCATTCTGCTGGCAATTCTCTTTTTGTATAGCTAATTATGAATTTATTATGGAAATATGAGACAAACTGGTATTTTTCCAAGTCATTAGAAAATCTTTACTTTTTATTCATATAAGTATTAGCATTTTTATAATGTTGTCACCCCGTCCGTCCGTTCGTCCACAATTGCTCGTAAACACTTTACAAGGCACAATTCTTGAATGATTTCGACGAAACTTGGTATGATTGTTTGTAATCACCCAAGGATGAACCCTATTGAAAATCAGAAAAATCGAAAAATATTTAGTACGAGTTATTACCCTTGTTCCTAAAACGCTCGTAAACACCCTAGAAGGCATAATTTTGGACGGATTTGGACGAAACTTGTAGTGCGTGTTTGTAATCACCAAAGGATAAACCCTATCGAAAATCAGAAAAATTGAAAAATATTTAGTATGAGTTATTGCCCTTGTTCTAGAAAACGCGTTAAATTTTTAGCTTGTAAACAATTCAGAAGTCACAAATCTTGACCGATTTAGCTGAAACTTGGTATGAGTGTTAGTAATCACCAAAGTATGAACCCTATCAAAAATGAGAATAATCGAAAAATAATTGATATGAGTTATTGCCCTTGTTTTTGAAAACGCGTTAAATTTTTAGCTTGTAAACGCTCTAGAAGGCACATTTCTTGACAGATTTTGACGAAACTTGGTGTGAGTGTTAGTAATCACCAAAGTATGAACCCTATCAAAAATGAGAATAATCGAAAAATAATTGATATGAGTTATTGCCCTTGTTTTTGAAAACGCGTTAAATTTTTAGCTTGTAAACGCTCTAGAAGGTTCAATTATTGACAGATTTTGACGAAACTTGGTGTGAGTGTTTGTTGTCACCTAAGGATAAACCCTATTGAAAATCAGAAAAACTCGTTCAAGGTTTAGCCTGTAAACACTCTAGAAGGCCCAATTCTTGTCAGATTTTAATGAAACTTGGTAATATTATTCAGTATCGCCTCAATAAGGTCAAAAGATGTGTATCTTGGAAGGTTGAATATTTCATACTGGTATTTGTTACTGTACTGCCAGTGGGCGCATATTACCTAGCCTGGCAAGCTATCTTAATTTTCATCTTTAATGAGGTAATATCCTGTTGATTGTGATCAAATCGAAATGGTATATAACATTAACTGGATAAGTGAATGTCAGAATAACTATCACAATATCATAATAAAATTGGTACTGTTAAGCATCAAGAAGCTCGCCCCAGAAGGCAGAAGAATTAGCCACATTCATTACCGAGGGTTCATCTTTCGGAAAGGTAAACTCCCAAACAGTTTAAAAGTTGTATGTTGTTAAACTTTCTTCGTTCACCTTTATTTTGAAGGTGTCGGAGTAGCAGCATTTGTATATCTTGGAGCTACTGACACTCACGAGGAGGGGATATGGAATTGGTTCAATGGAGAACCAGTAAATCGAGATATGTTTAGGCCTGGTACGCCAGATAACTATCAAAACAATCAACATTGTATGTGTTATAGAATAGATAGTGCTGGTCTAAGTGGTTTAGATGATAAAACCTGTAATGTTAAAGGGAACTTTATTTGTGAAATTATCCTGAAAGATGGATAACCAGGTCATTGTTAACAAAATGTAAAATGAAAATATATACAATTTACTTCACATCACAAATTATCTAATTAGTGAACAGGTACATTCAATACATTGTTGTTATCAGTTTCAAATAAACCTAAACTTTTATTAATATGTGATTTATTTTATCAACAGTTTTTGGATCAAAAATTTCAGCATTCTTCCGCTTTAAAGTTTTGTAAATTACTTTGAACATTGCATTAGATGATGAAATATGTATCTATACTAATGAATAAAACATTTGTGAAGAACTGACCTTTTTTCGAGCGATAAAAATAAAAGGCTAAAAAAATGTTCAGACTTATTTTTTCTCGGGAGCAAGTAATATATCCGGAGGATAGAGGTGTATTATATTTAATAATGTAATAGATTTTTTTCAGCGGAGCAATCCATTCATTGCTATCATCCTCCCTTTTAGCTATGGGCCTGGTGAAATGGCGGCTATTATAAAAACATACCATCACATATGATAGCATAGTTGCTAAGTTCAACTGCATTGGAAAAACATGGTTGAACTTTATGAAATATAGAAATGTTGAAATTAGTTAGTATAATGGATGCATATTATGACCCCATATTCACATTTTAAATGCGTTCTGTTCGTTCTGAGCTGAACATTCTAGTTTATTGTTGTGCAGAAGACAGCCGTGAATTCTATGTAATATGACTATCTTTGATTTGTTGCTTGAAATCTTAAAATCTTTTCTCGAGCTTTGAATGAAATTTTACATACATGTACGATTCTCTCTGTCTTTTTGCTACTTTTGTCTGATTTCTCCCATTCCTCCTGACTTCCGATCCAACACGTACAGGATTCTATATTCCTGGGGACCAGAAACGAACAAATCCGGCATAAATAGTTTGATTAAAATAGTAAATCAAGTACGACCATAGATAGCCTCATGCACGTGAATCCGTACGGACTTTTGTCACTCGCTTGTCGGAGTCTGTTTATGAATTTTGATTGAACAAAAAATGGCGTGGATGTTTTGCGGTGGGTAATTGTATATATCTAATAAAACAGTATTTTGTTTCTTTGGCGAAATGATTTTATCTATGGAGAATCTCATTTAAGGTATTTCCAAACCTTCCATTTTGGATGAAATGACCAAGTTTTTATTTTTTGACTGAACAGTCATACAAGCCATATTTTGATGTTAAAACCTTCCATAGGTTACACAATCACATAAAAAATGCTGTTTTCTTATCACTTAGAAATGAATTATTGTCCAAAAAGTGTCCAAAAATGAGGTATTTACTAGCTACACATTTTCACATTAGTTATGGTGAGATAGTGATTAAAACACACATCACTTGATTCTTATACAACTGGAGTACAATATCTCGTTCCTGTAATTTAAAAAAAAAATAACTCATTTACTTGTAATTTGCTTCCAAATTCCTCCAAAATTCATCACTTGGCAGCCATTTTTTTTTAAGGACTACTTTTTTCCTTCAATGTATGGTGATCTGTTTGTCCCTTCAGTATTGCACTATTTCTCTTCAAACAGTAACATTATTTATATTTCAACTTCAGAACTTGACAGTACAAAAAAACCCATTAAGAATAAAATTGTTATGTCTCTTCACTTATTAATTTACATTTAGGACATTATATTCTGATATTAAAATTTATATTTACCATATTATGCTGAGAGGGATTTCCAATTTTGATGCAAGTTGTTAAAAAAATCTTGACTATATGACTATATCACTACCAACCATACATCATCTACAAAACTTCTCAATTATGTTTGATCTTAAATACATCTGTCCATGTACCTTTTTAGCTTTTTAATACCTAAGGAGGGATAACAGTTTCTTGTTAAACTTTCAATAGAATTAATACCATACTAGCCTATACATTGCCATCTCTATCAAGAGTCAAATTGGAAATTTTGAGCAATCTTGAGACCAAATGATCATATATATTAATCTTGCTCTGAATCACTTTTTCTAATGTTCTTCTGTATTGTCTATACAAGCAGTAGGCCTAAAAAAAAATTGAAAGCAGAATGCCAGAAATAATTTCAAAACAAGGAGAAGAAGATATGATTCCTACTTTAAAAAAAAGTGTTATAATACGCCTAGTTGGGAGGTTTATATGAATTCCTATTTCTTTTGGTCTGTGCTTGTGACATGCCTGTATCACCATAGAAAGTTCATGTCATGACATTAATTTGTACATTTCGTAATTTGAACAAATTTATAGGGTGTAACAAATGGAAAATAAAACATAAAACATAAGAAATGAAAAAATACATTTTTGTAAAAGACAATTTGGTCGGTATCTATGGATTGCCATTGAATTGTTGTATTAGATAAAAATCCAACCTGTGACACTTTATAAATTTACAGAACTTTGCTTGAAAAAACACGATCAGGTATCAGCTGGAACCTAATCACCTTTCCGGATGTAGTGGCGAACAGAAAATAGTCCGCGTGAAAATTGAGAATATTTTCAAAACTTATGATCAATTTTTCTGATTTCGAGATTTATTTGATCAAACGTGCAAGACGATTTGTAAACAAAGTGCAACCCTGTTGTGTAAAAAAGTAAATTAGAGGTAGGAAAATCGAAAATTTTTCTGAGTAATTAAATGAGAGGAAAGGGCAAATAACTATCTTTTATATACAGTTGTTTTTTTGATTTCACTTCATTAACATCATGAAAGGTGACATGTATTTTTTCTGTCACTTTATCCAGTGGGGCTGACAGCTGATGTCCGCCATTTTGTGTCCACCATGTGACCATGTGTCTGAAGAAAATGCTGGATAGCTCGAATCACGATGGTTTATATCAGAAAGTAAGATCGAGATATTGTATATTTGTGTTCAAAGCCATTGATGCAATGTTTTTACTCTATGTTAGCCATTTATAAAAGACATATTGTGTAGCTAGTAAACCTCTCGTTTTGTTTTTTTTGAGTCAGAAAATTTGAGTTCATTGAGTGCATATGGTAATTTAAAGGTGGAGTCCCGCAAAATTCTGATCTTATCAAGTCATGTCATATTTTGAGTCAATGTATCTATGGCCCACAAAAATCTTTTTGGTCATTTTTGGCATGTAAAAAAATGGCTGAGGTTTGGAAGTACCATAAAAACCACATTGAACCCACGAAATTCAAGTCAAATAAACTTGAAAATTTTATTTTGACTATTTACTATTGTCTGAGCAAATCAAAAAGTGTTTTTTCATTTTTTCGATACTTTTTTAGAGAATTGGAATACCATCTACCATCATGTTTCCATGTCCAATAGATATATTTTCTTTTATTTACAGGCCACCACAAACAGATAAATGCTGTTTTCATTTTGGTAAGTATTTGTCATGTCATTGTATATTCTATCAATGAAGCCGCTCACTTATCAATTATATTATTCCGAAACATCTGCCTAGGGTAAGAAGAAAAAGACCCTGTTAAAGGGCTTTTGGCTGCGCACGCAGTTTTAAATGGCCGATGCTAGATCAGTTTCGACAACAAAAAAACTTTGATGGAACCGGAGACATGACATAAATGGTTTAGGGAGGAAATGATGGTATGATTGAACAACAAAAATATTCATTTCTCCAAATATACCTGAGTTTTGCAGATGCATGGTATCCAAATAGGTTTTAAAAAAAACGTATCTGCGGATATGCGGAATACCTCCATTTAACAGAGCATATTTTTCTGTCTACACCAACTGACATCTGTCCAAATAGCTATCAGAGGCTGGAATAGAGACAGATGTTTCGGTTTACAATTATATCTTGCATGTACATGTTCACAGCAGCATTATTTGCTGCTCATCTCAGACCCATGCAATGTTTTCATTGAAGCTTAATATTTAATCTAATTTTTTCACATATTTTCTCATTGATATAAATTAAGTAATTATATATTATTTTGTTATTGTATATCATAATTCGGATGGTTAAACATTGTGTATGTAATATGCTCACCTTGTTTTTCATTTCATTTATGTAGATAATCTGTTCAGTGGTAGAAGCGCAATATGATGCATCAGACTACATCATTAATGGTAAGATAGGCACTTTAGATCTTAAGTTTACTATTTTAAGTACCCAAATCCCTTAATGAATTGTAAAGAGGTTTTTTTTTCATCGGGATCACAGAATCAATTAGTACAATCCAATTTTAGACCAGACTGTCTGTGACTCCTGCATTCCACTAAAATTAAGTGATAACTATTAACTTTAATAACGACATTCGGAAGTGAGGAGTTCATTTCACAAACACAAGACAATATTATAGAATAAGCACACTTGTTAAATATGTAATTTGTGTTGAAACGTTATGTGTTTAATATTTTATTAAAGAAGTTTGAATTATTCCATTATATTGTCTGTGTTTGTGATATTGAGGTAACTAATCGCTAAATATGTGATAAACCATATTTATTATGAAACGGTAAAAAAAGCTAATCATTATTTACGTGCTTTTAGATTGTGCTGGGAATTTGAATATTTTAACTCGATGTCAATCAATATCTGTCCGTTGTTTTATCTATTACATCTCATTTGGATTGTCCTCTTAAAACATTTATGACGGATGTTAAAGGACCAACATAGAACTAAATATGAATGTAGAGCTTCTATTATGAAATTCATATTAGTTAAATAGATTATATATAGATTTAGCTTCTATGGTGTGCACGATTTCCTTTGGCTGACATGGAAAAGGCGATAATTCGTTCGAATGGGACAATAAACTGAGATCCCTTGTTCTACAGGCTAAATATGCCTCGACAGTCTGAAATCGAAAGCGAGGAGGGTAATGCCGCTGTCCTGCCGAATTTTCCTCTTGCCGCATGGCGTTACTCGTTTTCATTAGCCCAATTATCCCAATTAGCCCCATTACCCCTACTTCTTCAGTGCCGTTGGTGTTGCGACTCTTGTTTATTTTTATCTTATTATTTTAAATTGTTATTTTTCATATTTCTTGTAGTGGATTTTGTTTGTCCCAAAGAAGCAGATGGTACAATGCAGATTACAGTAGAAACTGACATACCGGACACTCTACCTTTTGCCTACTGTCGTGATCCCTTTACATATTATTATATGGAAATTAATGCAAATGATAACTATGTGATAGATGTTAGTTTTAGTGGAGCTGACCTGGATGGATGCGTTTTCACGGTTTGTTAATCTTTAAAAATTATCTTTGTTCAGCTGTTTGTCTTCCGAATGCATGTTTTTTGTGTAAGAACATGTACAATTACATCCCCAGACATTCCGTATAGTATATGTGTTCTTGAAATAATAAATTGATGTGTTTTTAAAAATTAAGCTTAATATATTTTAGAAAGCCGAGAGTGGTGAGATTTATACCCTGGAGGTGTATGTTCCGCTAGCAGGTGGTATTTTTACATCTGAAGATTTGCCACATCTAGTAATGTGTTCGTTTGAAGATACTAGCCAAGAAATATCAGACTCGACAATTTTCTCAGATTCGTAAGTAATATCAACAACAAGAATGTAATTAAACGAACATTCACCCACAATTCATCTGTGATCAGCTGAAATAATGTATGTAATTATTAAACTGATCTGGTTCCAGATTGACGTGCTTTCTCATGTTTTATACATTTTGTTGTTGTTTTCTAGAGCTCAACCTATTGAAGAGTCGCTCCATACTATGGGTAAAGTGGGTGATTCCAATGTAGATCTGTATTTAGAAAATATTCTACAAGAAAGGGTTACTGCTGGAGTGGCGTTGGGTAGTTCAATTCGTATTGTAGCAGAACTAAAAGGTACACCATGGTTTAATCCGGGCATTCTTGTAATGAAGACAATCTTAAGGCAAATAAACGACTGATCCCTAGGTAGTCGATGAGCCATCCTAGCCACCCACGAACCTCGTTTTTACAGAAAAAAATCTATTTCTAAGTGTATATTTATGCAGGAAATCATGACAAGGTAATATATTATATTTTTAGGTGACATTCCTGGTGAAGAGAGTTTTCAGGCTATATCTTGTAAAGCAGTATCAAATAATGACGAGTATGCTTTACTTCTTGGTGGGTATGTATCAAACTTTTTCATTGAACTCAAATATCTTAATGTACGTCAGATTGCTCTACAAGAAGTTTAAGTCTTCCCAAACCACAAGACTTGTGTATTACCCAAAACATATATTTGGACTGATTGGAATGATTTTGTGTTGAACACTATAAAGATTAATAGATTATCATATATTACAGATGTGGAGATGGTATTATTGTGGCCAGAAACAAAGGTTTTAAGACAGAAGGCAAAAAGGTTACCAGTCCATATTTTCGCTCTTTTCGTATACGAGGATCCAAAACTTTATCGTTTGACTGTACGTTTGCGCTTTGTAAGAGTAATTGCGACGGGGTAAGTATTGCAATATTTTCATGTATTAGAGTATCATCGAAATTTACAATCTAAAATATGTTTTTATCTTGTTATTAACCATCTTCACAATGTCAAGCTTTTTCGATCTTCCTATGCCACCGTTCTATACTGAACAGATAAAGAAACGTCGCATTTTTAGATTATTTGTACAAAGTCGTGCACGATCAATATTGCTCTTTTTCCTTACAAATATGATTTTTAGACTTTAAAAAGGTCAGTTTGTGACATTCCACTGATAATGTCGGTTAAGAGTTGTTAATCTTTGTGGGAATTGTCAGATGTCCGCGCGAGCAAGTTGTAAGTGATGCAGGGAAAAATCAAAATGCACGTGCAACACGACAACATTGGCGGCATCAGCAGTGGAGGATCCATGTGTTCTCAGATGAGAGTCGGTACTGTATTTCCCCTGTAGATGGCAGAGGTGGAGGTTTTACAGAACAGTGTGTGGTGGCTGATTGAAAGAGACCCGTGGGGAGGACCAAACATTAACTTGGACCTGTTATCTTCCAGAATATCGGCCCAGGCAAAGACCAGGTAGTCACAGCCGCCCGTTACATCGACCAGGCTCTCCGACCTCACGTTGTTCCGCATTTTGCAAGACGCCGAACCCACAACTACCAGCATGACAATGCCCGTTTACAAACTGCCACCAGAACCTTCCTCCAATAGCATAACATCAGAGTAATGCCATAGCCCTCACTCAACCCGGACAGAAACCCAATAGAACACTTGTGGGATGACATCCAAAGAGACTAAACCAGATCTAACCGCTTTCAACAAATGCAGCAGAACTCAGATTCCAATGGCGTCTGTAAATCGTTTGTGCCACTCCATGTACCAAAGATGCCGAGCCGTTATCAACACACAAATTGAACACACAATAGATACTGACTTTCAGCCTAAAGTAAAGATCACGTGATCAGAACATTGATATGTCATAGCATTAAGAAACGACATAGCGAGGAAAAAGGCGAGAAAGCGAGGGTAAAAAAGACGAGGAAAATTTCCCCATAAGGTGGCTATTGCAGTCAGGGTATAAAACGCAGTTAGTAAATTGACACTGTAAAGATGTTGTTTACATCACACGAAGAAGATTTGTATTTTGGTATTGTTTTGATAGGTCAGTTTGTGATATTTAATCCTGAATGATTATTTTCAGGATTCTTGTCCTAATGCCTCTGTGAGAAGACGAAGAGAAGTGAGATATGTGAGAGTTCTTCCCAGTAAGTAAATTTGGTATAATATTATGTTTGTCGTTATTTTAGCCTACGGCGTTAGGAATTTCAATTTCTGACGGAAACCAGACAGCAGCAGTTGCTACGTCCCCAGCTCGCCATACAAAAAAAATTCTTCTTATATTGTTCTTAAGGCCAAAACCTTCTCGTTTCATAAAATCATTTTTGAGGGGGGGGAGGGGTGAGACTTCTCAGTATATGAGATATAGTATAATATTCATGGAAATATAATCAGATTACACCCTTTAAAGTAACCACAATTTATCTATCCGATGTGAATAGTAATAACAGTTGCTTTTCTCGGCAAAATAAGGTGAAGGCAGTTCTTTCATTATCTACTTCATTATCTACAATGATAAGAATTAGATCAATTTGATTAAATATATTACATTGACATTTCTCTCAAATTAAACGAGACCCGAACGAGCACCGAGAGGTATATTTATTTTAAAGAAATACATATTGTTTTGTTTGTTTAGATGGCAAAACTAAATGGTTATCAAAAGATGATATATTAGTCACTGATAACAACCCCGAAATCGACAATGATATCATACAGTCCAGATCTAATCATAGCAGCTCAAATATTCAACTGTCCACATCACAAGTGAGATTCCATATTTTCTTATAAGATACTGATACAACACTGATATAATCATGCAAATATAATAAAATAAACACAAACAGTCCACTTTATTTTAGGTAGAATCAATGGAAATAGAAACGATACAGATTAAGCTTGTGTTATAAAGAACGTCATGTTAAAGGGACATTACACTATTTTTGTAAAACGTTTTCATTATCAAAAACGTCATAAATTATACCTGCAAATATTTCTAAAGTATGCTATATAAATAGCGTGTGTCTATTTGATCAAACTGAATTTGTTTTAAAAGGATTAATTAAAAACAGAGATTATTAATTATTAATTGATTATTAAGCAATATGAAGCTTTAGTGTTTGGCATTATAACGGCGCGATATTATTCCTTAAAACCCTTCGAATACGTAGGAAACATATTTATCTACAATTTGGCGTTTATTTTGCTTAAATTCGTATAGTAGTTTTCTTCCACCTACCCAAACCCATAACGCATTTGAAAACCTAACGTAATGTTTTTAGATAGTTTTTGCGTTCAAAAATATTAACGGCTTAATTTTTTAATTTAAAATTTCAGGCACGTTAAGGGACACATATTTTGTTGTATAGTTTTCACAAAATTAAGCAATAAAATATTTTGACCTACAAAAAAAAGCGGAATGTCTCTTTAATAACCATAAAATTCAGGTCTATTAGGACTACTGTAAAGTAGCCTAATATAGTAAAATTGTAAATTTTCTGTTTTAGATAAGACTAAGCGAAAAAACGGAGCGATTACCAGAAAGCTTCCTTAAATTAGCTCAAAGCGACGCAAGCATAGGTAAAGCCGAAACAAAGATTGATTTTAACGATGAATCCCTGGTAGGAGATTGGGATGACATGTTTAAATCAAACTCAAAGCCGTCTATGGTCCCGAAAACATCAACTTTACATGATGATATATCACCACCACAATTGACGAAACGTGTTGATACCAGTATTTGGCTCATTCTTGGCATCAGTGTTGGATTCAGTGTGTTTCTGGCTATAATTATGATAGCAATGACACGACGAGTTCTCGCCCTTCTTCAATCTCTTGTCACCAAGTCATTACCAACAGCAGACGCACCACCATCATCACCATTAACAACTATGGACAGTGTATCTGTTGTTAAAAATATATAAAATTTATTTTAAAAACTGTTATTCATTAGTTGCACTAGTTCTAATCATGCATAGAATTGGGCATGCCCTGGCCAATTTTTCAGACAATGTGTGTTTTGCATCCGTAGTGTTTTGTAAAAGTTGCACTATAGAGTGGTGGGGGCTGTAGGGATATACGCTACCATGCAAGAAGCCCTCCTTGGTATGATTTCTCTTACAGAACACTGCTCATTTGCTACAGGTTATTACTGAAATTACTTTTTACATCACAAAGATTTATCAGTTCCTATCACTTGTCCATAAGAGTTGGGTTATTGTATGATGACATAAACGGGGAGTTATTTTCAGAGCATATTTGTATAGGCCATGTCCTTGGTTTGACACACATCTTAGATATTCCATTTATATTAATTATGGAACAAATATTGTCGCCCATGTCTGTCAGTAAATTAAATAGTGTAACTGTGATGAAGCATTATTCTACTCGAATTGTCTAAACTTTTTTTGTAAACTTATTTTTCTTAAATTTTGAAAATACGTCGACTTCAAGAGATTTTCTAGCTTTTTTATGTGTATCGGGGAGACCTTGACTGAGATATTCCAATTCTTTGTTCGATGTCTGGTTCCTGTAATTCTACCTGTCCTGTCTTCCACCAGACCACAACATTATATGAACCACAGGCATTTGCATTTGACGATTAATTGAAATGCACCAAATAGAATCCCCGATACACATAAAAGAAAACCTCTACGTTTCTTGAAGAAATTTTCTTTCCTCGCAGATGAATTATATTGTCATTGAACGATATGAGTTAGTTCTCGACGATAATTCTTGATTTTTTTTAAATTATAAAATCTTTCAATAAGATACACAGCTCTATTATAAATTTTACTAAATTTGGCGAAATAGTCAAGAGTGAACTTGATAGCAATTTAACACATTTGGAGTGAGTTATTGCCCTTAAAGACAATCTCCTCAACCCCATTCTATTTTCGTTCATGCCCCTGGAACTGGAATGGAGTTTCACGTCCTATTTTTCTTCACCATGTGAGCTAATGAAGACGAGCAACGCCATGCATGGTGCTATGAGGGAACTTTTTGCCAGGACAGCGGCAATAGATTGCTCTTTTTTCGATTTTCAACTGTTGAGGACCTGACAGGAGTAAACCGGGTTGAAAATCCGAAGGTAATTAGTTCATGCCAAAAAAATATACGTCGACTAGAAGGAACCCAGTTCATGTTTCTTGGTCTTCAAAGTACGTTTGTTGTACAACAAACAATATGCTGTAGGCTGATTTTATACACATTTAATGTTTCTATTCCTACACATATCTTAATTTAGATAAAGCTTCAAGTGGATATATGTTACCTCGCCTTTCAAGCTTTCCAAAAACATTAATCTCCTTGAGATATCGATACGCATAACCGTCTATAACTTAAATAGTCTCTGTCGATCCAACAGAATTTTTTTACAGACCAACATACAAATTTGAAACTCAAAGATGGATGCATACCCATAAAAAAGATTAAAACTGACCAACATAAGTGATGAGATAATGATATCTTGAACACGTGTACGTTACCAGTAGATTAGACTACCGAATAATATGCAGGCCGTTACCAACAATAGCATACCGGTACTATTATGCCTGGATGTAAATATAGTCTATCTACCATGGTATATTTCGGTTGAAATTCAGGCGAATCGGATTTTATTTTTCAGTTAGCTGAGCTCTACCTCAGACTAAAACACGTATGAAAAGTAACAAATAGATGAAATGTTTTTATTGCCATGTAGTGAACCACTATGATGTTTATTCGGGTTCTATAATACCTTTAATGATGCCGAAGGATGCGTTGTCAATGGTGCAGATGTTTCCACCTCAAATTGAAATGTTGCATTGTGAATGTTGTGGTGTTGCAAAGATCGTTTTCGTCGATTTTCGGGAATTACACAAGAATTCTAAAAATAAAAGGTAACAAAAATGTTAGACTATTTATCAATAACTGAAATAACTAAGCCCCTCTCACGGTTATTCGAAAAGTGTCTAAATCTCTAAAATATAATATCATTCTGAACAAAACCAGAATGAAAGAAGCCATAACGTTTGACACAAAAACCGAACATCGAAATTAGTTCAACGGTAGTAAGCTAAGAGAGGAATACTTACTCCATCACAAGCACCATTACAAACAATAAAGGAACAGCGGAAAGTTGCACTTTCATCACGCATTATACGAAACATCCTGAATAATGGGCTCATTCCAGAGGGTCCTTCCATTTCAAACCCTTCATCTGATGACCATGGAAAACCGGTACCACACCTTTGATTAGGTATAACGAAAAAGAATAAATGATATGAGTTTAACGACATACACACTCTTTGGCTAATAAAGTCGATGCCTTGTCGTGCGGTATGAATAAAAGTGTGCAAGGAAAGTGCTTTATGTTTACTATCGATTTCAATGTTTGGAAAAAAATATTTCTTGTCGTTAAAAACGTACTTTCAAAGGTAGAGGATTTTAAAGTTGCTAATTCCACAATTAAAATAGTTTTAGTTTATTCAGTAGTAATACAATTATGGTGCTCACCCGTCTACTAAAATAGGCACCAACACTGAAGAGTCAGCATTACCCACCGTGCAAACTAAGGGAATATAACCTCTTCCTGTTTCCACATTGCTCGCTGCTCGTGAAAAAAATAAAGTTTTATCTATGAGTGTGAAATCGAAAAAGGATTTTAAATCAAATTTTCTTGTTTAATTTTTGAAACAATATGATAAAATACAAACGGTAAAACAGCAGAATATAGACTTAACGCTTTTGAAAAAAAAATCCGATTACCTGCCATATGAGTTCTTAATTTCACAACACGCCCTTCTAATATTTTTCCTCTTATCACATTATCAAAAATGTCACTTGGAAAGATGGCAAAAGTTGACGTTGTACGTCGACCCATTTGAAACACTAGTAGATTTGGTGGTAAAAACCTGTAATATATAAAACATTTAATAGTATATAGTCAGAACCGAGAAAAAATTCGTTATATCTGTGATGGTTTATGTTGGTAGGTTATCTGACAAACTGTAAAAAAGGGGTTAAATTACTACTGAACTTGATTATGGTGCAGAATAGTATTTTTCCATTAAGATTTGTGTTGCGTTCGAAGTAGTAAACACTACTGACCCCTACAGATCAAGTGAATCATTGAGTTGGATTTAGTCTATCTCTGCATACAAAACTTTAGATAACTTGAGTAGTATAACTACTCTGGTTGATCTTTTCAGAATTGCTGTTTCGTTGAGCTGACCTTGGAAACTGACATTCTGTCACGCACAAAATACTTCTTAGTGGACATTTTCAAACAGGATTTCATCTGTGATCCACCTTATCCGATAACTTACGCAGTTTTTAACGGAACTTCCCGTAGAACATCATCTTTGAACTTTGAAAAAGAACATACAACCACAAACTTTAGGTCACCATCGATTTCCAGAAATTCATAAGTATGCGAATCTATCTTCATTTCATAGCTACCCATCTCGATATTCTGAAAGAATGAATAAATACAAAAAAAATCATTTAATCAAACGGTCTAGAAGTTTGATACCAACTTTAGACTACTACTTCAAGTGTGGCTTTAAAACTCCTCATAATATAATGAAGTTACTCATAATTTTTGAGTGATGACATAAAAGCTCAAAATATAGCGTTTTAACGTTCTTCACGTCTTGTATCATTAACTTTTTTTAATAAATAAATCTGATTAGGATTTGAACCTACATGGAAAACGATTTTCAGTGGCGAAATTATTCCCGACTAAACAGACAGCTATGAAGACCAGACATCTTTACCACCTATACCTTAGACAGACAATAGAGATCTAACACCCTTATTATCACAGAACGCTATAGAGATATCCATTTTAGAGATTAGACATATTTAAACAGACAATAGCGATGAGACAATTATACCTTAAACAGACAACTATGCCCTTGTGAAGCCTCGTAACCAACTTTGAGAGTAAACGTCCCTGGTTCAAAGTCTTCATTAAAAGAGCAATCGCCACCGCCACCGTATCCTTTAAGCGAGTGAACGTTACCAACAAATCGTAAAGTTGCTGGTCCAGTAGATAGAGATCCACAATCAACTGCCACTGTAATATATATTTAATATTAGAGATAAAAAATAATACACCAAAGTTAATCATAAATCAGAGTTTTTTAAAAGTGACCATGGAGTGTCTATGCCAAAGCTTCACAAAATTTCATAGCTTGGAAGACATATCAAGTACTGTTGATGCTCATTGATTAAAATTTCACAAAATCTTTACGATTTTTATGCTACTCTCTGACTACACTGTTTTCTGAATTGAATTTTGGCAATCAATTTGATCTGAATTGAAATATCAATTGCAAAATACTACTGAGAGTCTTGGACTGCCTATGGTTTGATAAATATGTCAACCACTAGAGAATTTATTATTCGTAATCTGATTTGTCAGAGGGGAATTTTCAGGCCGAAAAGAAGGTCATTTTCATCGAATTTTCTATGAGGGAAGTGTGTCTATTTTAAATGTAGAATTAATAAACCGTATATTTCTATGCACAAAGAAATTCTTAGACAAATCGTATTTATTTTTATATAGTATGAAACGAGAAAAAAATTCAATTGAAAGCTCTATATGTGGTCAGACAGTAGTTATCTTAATAGTCACTCACTAAAATTCATTTTAAATCTAATTATTATTTCTCTTTAAGTCTGAATTACGTTTAAAATTTTGTACATCAGGTCTCCGCACTAAAAACAGGGGTGCTATAAACATATACTCATAAAAAAACTGAAACTGTTCAGAATAGTAGCGTGTACGAGCTATGTCTATATAATTTCAGCTATTTCAAGTAATCCTTATATTTGAGATTATGAGATTATATCGAGAAACTGTTAACACTGTAAATAGTTGACAAATTATCCGATCAAACAAATAAGCACAAATGAAAAGCAACAAATGAAATAGTTGGGTTTGATGGAAACTAAATGGGAAATATACAATAAGAAAAATATGGACTACTTACTCTTTCCCAATACCAGAGGAATGCATGGTATCTGTAATAAATAAATAGTCATTTAATAATTTTTATTTAGTATTCCGTATATATAGTCCTATTCTTTCAATACTAAACCAGATTTGACAGAGTATTGATATATACAGTGGTGTAACCTAATTTCGTGCATATAAGGATTCAACACCAAATTTCGTCAAAGTTAAAAAAAGGAATTTTTTGTGTGTCTTAGATGTTTCCTCAGTTATTCTACAAAATAATTAAAATTGGTTTGTTTCGATTTTCTTTATGAATCCCTCACTTTGACCCATATTTCATGAGTAACCAACTCGACAACGGCGGCAAAATGTGTCACCTATTTTCGTGTACAATGTTTGATCTATAAATAAGTCGAGATAAACATGTTGTATTGATACCTGGTGGTATAATTAACTTCTCTTAGTATTTATCTTTAATATCAATTCATTATAACTAATGACAATTCCTTCAAAGAACCATGATTTAAAAAAAATATAGTGACTGACAAAATAAGATAGGTAGCGTGATTTATTGCTAAAAGTCACTGAAACAACATAAGAATAGGACCCACATTGTGTTCCATAGAATTTTTCTGCTGACACTGAATCTGCTAGTTGACGACGTGACTTCTTTCGTTGGACTACATTCTAGCAGACGACACTTGGAATTCCGATTACAGCTGGGGATTATAAGGAAATTCGGCCGATAAAAAATTGTGACGTTTGGTAATAACTGAAATCCATCATTTTGTATTTGTCAAAGGATACATTAATACATTTTACCTTGCTTGAAACTACTGGATTCCTTTCTACTACTGACATTGTATAGATAACCCCTGTTTATGAAATCAAGCAATGCGGATGTCACGCCACGTCGCACATGTAAATTCTTAATCCTTTCCGGAGATGCACGAAATTAGGTTACTTGACTATATATATAACTAAATATATAAATAACTATGTATAAATAAAATATACCATCTTACCAAGAGATTTATAAGACTACTGACAGCTCGGCCCATCATTTCAACTGAAACAAAATAATTTTAATCTGAAGCTTTAGATTGGAATATCTTTTAAAATCAATGAAGACAATGTGAAATTGTGTGAAAAACATTTGAATGCTAAGTTCAACCGACCTGATGTTTCTGCCTCTTTCTCACAACCTTTATCAACAACTGTGGGAGAATAGTTACAGGCTGAACTGGATTGATACTTCCGGGTCAAGTGTTGTTCACAAGTGAATGAGATCAAGGTTTTAACCTGAATGAATAATTCCACAATCCAATTTTAGGGTATTTCTTTAAAAAAAACTCTGTAATAATTGACAACACTTTAAATGTATACTGTATTATTTGAACATCGAAAGGTCACAAATTTTGTTTTTATGAACAACACGACTATCGGAACGAAATCAACTTGTAAATCAAACTCGTCCAATGAAAATAGGCCAATTTATGCACGTGCAAATTTTACGTAGTGAAGCTGGTACAGACGGCCGACATTTTTATGGGTTCTTTTTGAATCCCAGTATATTGGAAGGTACATAAATATTTTTACTTTCGACTATTTATAGGTTGTTGATCACACTTTATCACAACTTTTTAACCTTTTTTTTTGGGTTGTAAATGAATAAGCTTGGTATATTCTGTTTGATGATAATGTTTACAGAATAGTATTTTCATAATTATTTTTGTACGAATGGAAATATTATCTACAAAATAAAACTGATAGTCTTATAACGAATTTGGTTTGATGAAAATTCCAATCAATGAAGAAAAATATCATTTCACTTCCAAACCTCCATTTTGGATGTAATGACCAAGTTTTTATTTTTTGACTGAACAATTACGCATCCTATATTTTGATGTTAAAACCTTCCATAGGTTACACAATCACATACGCAATGCTGTTTTCTTTAAAAAAGAAAATCACTTAGAAATGAATTCTTGTCCATAAAGTGTCAAAAAATGAGGTATTTACTAGCTACACATTTTCACATTAGTTATGGTGAGATAGTGATTAAAACTATATAACTCATTTACTTGTAATTTGCTTCCAAATTCCTTCAAAATTCATCACATGGCAGCCAAGGATTACTTTTTTCATTCAGTGTATGGTGATCTGTTTGTTCCTTCAGTATTGCACTATTTCTCTTCAAACAGTAACATTATTTATATTTCAACTTCAGTACTTGACAGTACAAAAAAAAAACGATTAGACGTTCTTGACTCTATGAGTATGACTATACCACAACCAACCATACATCATCTAAAAAACTTTTCCATGTATCTTTTTAGCTTTTTAATACCTAAGGAGAGATAAACAGGGAGAAGCCGATATAATTCCCACTTTCAGTACAGCCGAAATAAACAGTACAATGAAATAAAGTGTTATAATACGCCTAGTTGACAGGTTTGCTCAAAGTATGAGAAATTTTTTATGAATTCCTTTTTCTTTTGGTCTGTGCTTGTGACATGCCTGTATCACCATAGAAAGTTCATGTGAAGATATAAATTTTTACATTTCTTAATCTTAACAAATTTATAACATATTTTTTAACATAAAAATTGTTAAGGAATGAAAAAAAAACTTTTTTATAGGACAGAATTTGGTCGGTATCTATGGCTTGCCTCTCACGTGATATCTATTGACAGTCCTAGGGAGCCTAATAAAAACTATCTACTTACCTTTTCATAAATTATCGGATATGGATGATACTTAATCATTATCACACTGAACACACTGTTGTATTAGATAAAAAACCAACCTGTGACACTTTATAGTTTTACAGAACTTCGCTTGAAAAAACGCGATCAGGTACTAGCTGGAACCTAATCACTTCCCCGCGAAAATTGAGAATATTTTCAAAAAATATGATAAATTTTTCTGATTTCGAGATTTATTTGATCAAACGTCCAAGACGATTTGTAAACAAAGTACATCTCTGTTGTTTTAAAAAATAAATTTGAGGTAGCAAAATCGGAGTAATTATATGGGAGGAAAGGGCGAATAACTATCTTTTACATACAGTTGTTTTGATTTCACCTCAATAACATCATGAAAGGTGACATGCATTTTTCTGTCACTTTATCCAGTGGGACTGACAGCTGCTGTCCGCCATTTTGTGTCCACCATGTGACAAGTCTGAAGAAAATGCTGGATAGCTCGAATCACGATGGTTAATGTCAGAAAGTAAGATCGAGATATTGTATTTTTGTGTTCAAAGCTATTGATGCAATGTTTTTTACTCTGTGTTTACAGTCAAGTAACCTAATTTCGTGGTAACCTATTTTTCGTGGGTTTCCGGAAGTGTTTAATAATTTACATGGGCGACCTTGCGCGACCTCCGCATTAGCTTGTTTTGATAAACATGGGTTGTCTGCACAATATCAGCTAGTAGAATGAATCCAGTAGTTTCAGGCGAGGTAAAATGTATTAATGTATACTTTGACAAATACAAAATGGCGGATTTCAGTTATTACCAAACGTCACCATTTTCTATCGGCCGAATTTCCATATAATCCCAAGCGGTAATCGGAATTCCAAGTGTCGTCTGCTAGAATGTAGTCCAAGGAATGAAGTCATGTGATCAACTAGCGGATATTCCGTGTCAGTAGAAAATTTCTATGGAACACAGTGTGGGTCCTATTATGTTGTTTCAGTGACTTTTAGCAATAAATCACGCTACGTATCTTATTTTGTCAGTCACTATTGTTTTTTTTAAATCGTGGTTCTTTGAAGGAATTGTCACTAGTTATAATGAATTGATATTAAAGATAAATACTAAGAGAAGGTAATTATACCACCCGGTATCCATACAACGTGTTTTTCTAGACTTATTTATAGATCAAACATTGTACACGAAAATAGGTGACGCATTGCTCATGAAATATGGGTCAGTCAAAGTGAAAGATTCATAAAGAAAATCGAAATAAACCAATTTTGATTATTTTGTAGAATATCTGAAGAAACATCTAAGACACAAAAAAAAATTTGACGAAATTCGGTGTTGAATCCTTATATCCACGAAAATAGGTTACACCACTGTATAAACCAGATATTGTGAAGCTAGTAAACCTCTCATTTCGTTTTTTTTAGACAGAATATTTCATTGTTCATAGTTCATTGAGTACGTGTGGTAATGTAATTTTTGATTTGGCAAATTCTGATCTTAACAAGTCATGTCATATTTTGAGTCGAGGTATCTAAGGCCCAAACCCCCCATTGAAAAAACTGCTTTTGTCATTTTTAGCATGTAAAATAAAATGTACCTTAAAATATCATAAAACCCTCCATTTTTATGTATCGGAGGACATTAGATGTAAGACAAATGAAATGTTATTGAAAATTTTACATTTGGATATTTGTTAAATGACATGAAAATTTTAATATTCTATAAATTCTATAAATCAATTCTAGAAACCAATTCTAGAAACAATATTTCAAACCACTAAACTTTCAGAATCATATTTCAACTATTTCTTCATAGATCAAGTTCGTTGGTATATCGAATTTTGCCCAGGCGAATTTGAATAAAAACTTCAGAATAGTACTAATAATATTAGAGTGACTTTGCATCCAAATTCGATCCATGTAGGCTGTATTTTTATTTTCTAGTAACCCATGGGAAGAGCATGAAATTTGATTTATTTATTATCGCTTTTCAATTGGTAAGTATTTTTTTGGTTTGGAGTCGGTTTTTTTTTTTTTTTTTTTGCTCAGAGAAATCGCATAATTGTCTGGAAAATGATAAGTGAAAGATATAGATATAGCTTACTCTCTGACTTTACTGTTATTCTGAATTGAATTTTGGCAATCATTTTCGTATGAATTAAAATATCAGCTTCAAATTACTACTGAGAGTATTGGATTGCCTTGGTTTGATGTAAATGTCAACAACCAGAAAGGTTATTTTTTGTAAATATGATTTTACAGAGGGGCATTTTCAGTCAGAAAAGTAGGCAATATTCACGCAAATTTATAGGAGGAAATTGTATCTATTAGATTTGAAATGTAAAATCGCTGAACCTTATATTTCTATGGACCTGAAGATTAAGATTAATGGCATACAATTGAAAATTTTATTTTGATTATTTATGAAGTGAGAGAAATATTTCAATTCAAAGTTCAGTCTGAGAGTAGCTTATATATCACTGAAGCTAATGTTTAGTTGTACACGAGAACGTTGAAACCAATCACCGTACGGTGGCGCACATACGACATATTTCAGTTTTAATTTTGAATTGATTATTATTTTCACCTGGGTTAAAATTACTTAATAATCCCTTTAATTTTCAATTAAAATCTTTAGTTTTCACCTAGGTGATAATTCAATGAATCTTGTTAAGAAAAATCAAGAAAATAATTATCACCTTACTGAAAATTAAAGTTTTTAATGAAAATTTACAGGAATTATCACCTAATTTTCACCAATATTTGTTTCCTTATTCATTAATATTATATATATATGTACGTTGTGATATTTTTTGTAGGCATGTTGTGTTGGTCGAATTTTGGCGGGTAGATGTAAGTTTTTGGTACTTTTCGTTCATTATTTTTCGATTAACATTTTTCGATAAGTTAACTTGAATGAGCATTCAGAACATAAAAAACAAAATACGCTTACTCGTTTACAGTATAGAGTGCAATAGACCTACGTTTTAGTCCATAGGTAGATAGATGTATATGTGTATGTATGCAGAAAAAAAGGGAATGAAACTTTCAATTCTGTATTTTTATACGACCATATGAATTTTAGAGAGATACTGCCGTCTGTCTAGCCAAATATTTTTTCAGAAACGATATAAGCTCACTTTTTTACCTGATCTTGATGAAACAATGTGTTCATTTGTTCATTATTGGATGGACGGTTTTTGAGTTATTGTCCAAGCAAAATCGTGTTAAATTTGGTTGGCTTTTGGACACTATAGTAATCTCAATTTTTTTCTGAACTTGATGAATCTTATCGATTATATCTCTGCCAAGATGAATAGTTGTGATCGAAATTGTCAATAATTCGTTTAACATTGTTTAAGATTAAAGAGCAGTGTGGTTTTGATAATTTGATGTATTTTGGTAATTGCTATAGATTTAAAATAATTTCGAGGAATGTTTGATATCTTAAAAAATTAAGAGATGATAATGCATTGAAAATTTTATTTTTTAGCTCCAATGCATTATAAAATACCTTTATATGAGAAAATGTGGATTTTAGTTAATAAAAAAACAGTCACGTTTCTGACAACTAACAGCAGGCGTATGCTTACATATTATATTATTTAATATTTTAGTCGAGGTGGTGTGTGGTAATCCTCCAAATAATCCTGCGACTATTTATTACTATGGAGATGTGGCTGCAGTGTTTGCCTACAGATTTGAGGATATTACGAACTGCATGTTTCAGTCTGCATCCCATGGAATCTTCTCAAGAGAAATCCCGTTTAACCTAACCGATCCCTGTGGATTTATAGTAAGTTCAACAAAAATTCATATAACTGGATAAACTACGATCGCTCGCCGAAAAATTTTTTTAAGTATTAAACGAAACTTGGTGAAATTATTAACGCAAAAGAATGAACTCTAAATGAGATTAAACGTTAGTTTTAACTTTTAATCGCTACTTCTTGTTCTTCGAATTATATTTGACTTTTATTTTGATTAGACTATAGGATAAAGATTGTTTATTTTATTATTCTTGTAACAATTTTCTGTTTTATATTTTTCTAGAAAACCTGTGAAACTCGCAATGTTTACGTCATATATCTAGAGACTCGCTCTCTTCATCCACTAATTGAAAGTGTAAGTGATGAAGAAATAATGGTCGTTTGTAATTTCATGGCTTATGGTGACACTGAGGCTGTATTTGAAGTTGTATGAAATGTAAACTCTGTATATGAGTGTTTATCGACAAAATCAAAATAAAATGTAAATCGTGGTGTCTTTTATCAATAAACAAGTGGTACATAGGTGTACGTATGTCTTTGTATTTTATACCTTGGCTTAGTTTGGCTTTGTTTCCAACTTTCCAAGAGTAGAAAATTATTTGTTATACTGTCCTTGGAGAATTGTTATCTAATCTTCTTTTATACAATTTAGGCCCACTAAACGAAACATAATATTGACTGTGAAATCTTTTACTGGTTTATTTTTGCCACATAATCATCACAATACAGTCCTAAGATTATAAATTTCTGTCGGAAAGAACTCGACTTGGTTCATCAAAAAACCCTCATTCTTATCAGCTTTTAGTTCATTATTGTAAGTATAGGGTTTGTCATGAGGATCCTTCCCATACAATTCGCAAATATTCATTATAAAAAACCTCATAAATTATACCTGAAAATGTTTCTAAAGTATACTATTTATATCTATGTATCTACTAGATCAAACTGAATTTGTGTTATAAGGTTTAATTAAAAAAGGAGCGTAGGCCTACTAGTTTATTGAGCAGTTCGGCATTGTAACCGCTTGATATTATTAGAAACATCTAGAATAGGTAGGAGACATTTATCTACTATTTGCGTTTATTATTCTTACACCTAATAAAAACTTATTCTGTATCGCCTCAAAAAGTTCAAAAGAAGTGTATGTCTGAAATTTGTATTTAAAATCAAAGCTGTCAGTGGACATATACACCTTGTCGGGTTAGGATAGGGACTGTTTTCAATGATACAATTTATTCAGACGCAAATAAACGAGGTGCAATGGCTAGATAAACTCAGATCCTGCACCTTCCTCGCTGAAAGCACAGATATGCAGGAATGCCCTATTGAAGGTGAAGCCTTGGCTATCGTATATGCACTTCACAAAACACACTACATTGTACATTGTTTTGGGCTGCAAAGACCTTTTGTCGGCACTGACCATAGACCACTACTCCAGATGATGTGCGATAGATCACTCACAGATATCGATACCAGATGACTTTTCAACCTCATAGAAGAATCCACAATCATTCACGTATCAGGCAAAAGGTGCTAATGATGCACTCTCAGTTCCTGCTGCCACTAGTGCCCTGAATTATGTTACCAGACTTTACTTGAGATAGGTCCGTGAGGCCACAGCATCAGACCCTACATTTTTAAATCTCATCAAGAGATAGGGTTTCCTGAAGATTGCAAAGACTTGCGTCCTATGCAGTCAATTAATGCACAGTGAATGGTGTAGATCTCACGGGAAGTGTTTATACTCAATGCACTCCATGCTGCCCACTAAGGATTCGGCTCAGAGACAAACGCATCCCCAGCGTTGATCCTAATTATACCCATCCTTGTTACGAAACATGGACTAGGTTGATCTCATCGAGAGATGGCGCTTGCCAAACGTCATGAATGGCGGAATGAAGACATCAATCGCTTGCCTCCTAAACAGGTTTGAGATCATGCCTATATACAAAACTTAGTAGGAAACCGGACGGCAATACACCAAGTGTAGAGTAAACCAGCAGTTTTGAAAATTCACACCTTTTCAAAGCGCCCCAACACAGAGTAATTCCTGTCACCATTACAGGTACCTCCAGTTCTTGCCCTGTTATCACCACAGGTAACCCTGATTTCTGTTCTGTTATCACCAGAGGTACCCCAGATTCCTGTTCCGCCATTACCATAGATACCCTGGATTCTTATCATCACCACAAGTAACCGAGATTCTGCCCTGTCAAACTCAACCAGCTGCTTTGAATGAATCACAGCCCGTACTCCTAAAGGGGCAACCAAAACATTTCAACATCCTAAACGAATAGATGCTAACCATCTATACCTATAACAACACAGCCGTTAACTAGGAGAGCCGCTTACCAGCGAGGCTGCTTTGAACCAGCTTAAGCATCACAATAAAGCTGGGAAAAGGATTTTTGACACGCCTCACCAGAACTTTACCCATTCCGATAATAAATCAGACTTCCTTAGCGAATTCATACACTATTATGGAGAACTTGATTAAGGACAATATACGTTTCGATATTCTATTTATTTTGAATTTCTTCTCTGCATGTCATGAATGTAACTTTTCGTAGAATGAAAAAAGAAAAAAAAACTAGAACCGTTATAACGGTACTGAAACAGTGCTCATCCAACCTGATACAGCGATAAAACGTTGCATTTTAAAGTCACAATGGGATTTCTTACCGAAAATAAAAGCATGTAAACATTCAAAAAGTAACATCGTTTTAACCGTTTGACGTTCGGTTGTGAAAAGACGCAGGAATTCGATACCATTTGGTACTAAAAGATGTTAACATTTGGAAGTAAAAAGTCGAATTTTCAAATAGCTGTAAAGAACAAATCGCACAACAAAAATGAAAATATTTTTGGAAAGGTCTTGCGTTACGGTCAAGAGGTCAACAAAGGTGAAATAAAAGAGAATATAAGCCTTAAAAGTGTTAAAAATTGCTATTTTGGGACTTGAAAAAGTGGAAGTATATGTCGCACATCAAAGATCAAAGTATAAATGGACATCCTAGATCATTGTCCCTTGCTAAGATCAAGGTCATGCATGCCAATGGTCAAAATATCAAAATTTAATAAATTGTTAAACCTATTCCCTTTTTTATAGTAAAAGGTCCAAACAAATATAACTTTACCACTAACTGTCCCACATAGTAAGTCATTTTTATGCAAAATTTTGAGGGTGACAATAGCAAACTTGCGAGTTATAACAATTGCAAATACTGAAGGTAAAGGTGAATGAGACCCGGATGTGCCACGCCCACTTCAAAAATTTTGATATGTCTGTTATGATGTGTAGAATGTTAAATAATGTTAAAAATTTCAAGTGTTTACAATCATTAGATCATGAGATATACATAGTTATATATCTTTTAACGCAATGGCGACTGTGGGTGGATTATAGACACCGTTAAATTACGCAAAGTTACTATAGTCAATACAAAATTTTCAAATTCTAAAAAGCGCAATTTCAATCAAAATACCAAGTTTTATATATCATTTGAAAGAATATATTGTGTGTAATAAGGACATGAGAGAAATTTTTACGTATGTAAATTAGGTCACGTGACAGAGCTCTTCAAATTTAAAAATCGCGATTTTCAATTGGCTGTAGAACCGGAAGTTAACGATGCACAACAAAAGTGAAAATATTATCGGATATATCTCGTAAGGGGCAACAACTTTTGTTCAGGTCAAAAGGTCAACAAATGTCAAATAAAAGTAATATGAGCCATTGAAGTTTCGAAAATTGCTGTTTTCGGACGTCAGCAAAACTGGAAGTATATATCCGACATCAGAGATCAAGTAAGAATCCTAGATCAATGACCTTTGACCATGCAAAGGTCAGGTCATTTATGTTAAGGTTCAAAAATTAAATTTTTTAGAATTGTCAAACCTATTTAAAGTAAAAAAACACAAACAACTGTAATCTGATCACAAATTTTCCTAAGCAGTGATCTATTTTCATGCAAAATTTCTAAGGTAACAATTGAAAACTTTTCGAGTTATGACAATTGCAAATATTTATACTAAAGGTAAAAAAAAAAACCGGATGTTCCATGTCCACTTAAAAAATTTTAATTTCACGCACATTAAGATTATATAAGAAATTTTGTTTTATGTTAATTAGGTTACGTGACAGACCTCTTCAAAGTTAAAAATCGGGATTTTCAAATAGCTGTAGAACCGGAAGTTAACAATGCAGATATTATCGGATATATAAGGGGCAACAACTTTTTGTTCAGGTCACAAGGTCACCAAAGGTCAAAGTCACTAGATATGAGCCTTAATAACTTTGACAATTACTGAAAACATAAAACCGGAAATAAAAAAAATGCAAAGCCAAAATTCAAAAATCGGCTTCAACAGTTTTTTGTTCAATCGATTGCAGTTTACATGAACATTAGATTTATGCACATCCTGAGGCCCTATTTTGAGTTTTGTGAAAATTAGTCATATCAAGATGGCGTCTTACCAAACACTTCCTGGTCAAATTTATTCATTCCAAAATCTTTACAGGGATAATTATAACTTATTGCAAAAAGAATTTTTCAAATATCTAAAAAATTCCGGAAGTTGAAATTTCAAGGGCGAATAACGTCAAAACTAGAAGTGATATCTAACTTTTGACAACTGATTTTAGTTTGCAATCAAAGTATCAATCTACCTGTAGAAAACAATCAAAATTTAAAATCAAAAAGTCAGTGTCAAAAGTCAAGATTTTAAATTTGGCATTAGAAACTTTTGTTATATACAGTCAGAAAGAGCGTGAAAAGTCCATTAAGAATCTGAAAACAATAACCATCTATTTTAATTAGGTCACTTGATAGAGCAGTTCAAAGTTGAAAATTGTGCTGTCTTTGGACAGCTGTAAAACCGGCAGTAGAAATCGGAGATCAAATATAACAGTATTAACCGACAGTCAAGGTCAATGACCTTCAATTTTGTAAAGGTCAATGTGACCCAAGGTCAAGGTCACCAGTTATGAGCCTCCAAACTTCGAAATAATTCAACCGGAAATTGCAAAAAAAACAAAAGCGAAATTCACAAATCGGCTTCCCATAATTTTCTTTAATTTTTCTGCTCTTTCATTTAACACCAAAATCATCAAAATCGGATGAGCCGTTATCTCTGAATAAAATTTTGACCTATTTCAAGAAAATGCAAATGGCGGCCAAAATATCAATTTTCGTGTCTAGTAAATGCCTCTGATTTTGTAAGTCATAACGATATATACCTTTTAGTATACGTTTCAGTTACATTCATTCAGAATACAGGAAGTGATGCAAAGTTTTTGATTATGCCAATTTGTTTTCTGTTGCGATCTGTTTTATCACCAAAAGTTTCAAAGCAATCGGACAAATATCAGAAAAAATCGAAAATTTGGTCAAAATTTACAAAATTCGGCTCTAAAATGTGTGCTACGAATTGTCAAAATTGGAGAGTTTTTAACTGCTCACCTATTGGATATTCTTGCGAGATCCCTAAATTAAAAACCCGAGAAAATTTGCTCAAAAAATGCGCCTTGTAGAGCAAATTTTCTACTTTTTGCACATTTTGCACTGTGTAACTTACCGTTTTGCAAACATGTTCCAATTTATATTCATTCAGTAACAGACCACAAATGTAGATGTAAGGCATTGCAAATGTTGCTGCAACTACTACAGATTCTTCAGATAAGCGACACAAAATCATATTTTTTTGAAATTACGAAGAACGCACTGCAAAGAAGATATTTATCATGTTCTGTAGACTAACAGACTAAAGACGCAAGGAGGCGATATTAAAGACCGACGACACACCAAGCATAATAACTTTTTTTGTATGCGAGTTTGAAAATGTACCTCACTTAGCTCTCCTACTACAATTAAGTGCTTGGTGCTCTTAAATAGGGTTGAAAGATAGAAAAAGAATTTGTTTTACATCGAGCATGTTGTATATCCGAGCATAATAGAATTTATTCGAAGCAGTAGAACGTGTGTTCGCCAACAATCCATGCTCTTGCAATAACAATAGTCCCATGTGTGTGGTGTAATAGAGAAGATTGTTGCTACACAGGGGAAGTCTCGATGATGGATGGCATTGCATTGAATGAAAGGAGCATATTGTTATTCATCCATTAGGATGGATGTCAGTTGGGCTCATATTGAATTGAGAAGTTTTTTTTTTTTGTATCACGAAGTCTTGTCACCATTGACACAGACATATACATTCCATTCTGTCTGAAAAAATCTGACTCAGAATGATTAGATGATCAAAGGCGATACGAGTTGACCACTTTCTTGGAATTATAGCAATGTGACAATAATAACTGGAATGGGATCAGTGACCCAGAATACATTAAACATAGAAATGTTGAGAAAGTTATCTGCAAATTAATGAAAACTATAAACCAAAATGTGAATTGTATCCCTTAGCTTATCTGAAAGTCTTGAAATTATTTCAATTTTTTCAGAATACCAAGACGATATGAAAAAAATCTACATTTTGGTTGGTCTTGGAAGACTAATATACAAGATAAGACGATACTTTTTTCTGTACTAAAAAAAAATATTGAGTGTTTATAAATGACCCAACAGATTTTTATTCTAATAATGAATCTAGTTGATAAATTAGCATATTTAGAAAATCGTTAACAATAGAGCAATAAATCTATACGTAAAAGTTTGTTCTTTTAAAGTACGCATCAAGTTCAAGTTTGCAAATTTGACGCATTAAAGTCTTACACAAGCTGGATTCATATGAAGTAAAATTTTCGTGGTAAAAAACTTAGACTAGCAGTCAGTCAAAACTCTGAACAATTAAGTGAGCCACTAAAAGAAAGTTGAGTCTGATTAAGGGAAATGCAAGTTAAAATCTAAACCTTGGTTCTTAGTTTTGGTTCAGATTTATTGGATACTAAGAGAAACCTGCGCTGGAAGAGTCAAGCTCTCAGCATATTATGAACATCATAATTAAAGACAAGAAAATTGTGTGCAACTGTTTATTCACATCGAAGTAATTTCCTCGTCAATAGTATAAATGATTTTTCTTTTTCTGAGCGATACACACAAAAGACCCACCGCTAATATAACTAATAATACGGCCGATGATGATAGAATAAGTGTATATGCCGAGGAAAAATAACTTTTATCCACCGTCTGCACACCTGCAAATACAAGTTTTCAAAAATGTTAAAGCTGGGATTTTACACTCAGGTCAAATCAACCAATTCTGTTCTTAAGATGGGTTTCCTTCTTTTTTAGTGTCACTCATTGCAATTTTTCTGGTATTTTTTGCAGTGCTTCGAACGCACTGCATTGTTTTGCAAATGACTGGTCACGCTCCCCAGCAAAACTGCACATGTCACACATTGTCTGACACTATTATTTCTTATACTTTGCGTGTCGCTACTGTTTAAATGTTAAATGACGCATTTTCTTCCAACCGGAAATGACGTTTGACATTAACCATTCATTACGTATTTCGAATTACTGCTCTAATTCTGCATCTAATTTTTGTTTTGTTCATTACTTTAAGCCAATGACTAAAAGATAGCACTTTATAAAATTTCAGATTTGGACTTTTGTCGCTGACTTTTTGTTTTAATTTTAGCGTTTTTTTCAACTTCTACAATTTTATTTCAATCGGTCTGAAAATTTAATAGTATAAGCATTTTGATTCCTGACAAAAATCTATTTTCATAATTTCCATATCACTTCCGGTTTTGACGTCATTCGCCTCTAAACTTGAAATTTCAACTTCCGGAATTTTTGTAGGTATTTGAAAAATTTTTTGAAATTAGTTAAAATTCTCCATATAACAATTTTGGAATGAAAAAATTTGAACCGGAAATAACGTGTTAGACGCCATCTTGATGTGACCAATTTTTGTAAAAATCGATATTAAGCTTCAGGGGTAAATCTGATTTGTGTGATTTGTGTCTAAAGAATCTGCAATCGATTGCTAACAAAACTTAGAAGCCGATTTTTGAATTTTGGATTCGTATTTTTTTTTTTTTATTTCCGGTTTTATGTTTTCAGTAATTGTCAAAAATATTAAGGCTCATA
Source organism: Lottia gigantea (assembly GCF_000327385.1). NCBI lineage: Eukaryota > Metazoa > Mollusca > Gastropoda > Lottiidae > Lottia > Lottia gigantea. The sequence goes on along the minus strand of NW_008709614.1, from coordinate 40,091 downwards.
ACTAGTGACTGACCTTTGGTGACCTTGTGACCTGAACAAAAGTTGTTGCCCCTGACGAGATATATCCGATGATATCCTCACTTTTGTTGTGCATTGTTAACTTCCGGTTCTACAGCAATTTGAAAATCGCTATTTTTAACTTTGAAGAGCTCTGTCACGTGACCTAATTAACATATAACAAAATTTCTTATATATTCTTAGAGTGCATGATCTCCCCTTTTTGGCGATATATCACACTTGATATTTTGATCAAAATTGCGCGTTTTAAAAATTGAAAATTTTGTACGGACTCCTATAGTAACTGTGCGTAAAATCACGGTGTCTATAATTTACCGACAGTCACCGTTGCCCTAAAAAAAAGTTTAACTACGAATATCTCATGATCTAATGATTGTAAAGACTTGAAATTTTGAACATTACTTAACAATGTAGACATCATCACAGACAAATTAAAAAATTTGAAGTGGGCGTGGCACATCCGGTGGGCATTTACCTTTACCTGAAATATTTGCAATTGTTATAACTCTCATAGTTTGCAATTGTCATCCTAGAAATTTTGCATGAAAGTAGATCACTGCTTAGGACAATTTGTGATAATATTACAGTTGTTTGCGTTCTTTACTTTAAAAAAAAAGGGAACAGGTTTAACAATTTTAAAAAATTTTATTTTTGAACTTTAACGTAAATGACCTTGACCTTTGCATGGTCAAAGGTCATTGATCTAAGATGACCATTCTTTGATTTTTGATGTGCAACATATACTTCCGGTTTTACAGACGTCCGAAAACAGCAATTTTCGAAACTTCAAGGCTCATATTACTTTAATTTAACCTTTGTTGACCTTTTGACCTGAACAAAGGTTGTTGCCCATTACGAGATATATCCGATAATATTTTCACTTTTGTCGTGCTCCGTTAACTTCCGGTTCTACAGCCAATTGAAAATCGCGATTTTTAACAAAAAAAAAGGTCTATCACGTGACCTAATTTACATAAGCGAAAATTTATCTTTTGTCCTTATTACACGCAATCTATTCTTTCAAATGATATATAACACTTGGTATTTTGATTAAAATTGAATTTGAAAATTTTGTATTGACTTCTATAGTAACTTTGCGTAATTTTAACGGTTTCTATAATCCGCCGACAGTCACCGTTGCCTTAAAAAAACTTTTAACTACGAATATCTCATGATCTAATGATTGTAAACACTTGAAATTTTGAACATTATTTGACATTGTACACATTATTACAGACAACACAAAATTTTTGCAGTGGGCGTGGCAAATCCGGGTTACTTTTACCTTTACCATAAATAATTCAAATTGTTATAACTCGAAAAGTTTGCATTTTTCACCATCGAAATTTTACAAAAAATTAAAGCACTATTTGGGACAATATCTGATAGAGTTACATTTTGTTTAGGACTTTTACTTTAAGAAAAGGAATAGGATTTACAATTTATAAAATTTTGATATTTTGACCATTTACATGCATAATCTTGGTCTTTAGAAGGTCAAAGGTTAATGATCTATGATGTCCATTCATACTTTTATCTTTGATGTCCGACATATATTTTCGCATTTACAAACGTCCCAAAACAGCAATTTTCAACACTTTTAAGGCTTATATTCTCTTTTATTTGACCTCTGTTGACCTCTTGGCCGAAACACAAATTATTGTACCTTTCCAAAAATATTTTCATTTTTGTTGTGCGAATTGAACTTTTAACTTTATAGCTATTTGAATATTCGACTTTTTACTACCGAATGTTATCACCTTTTAGTACCGAATGGTATCAAATTCATGCGTCTTTTCACTACCGAACGGTAAACGGTTTAAACGATTTTTTCTACTATTGAACGTTTACATGTTTTTCTTTCCGGTAAAAATCCAATTGTGACTTTAAAATGCAACGTTTTATCGATGTATCAGGTTGGATGCGCACTGCTTCGGTACCGTTATAACAGTTCAAGTTTTTTTTTTATTATTATTTAGCTAATTATGAATTAATGATAAGTGAGACAAATAAGGGAACCCATCTTTTAACACGTTGCCGTCTTAAATACTATGTTTTTGTTTTAATGATAAATATTGATGTTGGACTTAAAATATACACTCTTACCGGTATCAGATGGATTTTCATCCAACGATACTGCAACCCTAGCTCTTCTGACCTTGGTTGAATTACTTGTGATTAAACCCAAGGAATTGTATGTTAATCCTTCGGCTATACTTCTTCGTCGTCTTAGTGGTTCCTCTGCAACACATGATGACTGCAAAAAAAATATTCTATTATGTGCTGCGAGAATCTTGCCTCATTTTACATTTATCAATATGCAAAATGAAGCATAAACATTCAAATAATGTAACCTTGCTTCAAACTCGGTCACATTTACTTAAGTCGTTTTATTAGACTCGAACAATTCAAATTCTAGGTTTAAAAAAAAAAAAAAAAAAAAAAAAAAAAAATACTTACCCCGTCACAGTTTTGATCACAAATTACAAAGCCACATTTGAAGACCAAATCAGACATTTTTGATATACGGAACATTCTAAAATTTGGACTCTGTCCCTCAACACCAGACATCGTGAATCCCTCATTTGTTTTCCATGGAAAACCAGTACCACAACTAAAAAATGTGAAACGTTATGAACATATTTATTGGTAGTATCCAGATAAATCCGATAATTTGTTATGGCAGAATTTCATATTTTAAAGCGATGAAAGCATTAATCACACAAAATAATTAGTCCTTCAGCTTACATAGCGCTACTTTCACTTTAATCTATTTCATTAATGCGAAAATTCTGGTAAAGATTAATAGAATACGGACCCTGAAGCAAGAATATGAACCTTGACCGTTCCATCTTTTGACTCTACTGTACATTCTACCGGCATGTACGCAGCTTCACCACCAGAAGCTAAAAGGAAAAATAACCTACATGTAAGTTTGTAATTAATTATCAATATTATACATACATATTAGAAACTTGATGTAGATCATTACTGGCTATAAAAAAAATCATACTGTAGCCTTATTCTAATTGAAAATAACCTTACCAGTCATCGTGGTATGTAAATTAACAATAGCAGATTGTTTGATCGGACCAGTTAATTCCGTATTATCAGCTGCTCTTGCAACATATATCTGAAAGTCTGATGAAGCCTCATTTCCACTTAAGATAAGCTGGTATTCTGGTGCCTTTATTCTAAAAGTGAAAAAGAAACATTTGCAAAACAATTGTAACGAGTTGCATGCCAAGTCTTGCAAGTGTTAGGCTTTGATAGTATGATCATGCCCCCATGCTTATAAACAGAGCTAAATTCTGAAAAGAAGTATAGAATTCATAAGGCACAACACACAGGATTCCCCAGACAGCAACCAATTGTACATGGAAATGCACTATGATTCGATTCTATTTCGGGAAATCGGTACGTTTCAACTAATTCAAAAAGGTTTTGGCTTACGGACAAGGTTTACTTAAAAACCACCAGGGTGATAATGGACTTACTTCTCTTGGATGTCAACATCAACCGAGATGTCAGATTTGAAGGACTGAAAATTACAATCGACTAGAAACTTTTCATCATTACCAGATTCAAATAACTCGTGTAGCATTCTAGATTCAATCTTCAAAGTATACGACTGCGTACCAGGGACCTCTTGCTGAAATTCAAATTAGCGATACATTACCAACTTAATCTTCCGAAACTATGAGCTCTGTAATCTATGCAATAATTTCACTCGCAAAACAGTCAATTACCCCTACATGTCGTGTTTGCTCAAATAATTTCACGACTAGATATAAAAGGGTGTTCTCTTTTCTATTCAAATGAAAATGCTCAGAAATTGTACAGGCCCGACCATAAAAAATTTCATAACTTACTATAAAGGAACAAGCATCGGAAGGATTATAACTGATTTCTATCATGCGAGTTCCGGTTTTTATATTGTCGATAAATTCACATGGGTCATTTTTGCCATAAGCAACTATAGATACAGCATCACCAGAGTACGTCAAGACCGCTGACGTGGAAGTTTTTGGATCGCCACATTCCACATCAACTTTAAAATAAAAAAGTCATAAATTCTAAAACCGAATGTCGGAAACGCTCAAATGAAGGAGTGAAGTGTAACGTCAGACAAACATCATCTATACAAGGGTAAGGGAAAACCTTCTTTTAATATCTTCAAATTTCCTAAACCTGAGATATTAACATTGAATAATTGAGAATCTCCAAACTTTGATTAGTCAAAAAAATAGTATAAGAGGACTTACGTGTAGAAGAGGCTGATGCCAAGGATACCAAAATACAAAATGAGACTAATGATGTAATGCAGTTCATTTTATCTCTAAAAATACAAAAAACATAACATCTGAACTCGTGCTTTTTGGCATTTTTGGCTTACCCACACGATAGTAAATCATGAATATAATTTGCAGAATATAATTTTTTGGAGTGACCGAATGAATTCCATTCAGAAATTAGTGAACGGTTAGAAATAGTACGAACACGAAACGGAGCCAGGATAACAGGATGTTTAGGAATTTAATTACCTGTATCGCTTTTACCTCTCTCAGTCAAATCCGCAATCCAAACAATACTTTGAATGTCACATCTACTTATATATACTCTTAATGATATGATGTCAGTTCACCTGGCAGAAATTTCACGTGCATGTGAGTTGCCTGTTTGATTGGAATAATTCACATCTTAGTTCAATTTAAAAAAAACTTTAATTAACGATATTTGTATCTTCAAATCTGAATGAATAACAATTAAATGAGAGGTCTTCTCGTTTATAATTTTACGATTAGTTAGATGGAGCGAATGCAATCATTGATTTTATGTCGTTTCACTGTATAATATATTTTACTACAATCCAACACTGGCATGCATCAAACATGTTATAAAATACAGGCGACGACACTTGCAAAATTTTACGAAAAAAGACTTGATCTCGAAAATTCTTCGACATACATACAGTCGCCGCGCCAGTGCATACGTATAGATAACTTTGGATATTCAAAATATCGAGTTAGCTTTTTTACTATTAATATTCCCAACGTCGCGATTGTACGACCTGTAGAGATGCATGAGCAACTGATCACGTGATAGATTAAAATCTTTCGTTCGTCAACACCAAAGTGACTGCAGAAAATAGAGTTGGTATTTTCTTTTTTTATGACATTTCCACGCGACTAATGTTACAAATTCTGGTCATCTCTCTGAAACTGAAACCATTGAATGAGATTATGTCAAAATTATAAATATGACTAGTATGCTATATTCTATACGATTTGTGATTTCGAATTTGAGTGTTTAAGAACTGTTGGTAATCGTATGGTTACTGTCTGTCCACTATTTAACAGAATTCCATCAAATCTTGTTGTATTAATTGAAAAATCAATTTCAAAGTATAGCACTGAAAATTTTAGATTGTATTTGGGTTCATGAAATGTCAATCAATGACAAAATTATTATTTGGAAAGATGATTTCAAGATTGCAAGAACCACAATTGCTTGAGTTAAAACTGTTATGGCGCAAATCCATAGGTGTCCAAAAAAAATCCAAAAATAGCTGTGTCCCCTGTACACATAAAAAGTAAAAAGCCTCTTAACGATCCGTTTAGCTCAGATTGATTTGCAACGAGGCCATTATTTTATTTAGCTCCATTTGGTTATTTTTCTGGCTGATTTTATTTTACATGTTTCTAATTATCATTTAAAGTAAACTGCTTTTTCCAATAAACCCGAAATTCCCAAAAAATTTGAAAAAAAAGCATGTGTCGTGTGTCTTTTAGTTTACAGGGTTGTTAACATGGACTGATTATTGAACAAAAGAAACCTGTTACAGCCTGTATGCAGCTATCTTGCAAATTAACCGGAACAGTGGGTTTGAACTATTAACATAAAGGTGGGAGAGCATTTCTAGTGCACCATCGATATTTTGGTGTTAGTCTTCTTTTTTCAGAGTTTGTCAGTGCAAATTATCAAATGGACAATTGATTCAAACAAATTTAAAGTTTCTTTTCTGACAAACGGAAGCTCTTTATTCGATTTGTTAATTAATTTATTTTCTAATAGCTGATATTCTGGTATAAAAGAATGTTAATTGCTACATGTAAAACTTATTTCAGATATTTTAGATTTAGAACATGGTAGCGATATTGTTTTGGACCTGTTTCTACTGCCTGGTAAGACATTATCTTTGTGGTTAAAAAACAAGTTCACAATGATCTCATTTTATATCGCGTTATTTTATCTGTTTTGACCTAAGAAAAACTCTTTCTACCGCACAATATTCTTTGTAGTCTAGAGTTCCTGAACTAATATCAAACAAGAATAACTGATGACAGAAAAACAATCTTCAGTGTCGAGCTAGATACTATTATGCTGCGATTTGATTAGTGTGAACAGGCGAATATACCCAATCAGAGCCTCGACAGAAAGTATGTAAACATTATGGTTTATTGAAAACAGACTTTACAGGCACTGATTGGCTGTTTTCGCTAGAGTACAATCCAATCAACTTCAGTGATACAAAAAACGCGACCGATGATGTGTATGGCTTGCATTGTGAAGATGGACCTGATTTGAAACAATATTTTTTTGTTTGAGGTCCGCTGCAGTAAAATAACGTTTCTCAATGGATTGGCCAAGCTATATGCTTATGCAGTGGAGAAAATAGTATATAAGTTTTTTGTATTTATATCATTCATTTTATTTCTAAGGTAATAGCAGTCAATTCAGCCGATTCTACATCTCAAGGTAATTATGTTACTTCATTTATTATACTTGATCGACTTAATTTTGAATATGTCTAGACTGAAGATTTGATTATGTTTGAATGTCGTGTCATCGACTATGCGCACATCTGAGTAAGTGGATATATATTGTCTGTGTCCTATAAGTCCGTCACATTTTCACATATCTTCGTAAACACTCTACTCTCTTCGCACTTTCGTAGGTAAATTGAATTTTGATTATCTTAGTCTATTACAAAATCAGTTTTAAAGCAGTACTGGAAGTCTTGGAATGACTTTGCCTTGATAAAAATATTAATTTAGTTAACATTGAATGTGATCACAATAATATGATCCCTTCAACATTACATAGATAAGTTTTCAAAGTTAGCTATTGCGGGCAATAATTTGTTAAGTTTCACAACATGATACAAAATTAAGAAAACAATGTGAGACACTTTCTTTGATTTTTATACGGCCACATCGGTCGGTCCGTCCGTTCACATTTCTTGCGATAGAGGCTACAGATTGTATCTGATCTTGATAAAACTTGCTATGCAAGTTAGAAATTGGTTATTCGGATGATGAACAGTTTCAGAGTTATTGCACAGCGATGAGACATTGTTCATGTTTGAATTTGATAACTCGAACTGTTTCAGATTTTTTCCTTGACTTATAGATGATTTTTTAGATTATTTGAAAATTCATTTTTAAGCTTGTAGTGGTCGTATGTTACCTTGCCGGGCAAGCTATCTTTACAAAAGTCACAAAACAATATAACACACTTTCGTTAATTTTTTATAAGTCAGAAAACAATATAAAACAATTTGGTTGATTTTTTTTTATAAAAGTAAGAAGACAATGTGATACATATTCGTTGATGTTTATAATAGTCAGAAAACAATATGATACACTTTCTTTGATGTTTATAATAGTCAGAAAACAATATAACTCACTTTCGTTGATTTTTCATTTGTTATCGACAAAATTCCACTTTCGTTTAGCAAGCTTTTTTAATTCTAGTGACAGTTGATTGTGGTGATGGTATAGATCAACCATCTAAAATTCTGTTTATTGGAGATGTACGGACAGTGTATGCCTTCGGTTCTGGAGAGATGCAATGTGATTTTGCTGAAAAAGAAAGTCTAGGGGAATTTGATGTAACCGTTCATTATGGAGATTCAGGAAATTGCAAATTTAAGGTGTAGTATTTCTGATATTTGTTTGCATTGGAGTCGAAAATATCGGAGAAAAAACGTAATTGTAATTTTTTTTATTAATAGCATGCTTTCATGTATTCTGCTTTTTCTGCTAGCAACGTGCACCAGAGAGGTCTATCTACACTGTTACTATTGAAACGAGAAAACAACACCCAATGATAGAAGTATTAGAAGATGAAACATACCTTGTTATCTGTAATTTCATGGCCTGGTCACAAGTAGAGCAGTCATTTGGAGTTATAAGCAGGTAAAGTAATATTCCATGTGGTTGACATTTTTACAGTCCCTTAACTTCATAAGTTTTGCACAGTGTGATGACGAATTTTCTAGTAATGACATCCTTTTTTGATTTTCTTTTTTGAATTTAGATTTAGGCCACCAATAATGTCTTTCAATAATGTAGCTGAAAGAGCCAAGTCTACCTTTTCTGTTTATATGGTGAATATCTTAGGTGGACCTTTAACTGGACCATTACTAGAAAAACGAGTTGTGAAACTGCGTGCGGATATGACTCGTAAGCATTATTTTTCTAATACAAAAATACAATGTAGTTTGCCACATTTTCAGAATAGCAATTTTTTAGTATTTTGATTATTATTTTGCCCTCTTTATTAATATATACTCATAACACATTATTTGGAATTGTCATAAACATAAGTTACAGTTTTAGTTTGAATATTCGATTTAAGCTAATGGGTTTTTTTGTGACATTGACGTCAAAACCATAAATTCCAAATTTTCGGGAATCGGAGTCGATCGCGTAAGCAAGAAATCGAAATGATGCAAAAAGAAATTACAAGTAAATGATGGGTTTCAATATTTTCATTTAAGAATAGGTAATCTAAATTAGAATATAATTAAAAATAATATTGGGTGAAATGTTTTTCTCTAGACTTAAACAGTCAATAACTGTTCTTTTCTATCAAAACTTACCAAAGCCTTTACTTTTCTTCCAGCTCCAAAAGTGGCTGGAGAAAGAGCAGAAGTGGGGTTTGCTCCAATCCAGTGTGTAGCTCAAGCTGAGCATGGTGGTCAACAGTTGGTTATATTGTCAGATGGGTAAGATATTGAATAATGAGGCGCTTTGTAACTTAGCAATAAATATTTTCTACAATTATGATTTGTTCTATTCCGTTAGGTTATAGTCTACCACATGAACAAGATGGCTGGGAAAACCAAATTGTAGGGCAAAGAGAAAATCAGTAAATAGTGAGGATTTTTAGATCTATCAAGGATCGATAAATCCTGAGATAGACATTTATAGACAGGCTGCATTACTGTGTGGTGCGCGAATGGATTTTTGGCAACCTTCTTACTCTTTAATTATGTAGTTTTATTGATTTTTTCTCACCTTTACATACGTTATTGAACAGCTCGGTGAGATTTCAGCCTCTGCTGTTACTTTTCGTTTAATCTTCCTTTTAGTTGTGGTACTGGTTTTCCATGGAAGATCTCGGAAGGCTTTGAAATGAATGGTTTAGTTGGTATTAGTCCCAAATTTCGACTTTTTAAACTTCATAGAAAAATGGGCATTAAGATAAGCTGCCATTTTGTTGTTTGTGAAGTTCCATGCGACACTGTAAGTAGCCAAGACTTTTCCACATGGAAATATAGAGATCCAAGTATGCCAAAGCGCGGTTGATAATTTGTCTCCTGTCAAGGTCATTGAGAGAATAAAACGTTATCTGAATTCAATGGTGACTTCCAGTCTGCATTAAAAGATTTTGCTTTAAATGGCTGATTTGGTGGCCAATTAGTTGATTAGTATTAGATCTCACGCATGATCTACGTTTACTGTTTGAGTGCCAAAGCAATTTGTTAAACTGCTGTTTTAGGTAAGTTTAGGCCTATATATTACACCTGCTTTGACATTATTGGATTTGAAGTGAAGAATTTTGTTTAAATTTTGTATATTATATTTCATTTAAAGTGATGGTCCAATTTCGCATTATTCTACCGGTACCGCTCAATATGAGAGCACAAATGAGTATTATATGGTTTTGTTCCCATAGACTGATTGCTGTGTGGCATATTTTTTATTCAGAATTCCTGCCCAGCAGCTAGACTAAATAGATATAAGAGAGATGTTGAGCTCGATAAACGAGTTTATTTACATGGTCAAATGTCGACTATTTCAATAGGTATGTTTTACTGGAACAAAATACGGGATTGACCCAGTCATTAAGGAGTGATGATAATATTTCAATAATAGATTTATAAAGCAATCGTAGTCGTATTAGTATAGTTATTAGATATCGGCATGATCGCTCAGATTAAACGCTAAGTTTGTTTATTTGGTACACATTGATAGGTGAATGACTCTACTGGTTTTCAGGATTGATCTATTGGCATATATTATTTCTTTGGGTAAAATTTCAAGCTGGTCAGGACATGCTCACTCTTACAAAACACCTGAATACGTTTATACACTGGATAATTTGTTTCATTGGTAGGCCTTTTTTATTGTCAATGTATTGATTGCTTTTATTCAGGAATGAACGAAACTCTTCCTGATGAGACAAATGGGACCATTCGGCGCCTACATCGAGTCAATATCTCATCTATACCCCGTATTATCGTCAATCCTTCTGGACAAGACACTGTTTCTGGTAAATATGACGGAAAGGAAACTACAAGGATCATAGTAGCTGACGATATTAAATCTAATGTCAATGTAGTTAATGAACCTGCTGGAAAAGATCAATATGGACCCGAGATGTTGCAGAAAAATACAAACGAGAGGAAAGCAATGTTAGATGAAGTTTATGATAGAATTGATCGTAGCGAGAATAGGACCAGTTTATTTATTGGTTTATCTATATTTTCTAGTCTGATATTGTTAACAACCATTGTTTTAACAACTTTCATTTTATCTAAAATACATCAAACCCATCAACAGATACTTGCAATAAAAAGATCCTCCTAAACTTTGTTTTATGTTCATTGTTACTAATCATGAAGAGAAGATATAATCTGCAAAGGAACATTGTTGGGTTTTAAGATTTGTATAAAGATAAGCTAATGCATCTGTGCCACATGTCTTCCATTTCCCTTTATAGTCCAAACTGTTTAAAACATAGCCGATATGACAATTGGTTCACAGAGAAAAAAGCCACCATTGAGTGCCAAAATGAATTCATGGAATTTATCTCCGGTCCTTTTTATTGGCTTTGCCAGCTCAAAATTCCTTCTTGAGAATTCTCAAAACAATTTTGCATATTTATTATATTTAACTTTAGACTGCCTCAGAGCATGCCGAACCAAGACTGGTACAATCATGTTTTCACGATAGTGATCATGGGCTACTTCACACCACGCATATCTCCAACAGACCATTACAAGCAATGTTAGAATGTCCCGATTAATAAAATCAGTCGAAAGAAACGGTATATCGTAAATCTTTTATAAGCATGTATAGGTTTCATTACCTTTGCCAAGCAACAGCCTATTATTCGACATACACTTTGGTGAATGAAAACTGAAGAGATGTTAATAATTTAACATTATTTGACCCTGCGGTCACACACGAAACTAGGTATGGTAATAACTAAAGTGATGTTCGATCAAAAAAAAAATTGTCTGAAATTAAATGGAGTTTTACGTCCTACTTTTCAGGTCGAAATCGTCTGAGGGCACATCACAAATATTACAATGTACATCAATATGATCCGGCCAAATTAAAAGATCAATAACAAAACAATTCACCGAAAAAATAGGGCATAAGCCCCAACATTTAGGAAGAGATTAGACAGATACTCGGAAAACCAAGACATTACTTGCGAAGATTACATAAGATGGGAGATACATCAACTTTGAACTAATAGAATAAGAATTGGAGTCCGGTATAAAAGAGCCAGAATGATCCTGCACTGAAATCGGTAGACCGTATCGCATGTTGAGCTTGTATCACAAAATCTAAATTCAAAATAGAAAATCAAAAAAGAATGTCAACACCTTGTTTATCCAAATTCGTCATCAAACCGTGCAGAGAACTTATGAAGGTCGGGACAGTAGATGTGTCCACCACCTAGACTGGAATATTATTTTACTTGTAAATGCAACGATTTGCCACCGAACAGAGGGGACACCCGCTTTCCTCGCAGCCCCGAAAGCAAGTTTTTCGGCTAGAAATTCGGGTAATCTCAGATGTTTCGACCAAAATACCCCCCCCCCCCCCCCCTCACTCTCGGGCGCTAACTTGGCTCCGCCACTCCAATGAGAGCTTTGGGCAAAAATGTAGCATCTAACGCATTAAATATTCAATTGTATCTAGATTATGTAACGTAACGTTCGTACCTGAACGATTGACTGAGATCCACGGTTCGAGAACTTTCTGGTATGTTTTGCTTTAAGATTGGGACCTCCCTTGAAAATATTATATTTAAATAATAAATAGGTATTGATCATATATCTAAGTATATTACTCTCTATTTCATTGATCTCTTCATTAGACACAACTTGGTTGTCGTTGACAGTGGATACATAGTCATGTAAGTAAAACAATTTTCGCTCAAATATTCTCGAATTTCATTGTTTTAAAAATTCACATTTCCGCCTATGCTTTATGGGTGCTTATTAAACAGGTTCTAAGCAAATTTGCTTACATCGAGAATTCATTTCAGCAAGCAAGTCTGGTGTCCATTTTGCCAATTTATTATCACGAAATTGCAGTTCGTAATTAAATATGTTTTTGTTTAACATTTCGGAGGAAACTTATTTTTTAGAATCATCCTATATATATCTTAGGTTTCGAAGACCACAGCACTGTCTAAAGTCTAGGGTGTTCTTTAGCTGAACTACCCATAGGGAAACATTTGCAAATAAGATTTTGTTATTTCGTAATACATTGTAAAATTTGTACTGTAATATACGTATAATTGAGTAGGTTTTTTAACCGGAAAATGGTGATGTTTTGGTGAAGATGGAAACTGTTTTTATGAGACACAGTAAAAACATCTGGACTTCGGAAAGTTGATAAACCGGTCACATGATGACATCGGGTGTTCAGGATGTGGGATTAGTTTCTGTGAACTAAATTGAAACACGGAAACAAGTTTGAGCATAGGCTTATGTTACATGTCTTGTTTGTTTAACGACGTTGCTAAGGGTAAACATGTGTGGGACACCTGACCGATTTTCAAACATTAAATATTTATTAAGAATAACAATAACAAGGAAAGAACTCTAATCATCCGTAACAATATGAAAGGAACTCTGAATGGAGACTTGACATGCGATAAGAAGATGAGATAGATATTCCATCAGAATAGATCCATCAATAATATGACTTTGAGAAATTTGTAAAAAAAAAATCATGAAATATGTAAAATAAACTTTATTTAGTAAATAAAGGACTGCATTATAATAGAAATCGAGTGGACCAGCACTGTTTCATGTAGATAAACGGCTAATTTTTTTTTTTATCTGAAATTTGGTACTCGAAATGGTCTAAGGAAAACTGGTATATCGAAAGTAAGTCCCAATTAATACCATGATGAAAGATTTATTTGTCACAGTTCTTGTTTGCGTAAATTAGTCACAATGTAGGCCTATAACCATGAAAAATGATCAATCGATTGAAGCATTTTATCTTAATTAAAACGTAGAAATGAAACCAATTTCAAATTCATCTAAGATTTTATTAATATTTCTTCTATCCATGCTAGTGCCATCACCGCCAGTAAGTTGAGAATCATACATGTTATTGCGCGAACAAATAAAGGCAAAGAGAAAAATAGAAATAATTCATACTTCATGATCCGGTGATCATAAATGATATTATATCTTGTTCCGATAATCTGATTGAAATCGTGATCTGTCATCAATGAGTTATATTACATTTAGATCACTTGGTTAACTCATAACATAATAATATAATATGCTCTAATTTATATATAGATATTTGATGTGTATGGGAAGAATCTAGCAATGTTCTGATACGGTTGGCTGCAAATTAAGTCTTTTTGTAAATTAGTACTACTATATTTTTTATTTCAGCTTTGGTAAAAATTATACAGAAAAATTACAGCAAATATGGCTGAAAATACAACACAACTTAAAGAACCAAGAAAGTTATACAAAGAAAAAACGGCTGACGATTTTTTCGATTTTGACAGAATTCAAAGACAAAACAATGCTACCAGACGACCAAGAGAGCGAGCACCTGTGGATAGTGATAGAAAGAAAGAGTATGAAGAAATAAAGAAAAATCTGAAGCCAAGACGAAAACCATTCAGAGAAAATTCATCTGAAGAGTTTCTTAAGTTTGGAGGTCACCAACGTAGAGTCAATCACAACGGTACAAGAAAACCTACAAGTGATGTTTTATAAAATGTTTCTGATCATTACCACTATAATACAGGCTGCAAGGATTTGAGTGGTAACAATTAAAAAACGACAATGACACAGTGTTTTTCTTACGATTGGACATAACCGCTTTTTCTTTTTTTTTGAATGCATTAATTTCTCAGTATTATATTAATTTGTACTTCGCATCATGCAGATATTAATCTTTTAAATAATCTATAATACAATATATAAATTATCATAATATTCCATATGCTTATGTGTCGTTTTTTTACTAAAGGGTATCATCAATGGGATTCAAGACAGGCTTAAATTCTTCATTAAAAGTATTGTCCTAAAATTAATGAGATTCGAACGTTTTCTTGCGAATCCATTTAAAAGGGGATTCGGATTCGGTTGTGAACTTTTTGAAATAAAGGGCTAAAAAGCTTGCATTCTATACAATTTTCCCATCATCTTTGCCTTATTACGTTATGATAATCAATCTCAAAGATAAATTTCTGCGACCACTGGTGGTGGCATATATTTCGGGTTACTTTGAAACTTCAGAATATGACTACGATTTCATGCATTGACCTTGAAACATGGAGGGGCTCAAGCTTCGATCTATGTAGACATAATTTCATGACATTTGCTCAAATATATCAAAAATCGTCTGGTCATCCTAAATGATTGAGCCACCTCTGGCAACTGTTTAATACGGTCATTTCGAGGACGATAGGCCAAACCATTAATCCTTTAGTAAATTTCCTCTGAGATTTGCTTTCATGAATGTTCTACAGAAAAAATTTATGGAAGGGTTTTTGGGTCAAAATAAGATGCTCTGTTAAATTGTCTAATACTTATTATAATACCAGCTTTGTCATATTGCTTTAGTAAATTGTGATAAAACAAATGTGTTTTGTCATTTCCTCACATTTACATATCATTTTGGTATTATCATTTTAAACATATCATAACTACACTGCGTGGCGAATTCTTAAGGCCACTTACCACGGAAACTTTGCGTGGCAAATTAATAAACACCTTAATTAGCAGTCGTGTAAGGGTCGATATACTCTTTTTCCTTTAAAATTAATAGTTTGTGCTCTGAGCAAGTGTAGTGGTTATTACCCCTTGAGAAGGCAATTGCTGAAAGCTTACATGTCAACCTTTTACATAGATGTTCATATTTTTAGTGGTTTGTGTTGTTAGAAGAGGTTGATAGGGCTAATATTTATGGTATGTGTTAAGATCTATTGGGTCCTTTTTTCTGATATATGTTATGGTCTCTCATTCCCTTTTTGCATATGAAATTCTGTCGGAGCAGTTGTAGTAACTACCGTTGGAATTAATGTTTGAACTATTTCAGTGGGACAAGTCCTATTCCCATTGGCCAGCTTTGACTCTAGCTCTGGTGCAGCTTTCCTAAGTAATTCCACAGTCTTACTCAAGTCTAACATTTTCAGTTTACTGAAAAAAAGACATTTTTATTGTTAGATATAATGAGTGTATATTTGAAGCTTGTAGGTTGTGAATCAACAAGGTTTGGATAATTATGATTGAAGTTGCGTATATAAGATATATAAATCTTTACTTTTCTTCTACTCAGTACATAAGAATGCGATTAACTAAAAAAAAAATCAACAGTCCTCAATACAACCAATTTCAAATGAAAAAAAATCTTTCAAGACTAACATAAAAACTACGTGTGACAATCGAGTCTACTACCGGGAAAATCAGGGGTGGAGTGTCCAAAGGTACACCAAGCAAATCGATAGAATTTCATATGCAAAAAGGGAATGGCAGACCATAACACATAGATCTTAACACATACCATAAATATTGACCCTATCAACCTCAACTACATAAACTACTAAAAATATGAACATCTATGTAAAAGGTTGACATGTAAGCTTTCAGCCATTACTTTCTCAAGGGGTAATAACCACTACACTTGCTCAGAGCACAATTTATTAATTTGAAATGAAAAAGAGTATATCGACCCTTAAACCTTTCCATAAAAATTTAGGTCATATTACAAAGAACAAGTACTATAACTCTGGAAATGGTGAACATTTCATCAAAGATAGCTTGCCAGGCAAAGTAGCATACGCCCACTACCAGCTGTCAGAATGATAACAAAATCTGTAGTGGGTTAATAATAAATTTTCAAATAATCTTAAAATCATCCATAAGCCAAGGCAAAAACCTGAAACAGTTCATCAAGTTATCATGAAATTCAAACATGAACAATGTCTCATCGCTGTACACACAAGGGCAATAACTCGGAAACTGTTGATTCGATTATTATCAATTTGATCTCATCATGCATAAATAGTTTTACTACGATTGGATAACAACTGTAGTCTCTATCGTACCTACAAGCCGAATTTGACAAGTTTTACTAAGTCAAGGGCAATAACTCCGCTGATGGCTGCCCTCTGTGTCTCTGCCAGTGTCTTGCTAAAGGATTGGAGATTCCATATTTGCGACTTAAATGGTAGAATTGTGTATATTTTGAAGTTATTTGCTAGTTGAAATATTTTATTGAACTGATTAGTGACCGATGAAGCATGAAATCAATGACTTTGACTGACCTGCCAAATTTGTTACTATTTTTATCACCGTGTTTTCTACTCATTATGTTCACTCAACTCACTTACACCAGGGATCAGCTTTTATTAAAAAGCAACAGTAACATTTTAACTAAATCTGAGTGTAATTCTCTACAAAATGCTACATCTGACATTATTAAAGGCAAAAAGACTCGAAGGGGCTGCTCCTCTGGAAAAAATCGGATCAGAAGAATACAAGTAGTGATTTCAGATCGACCGGAAAACGACATAAAATTTCTTAATAATACGGTAAATCACAATAATTTTTCGCATCTTAGTCATGTAAAAGATCCGCCCACGGTTATTCCTAATTTGAAGATGACGTTAGTGAACGCCAGATCAGTTAGAAACAAGGCTATAGAACTTAACGATTTTATATGCGAACATGATATTGATATACTCGCCATCACTGAAACCTGGCTAGGTGCCAACGATGAAGTGGTTCTTTCTTCATTGATACCCATTGGGTATTCCATACAGAATAAACCAAGATTGTCCCGCAGTGGTGGTGGGGTAGCTCTCATACACAAATCATCATTAAAGTTTCAACCCTGTAAACAAACGTCATACTCATCATTTGAATATGTGGATTGTGTTGTTGACTCTTTTGACACTAAGTTTCGAGTCATTGTATTGTATAGACCCCCAGACAACAAACTTCAATCAAAGTTTATCGATGAATTTCCTGATTTGATAAATCAATTGGCCAGTTGCCGCATTGAACCGGTCATAGTCGGCGATTTTAACTGTCATGTGGACGATATCAAAAACCCATTCACTGTTCGATTTCACGAAGTTCTTCAAACACATTCTCTAACCCAACACGTGACCAACCCTACACATGATAGAGGACATACACTGGATATTATAATAACTAGAGAAAGCGATCACTTGATTAATAATATAGACGTCAATGACAAACTCCTATCTGATCACTTTCCCGTTAATTTTAATCTCAACATACGAAAGTCTCAATGTGAAAGGAAACTGGGTTCATTTCGTAAATTCAAAACTTTGGACAGGGATGTGCTGCGTTCTTCAATACGCTCCTCAAAATTAGATGATATATATCTCATCGGAGATGCCAATTTAAAGGAGAAATTTATAAAAATGCAAAAATCCGAGTAACTCGTCTTATTGAAAGGGCTAAATCTGACTTCTATATTGATAAAATTGACAAAGGTGAAAATAATCAAAAAGAACTGTACAAAGTCGTTAATACTCTGTTGGATCATAATCATGGTGTGAAAATTTTACCATCATTCAATAATGGCGATCTGCCAACCCGTTTCTCTAATTTCTTCGAGACTAAAATTGATAAAATCCGAACTAACATTGCAATTGATACTGATTTTGTTGATATTGTTGACAGTTATGATGCAACTTATTCTTTGAACTGCCTCAAAACTCTGCCTGTCACTGAAATAGCCACTGTAATCCGCTCTATGGCCACAAAATCTTGTTCACTTGATGCCTTTCCAACTTGGCTTCTAAAAGACTGCTTGTCTGAATTACTTCCATCAATCTGTGATATTATAAATAATTCCATTGATACTGGATGTTTTCCAGATATATATAAACATGCCCATGTTATTCCTTTAATTAAAAAATCTTCCCTTGATCCCGATCAAGACAAGAATTACAGGCCAGTATCCAATCTTAGTTTTGTCTCTAAAGTTCTTGAAAAATGTATTTCAATTCAACTTATCGATTATATATCTACTAACAATCTTCTAAGTAATTATCAAAGTGCATATCGTCAATACCATAGTACAGAAACAGCACTACTTAAAGTTCAGAACGATATTTTATTGTCCATTGACCAAAAACAATGTGTAATACTCCTGCTTCTTGACCTTTCTGCAGCATTCGATACTGTTGACCACAATGTTTTATTCTACCGTTTGTCAAATGATTTCAAAATTAATGGTTCAGCCTTAGATTTATTGAAATCATATTTAACGAATCGTTCACAGTCTGTTATTGTAAACAATAAATCCTCCTCTGCAAAATGTTTGAAATATGGTGTGCCACAGGGGTCAGTATTGGGACCGATTTTATTTAGTATGTACACCACTCCACTATCTAATATAGTTCACAGACATGGTCTCGATTTTCATTTATACGCAGACGACACACAGTTATATTTATCTTTTAAACCCTCTGTAAATAATAGTTTTAACATTTGTAAATCCAAGATTGAATGCTGTATAGAAGATATCCGTGTATGGATGAACAATAATTTCCTTAAATTAAATGATGATAAAACTGAATACATTCTACTGTATCAAAAGTTAATGAAAATGTATCTTTATCAATAGGAAGTCATGTAATATCCCCTGTCACGTCAGCTAGAAATATTGGAGTTATTTTCGATCAGCATTTAACCTTGGAACCTCATGTAAATAATGTGTGTAAATTGTGCTATTTTAATCTCTGTAACATTAGTAAAATCCGTAAAAATATTCCCTCTTCCTCTGTTAAAACTCTAGTACAAGCATTGATCACCTCCCGTTTAGACAACTGTAATTCATTATTAATCGGTACCCCTCTGCGCATAACCAACAAGCTACAGAAAGTTCAAAATGCAGCAGCACGACTCATCACTGGCAAAAAATATCACGACCACATTACACCAATTTTAATTGACCTTCACTGGCTACCTATTATTTTTAGAATCCAATTCAAGATCGTCCTTTTAACTTTTAAATGTATAAACGATATTGCACCTCACTATTTATCTTCACTATTAGAAATGTATACACCAAGCCGCACTCTCCGCTCATCATCTGATAACTTTTTACTTGTACATAAATCAGCCAGACTTTTAACTATCGGTGAGCGCTCTTTTACCATCCAGGCCCCTAAACTTTGGAATGTTTTACCTTTTAACATTAGATGCTGCACTTCTTTAGTAACTTTTAAGTCTCTTCTCAAGATGTTCTTATTTAAGAAAGCTTTTAATTTATAGATTGTTTTATTCCTTATATTTATACATATTTTTTACGTTTATTCATTTATATTTTTATACTTATTTGCCAATTTTACCAATATGTTGATACTTTATGAATTGTATTGTACAGCGCATCTGAGCACATATTGTGAAAGATGGCGCTCTATTAGTGTCTTAATAATAATAATAATAATAATAATAACCCTTCATCCGATTGTTATCAATTAGGATCGAGTGAGATCTCATCAATATAAACATGCATACCAAGTTCCATCAAGATCCGATAAAAACTGTAGTTTCTATCGTGCCTACAATAGAAATTTCGTTTTTACTAAGTCAAAGGCAATAACTCTGAAACCGTTCATCCGATTATTACCAATTCCGCACTTGACCAACATCTCATCAATATATAGATGCATATAAAGTTTCATCAAGATCGGATAAAAATTGTAGTCTCTATCATGCCTACAAGTCAAATTTGATGAGTGTTTACTAAGTCAAAGGCAATAACTCTGAAACTGTTCATCTGATTATTACCAGTTTCGAACTTGACCGAGATCTCATCAATATATACATGCATACGAAGTTTCATCATGATCGAATAAAAGTTAATGATTTAGTTAATGATCGATTGTGGACGAGGAATACTTCATTATGGGCGTATGAATTTTTTTCAAAACCATACCAAATCTATCAGGTTCGTTTATCATAAGAGATTTCTCAGTCAATTCATTTAAGTTATTTATTGTACAATCCAGTATCAAATTTACAATAATACGATATTTTACATACAACATCATACAATATTTTCCCATGAAGATACTTTTAATTCAAATTCAGTATTCATCAACCTATTCTCAACTGGGATGTCATCAATTACAGTTGAACAATGATAAGAGCAGTTACAGGACCTTTTATCAACCTCTTATCCCTGTCATGTTTCTAACCTTTAAGTATATAACAAGCCTATATTAGGTTTCTGTTTGATATTTCAAATATCACACACACAAAATCATTTACAGATATATGTCAATTCAATTACATAGAAAATCTTAAGCATACATCATAATAAAATATTCTCAGACATGATTTTATCTCTTCAAATTTTTTATAACAATAAATAGCAAATTAGCACTAATTACAAACCTTAATGCAACAGTTTTGGCTTTTATTCCAGATCATATCATAGCTTTTTCTCTGTATTTACCAATCGCAATCTTGTTATATCAGAGAGAATTATCTCTATCCCCAAGACAAGTGACACAAAATAAACACAATGTGGGTTACATATATATTCAAGCTCATCCACTAATCAGTAATGTGTTGTATATCTTGCCTAATGACAACCCTCTAAGGAAGATCCTTGATCAGCCTCATCTATATTTCAAGATCCAGGATACATCAAAATAAATGAACACTTTCTCAATCAATCTGCAAAAATCCATCCAGAGGCACTTAAAGCTAGAACACTAATTATGTTTTATGTTCATCTTCGTGTTCGACTTCGTCTAGGTCTAGACGAAGGAACTCTTGCACTATTAACAGATCCAGGAGTAAAGAGATTTGTTGGAGTAGTAGGTGTACCAAAAGCTCCAGCTGGGGCAGGACCAGTACCAGGAGTTGACGAACCACCTGAAATTAAGGATAAATAACAATATCAAAACAATTTAATCAACTTTCAGGATAATAACACATCATGTAAGAGATATTTGTACTAATTTTGCCTTGTAAAAATGAAAAAATAGGTTCCAAAAGGAAATTAAAGCCTAGGTACATCCAACCAGTAATTTCATTAATTGCCATCTGATAACATGAAAATCAATTCTTACCAAAGTTAAAAGAAGGATTACTTCCAGGAGCAGCAAAGTTAAAGCCACTATTCTGACTGGTGTTAGATTGACCAAATGTTGGTGCTGGGATGTTTGGTTTAGCTCGAGTTGTTTGCCCAAACTGGAAAGAGGCAATTGGAGCTACAGAGGCATTAGAAGATTGTACTGTACAATTTGGCTGTCCAAATGATGAAGTATTCTGATTTGATGTACCAAAGATGGATCCACTCTGACCAAAAGAAGGTGTGGATTGTGGTGTATTATTTCCAAATGCAGTTGTAGATGAACTTTGTCCAAACACTGACGTTGAACTGTTTTGTTGAGAATTGCCAAATGCTGGTTGTGTTGACCCAAAAGTATTGCCACTTGTCCCTCCAAAACCTGTTGCTGTTTTATTGTTTCCTGTTCCAAACGGACTAGCTTGTACACTTTGATTATTTCCAAATGAAGCAGATGTGTTTGTGGATCCAAAGGCTGGGGGTGGGTTTGATGAGCTAAATCCACCAGGTGCTGGCTGTGCAGATCCAAATGTAAAAGGTTTTGATGATACAGTTGTTCCAAATGATGTGCTATTACTAGCAGTAGCTAACTGACCTCCACCAAATGAGAAACCAGTTGCATTTTGTACAGTGGTAGTTGGTGGTTTATTCTGACCAAATGCAAAACCACTAGTAGATGAAGTACCAAAACTAGGTTTAGCATTAATATTTGATGGTGGTGCTGCTGGTGTGGAAGGAGTCATAGGAGCTCCAAATTGAAAAGCCCCTCCAGTAGTAGAAGCAGATGTATTAACACCAAAATCACTTCCTGATTCATTAGTGCTTGATGATCCAAATGTTGATGATGCAGAGCTTGTTGTTTGTGCAATATTTCCAAAATTAAAAGTAGGCTTAGGCATGCCACTTGTTATACCAGACAATTGGCCCCCTGCGTTCAGGGAATATGGTGGAGGGTTAGTTGTAGGTGTTGCTTGGGGAGCTGATGAAAGTCCAGAAAGGGCAGAAAGAGCTGACAAGGCTGTAGCTCCACCAAATCCAAACCCACCTGTTGAAGCTTGATTTTGGCCAAAACTGAAGTTTGACTGTAAAACTGATGGACCAGTGTTACTATTTATTTGAGTTGCTTGTGCTCTTTGTCCAAAATTAGTCACACTTGCAGCTGTTGATTGATGAGTTGAAGTTACAGCTTGAGATGTATGACCAAAAGCAAAAGATGGTGTTTGTTCTTTACCAGAGGAAGTGTTTCCAAATGTGAATCCACCACCATTTTTACTTGGGTTGGTGGTGTTTGAAATTGGTTTCATGCTGGGAAATGCTGCTGTAGTACTAGATGTTTTAAAACCTCCATTAAGTGATGATGTACTTGTCAATAATGACGTTGTAATTCCAGGCAAAACATTTGAGGTTTTTGGTACAGGTACATCGAATCCTGAACCCAGCTTAAAAGAACTTGCACCAAGTACTCCTGAAGCTATTGAGAATCCTGTTGGTGTTGAGGTTGTAGTGGTTGATGAGACTACAGATGTTGTAGCAGTCGTGGCAGTGGATGCAGCCCCAAATACAGGTTTAAATGTATAATTTGAAGGGGTGGCAGCTGTACTTGATGCTGTACTAACTAGACTAGTTACTGAAGTCAAAGCAGATAGGCCTAAAGAAGAACTTGGCATTCCTGATTCTAAAGTTTTGCCTATGGATGAAGTAGTAGTGACTGGGTTAGCTGTCAAAGATGTAACAGCAGTAGAGACTACTAGTGTAGTTTGTGGTTTTGAAGCTTCTGGCAGCTTTGTAGTACCAAAACTTATGGTAGCTGTTGTGGCTGTAGAACTTGTAGTTGGAGGTAAAGTTGTTGATGTCTTAGTAGCACTTAACTTCTCTTCTGAAATAAAAAACATAATCAAATAAATTTAGATAAAAAATATTGACACAGAAAACATTTAGTTTGAAACACACAAAGAATAAATTTATTATAGATTTCAATTTGCAATAATAAGATAAAATAGAAATTTACCTTTTTTGTTCTTATTTTCATGTTCTTCTGTGATTTCTTTCAGCATTTCAGTAACTCTTTTCTGTTCATCTTCACGATCCTTCTCATAATCTTCAGCACTAGCCACCACATTTGACACTGGTACCTAAATTAAATTGAATTCCTATGAAATAATACTGATTAATAGTACACGACTGAATTCAAACATAAATCTTAACATAATTCTTAATAATAAATCTGGTGTATATTGTACCAAATCTATTCAGGGCTAAGAGCAAATAATAATGATAGAAATAATACTTTCTGTTACTTTATTGACCTATGGCTCTAATTAATCTCAATCTGTCTATACTTGAATTGAAAGCACTATTATATCAAAGTTTTTAACTCTGCTATTATTGTCTGAGCAAAATAAGAAGTTTTTTGAATTTTTCTACTATTTTATGAGAATTTGAATAGCAGACTCAAAATAGTACTGTTAGTCTAAAAAGCTTTTGCTTTGATAAAAATATAAACATAAGCACACGTTATGTCTTCAAAATGAGTTTCTTTTCAAAGTCAACTTACAAAAAATTATATTTTTATCAACTCATTAAATAATTTTCGATTCATCTGATTTTCAATAGGGTTCATCCATGAGTGATTACGAACAGACAAATCCCATGACAGAATAAATGTGTGGGTGCATAAAAAAACCTGCCAATGTTTACCTTTTTAAAGCTGGTATTTAAACTTGGATAAAGTGAGAGTCTTTTCTTAGTAGATTTTTTAATTCCATCAAATAACAGCCTTTTACTTGTTGATGAATTCAACTGAAATTAAAGAGAGGGACCCTTAAAGCCCATAGCTTTTTCAAACAATCATAACCCATAACAAGCTGCATGTTTAATCACGTTGCTGTTTACAGCCATTCTGAACTTGAAACTTTGTGTGTGGACAGTCATATCAACTACATAATACATTGGGCATATAAAATAAACATAAACAAATGTAATACTTACACTTGTATTCATACTGTTTTCAGCGCTACTGGCATCATTATTACTACCACTAAATAAGTCATCATTACTTTTTCTTAGTTCTTCATTTGTTTTTAAACTGAAATAATTCAATTGTTATTGACCTCACATTCACAACATTTCAATAACCCCTTATATAACATTAACATTATTTACATCAAAACTTTTAAGAGACATGATATCAATAATATAATTTTTTGTACCGTAAGATATACAAAGAGGATTATAATTATATTGGTAAGTACATTTATAAGTAAACGTGAACGGGCAAACCAACATATATATAAGAGATTACAGCGACAGATGCGCCATAGGAGGTTGATTTGAGTCTTTCAAGTGCGGAATATTCTGAACACACATGGACTTGAAAACTCAAATAAGTTTTTACAAATACCTAGAAAGCAGAATAGTTGGTTGATTTCGTAAATATCTCATACTGACGTCTGATGATGTTGGACTAGTATTTCCTCTATTATTATCCTCTTCATTAATATCATTCATTTCCTCCATTTTACTTTCATTTTGTCTGGTTGGATAACATATACTGTGTCTTCTAGTCGGTAACTTTCCTGTTGTCTGATAAAAACATCATAAGCAGTTAGAATGAGTATTCCATACATCTAATATCGACAAAAAATAGTGAAGCTTTCCACAAATCTAAGTAAATATCTTAACTTTGGTTTAGCTATATATATATATATAAGAATATCAATAAAGTACCAAATCATTTCACTTTTTAGAATACTAACAATTAAAATTGAAAAATAACCATAAATTAACGATCTGAACCGCAAAACACACAACAGACTTTACAAATAAATACCTCTTTTAACATTGAGATTTTACTAGATCGTAAAGAACTCTTGATTGGATCATTTCTGTTGTCTTTCTTTGGTCTTTTAGCAAGAGATATTTCATGGACATCTAATGGTTCTTGACTAGGTGCAGCTGGACGTTTGACACCACCACTATCTATGGGGGTTAAAGTATATCCAGATTGAGCTAAGTCTGGGAAATTGTCAGGCATGGGTGGTATTGAGGCAGAAGATGCTGTTGATTGATTACTTTCTTGTCTCCTACAATAGACAAGGAATGAGCCATCGTTACAGTTCATGAAATGTCTCAATTGAAATCAGAAAAGCTAAGATAGAAGACCTTGCCAGAGCACCGACTTCGGCACATGAAAAGAAACTTGAGTCTCATGAAAATCAACAGAAAACGTAAAGAGGTACTGGTACAACATTTTAAAACTTTGGCATGGTGTCTGAAGTATTCCTTAACATAAATATCTTTCAGCAAATACACACAGATAAGACAATTATTGCTTTCAAATGTCAATTTAAATTTCTTTTCTGGTCCTAGAACTATATGCTGATTATGATTATTGCCTTACCTTCTCTTTGATTTTTGATTGACATCAATATCATCAAACACAGATTCTTCTTGGTGTACAAACGATCGTTTTCTGTAAAGAGCAAATCAAAGCATAAAATGTTGATATTTAATATTTTTCTTTCTTTCAACACTTAACGTGGAGGCCTACACAAAAATCTCTTCATTAATTATAATTGTAATGATGATTTCCGAAAATGTAGCTGCCGACACAATCTTATGGCAAGTGCTTACCTTAAACAACTCAAACTTAAACACCATTTAACTCACCTTCCTTCCCTTAAGGCACTAACTATAGCTTGTGTATCTGGTGCTTGAGAATGAGAGCCAATCGAGGATGATCTTTCTTTAATTGATGTAAGTCTACATGTTGGAAATCTTTGCACATCTGGTGGAGCAATTTTAACAGTATTTGGACTGTTTAATAAACTCCCATCAACAACAGCATGTTTATCTTTACGTCCTAAACGTACTACTGGTAATGATCCTAGGCTTGATGATGTTGGATGTGTAGGAGCATAATGAAAAGTATTTGATCGTTTTATGCGGGATCGATTTGCACTTGGACTTCCAAATGGACTGAAATAAACAATAATAGGCTTGATCAATAAAATTTATTACAGAAAATTACTTGTAAATGCAATTTTAATTAGATTTGTTTTTACTCTTAACACCCACTGGTTTTTAAAGAGCTCCAAGTATACAGTTCTTACATGTGTACGTTTACTCACATCATTGTAATAAATGTGCATTTTCATAAATCTGATGCAAAGTCTATATTTTGTCAATCTATTCAAAGTTAAGACTTCAATTTTCATTCATTGAAACCTGTTTCTTGATAACAAAGAGGCATTGTAAGATAGCGAAACCCAAAGAGGCTATCATCGTGGAACTGTAAGCTTAAGCTTATACTATGTGGTATACAGCTCTATGTTGTCAAATAGGTATTGCTATAGGCGTACTAGTATTGAGAATCAAGTCCAAGAAGATATGATTTGATTGTTTAAATATTACGCCAACATGTGTGGTAGAAAACTTGTTAGATTAAAATGCAGACAGACAATATCAAGAAAAGAAATGAAATTGAAATCAAGAATCAAAGTTAGATGATTATATCATGGTATCCTACCTTAAAGTATCATTGAATCCCAACGCTTGTTTCACTTGAGGAATAAATGGTGATCCAAGTAGTGGCCCAGAAGCATTAAAGATCGAAACATCATTTGAGTTCCTTTCACTTTTAAAACTGGAATTATTAAAAGTTGATTTATTTAAAAAGCTTTCTTCAGGTTTTACCCTTGTTATTTTCAAAGATCCTCTTCTAGCCAAAGTTATGGGTCGAGGGTTAGAACTACCAGAAAGAGGATGTTTTTCTGTAAACGATTTATTTGAAAATTGTGACGATCGACCAGTAAACGAGGTCTGTTGTTGTTGATTGTTTTCTTTATTTGAAGGCTTTGATTCTTGTTTTATACAGTGAGGGTGGTCTTTTCTCCCACTCAATTCCGACTTTTTCCTGAAAGGATTCCAATTCTTGAACATTTTTGTCTTTACGGTTTTCCGTCTCAACAGTGTGTTATTGAATGTAGCGCCCCAGTCATTCCCATAATGCGCAGCATGAGTGCCGTCGAGCGGAACGAATCGATCATGGACCTCTAAAACTAAAAGAAATGTCACAGATAAAAGTAAAGCAGTATAAAAGCTGATGCATATCCAACAAGATAAAAATACTATTAAAATTATGAAATAAATATATAATTTAAGCAACATTTCTTATAAAAACACAACATTTCTAAAATAAATCGTCTGTTAAAAAACAAATATGGCGTCGCAAGGAAGATGTTACAAAATATAGAAATGTCTATTGGATAAAAAAAAAGTAATAAATGAATATTGGCATCACCTAAAAAATCTGAAAAATTAAAATTTGACAGTAAATACAACCGGTTTGTTCTAGGGCCGAGAACTGATATTTTGAAGATAAATTGGAACATTTTATTTCAGAGGCACCGACCAACCTACAATTTCATTGGCTAAGACACAGATCAATGGTGGATATGAGCGCAATTTTTTAAAACTGTCTGGCCTAATTTAAATACACAAAATTTTCTGGGTAAATACATTCTCTCATTTCTCATTGCCTGATAAAGACGAAAGAATCATCGTCGAAACGTCGCAAGTTATTTATTAAAGTAATTGTTATCCATATAATTGTGTTCGTGTTAATATCATCAATTACTAAATGCCACTCAAGGAAGTTCTTACAAGTGTGTATGAATATCAGAACGAGTGGATTAATTGGCTGGATTAGGCTAGTTGAATGAATAATTAAAATCCGAATTATCACCAATTCAATGACAATGATCAAATGCCCATCACTGCATCAGTGGACTGAGTTTGTTTTTAAAAAGTGATCAGAGTGTGTTTTGGTCCAAGTTAGCCCAATGATCATCTTCACAACAAAAACCTAACCTAATAATATGTACATAAGCTTATATCCGACTGATCACACTTAAAGCAATTTGATAAACCAATGTTATGATTTTATGATTTAACTTTTAACTTTATTTAAGATCATCAAACAACAAACTATCATTATTTTCACAACATAAGCTATTATACGATTTGTTACAATTTCTAGACTGTTCTGTCAATAGTTTAAACTTTTTCCTTTCTTTTTAGGCTTAAGCTTGAAGCTGAAATAAAAGAGATTTAGCAAAATGAGTTTTGAGTTTACTATACCAATCAATTTAGATTGTTTATTAAGTAAAACTAATGTCAGTCAGTATGTTGTTGAAGAAGTTTTACCATTAAGAATTATACCAGGAGCTGTACAAGGTAAATATAGCCATAAGCTTTTGATGTTTTGTAAAAGAAATATAAGGAAATGTTTTGTCAATGAAGTGTAAAGAGTACAAGATGCAAATACTATTATGAAATTAAAGATAGCATACTAGGTAATGTAGTCTGTGGGTATATCCTTGACCACTCTTTAACATAACTTTTGAATCTTACATTAGGATCCTTCTTACCTGGTTTTACAAGGATATAAAAGCATATCTGTTGTCAATATACAATTATACATTAATAAAGTGTAGGATTCTGGGTAGTAATCTGACCATGGTCACGGTAAGCTGAGGTACAAGTAGGTGCCTCCGCATTATTGTAGCATAAATAGAGGTTAAAAATTCACTCTTGCTTAGTTGTCCCTGAAGAGTTCAACCTGATTTAAAGCTGAGGGTGTCCGAGAGTTAAGTTCCCTGTTCTTCTTTCTTTGTTAATTATATATTATTGATGTCACTTCAAATTACAAAATTTAACGTAGTAAGCTTATTTAAACAGTGTACAGTATTGAAAAATTTTACCTGAATTCTCCAAAAAACATTTGTTAATATTGTGAAGTGATTGTTAGAGTAATCCTTGTTTTATGACTTCTTTGACTTGTGCTCATATCATTTAATTATTATTTCAGATTTTAAATTTGCTGTGAGAAATGATAATTTTGCTGTTTTGAACCACTTTGATACTGCTTATAGCCTCCTGTCGTAAGTTGTGATCTACTTCTTTATTTCTTACTGTTTTGTATTTTAGTAGTTTTCAAATGCACAGTACTGGTACAATAAATAAATTGGAATAAGATTAAATCATATATAATAGAATCACATGTTTCATTGCATTTATTATTGTTTGTTTTCAATTTGTTTGATCAATTACTATGTTTTAAAGATCATAAAATAATTTGTCACTGTCTATAATGCACATCTCCAGTTAGACAAGCCCTTATTAGGGTAACTGCTGTAAATAAAATTTTGACCTATATAAATATGTTTAAAGTTCTTGAAGTGTTTTGAATTAACAATATCATATAAAACAATTCTTGTGAACATGTTTCAGTCTTTAAATTTTCGCCTATATAATTATTAACCTGTATTTGGTATGATGTTATTATACCTGTAATACTATATACTATTTTTTTATAGTCTACAAAAAGATTTTGAAGATGCTATTAAAGAAGAAATGTGGGATATTCTTCTTCAAGGTAATATTAAAGTTGGGTTCCCTTATTTACTTTTATGAAAATGAAAATGCTAATACTTATATGAATAGAAAGTAAAAGTGTTTTTAATGAATTAGAAGAGAATTATGAGCAGAATTCCAATGAGTGGCCGAGGGTGAACATACAAATTGTTACAATGCGTGTTCCAATCATAAGTGAATGTTGCCATTGATTTTGTAGTTGGACAATGTGTTACAAATGAAATAGCTCATGGTTTAGAAGATCCAGAATTAACACCAGACTTCAAATTACAGTTATTAAATACTTTAAAAATGACCTGTTATCTCATCTGTCAGTTTATAGACATGTTTGAGGTTGAAGATACTAAACCTGGTATACAAATTAACGTTGGCAAGGTAAATTCATATTTTCTTTAATGTTTATTTCCTGTTTTGAATAAACTAATGCCATGTGAATTAAAGAAGGCTAAAGTAGATATTGGATTAGCAAAATTGGAGCCTTGATCGAAACAATATAGTTATCTCTGGTGAAAGTGTCATAGTCAAAGAAAGGATTAGTCATGATATTGATATGTAATGTTATGATTGTAGGGTCGAGGAAAGAGTAAAAAGACAACTGTCAATAAATCTGGTAGAGACTGGGAGAAAGAAAAGAAGCGTGGTGTACAAACCTTACTCAATATTATACAACCTAATCTTAATAGATTATGGGATCCACCAATAGCAGAAGAAGAGTTTGTGAAGTATGTTAAATACAAATTAAGAAATGTTTAGTTCAATCCATTATATCTTATTTAGTTACTGCTTCATTTTTGTTACCCTGAGGAGGATTCAAACCACGGAACCTAATTGTCTAACGATTAACAACAACTATAACTGAAGAGAGGAAGACTGTTGAAAAAGTATTTCATTTGTTTTTATACCTTTTTTTATAAATGTATTTTCAGTCTAGTAAGTAACTGTTGCTATAGACTATTAGAGAATCCAGCTATTGTTAGAACTAAAGATATTAGAGATGTAATATCACAATTATTAGGAGTTTTAATCAAGAAATATAACCATAGTTTAGGTGAGTTTACAGTTTCAGCTTTTGATCTGTTTAAATCTTATTATTCCTAACCAGATCTGATTTCTTTTTCTAAAGTAATATCAGACTTAATGGTTTATTTCTGCTGCTGTAACTCTTATTCAAGCTGCAAAGTGACTGGAACTTCCAATTTCAAACAATAATTAATAATTCATCTTTGACTTGCATAATACTTTATGATACGAGATTTTTGATAGTTTGTTCTTTGCAAAAAAAACTTCTGTTATTATTGTTTCATTTCCTGTGTGGTCATTATTAAAACCTCTAGAGGTAGAATATGTCATACTGGTGATGATTGATATCTTGTCAAATGTTCTAATTTAAAGAACGCTGTCAGTGTGCCTATGTTATCTTGCCATGAGAGCTGTCATCTACTATACAATATTTTAATAATGATATTTTAAGGTGCCAGTTTGAAGATTATGCAGTTATTACAACATTTTGAACATTTAGTAGTACCAATAGTACAGATACTGGAGATTTTTGTTAATCAATATCAAGATAAGAGTATTATCAGTGAACTAATGAGGTAAATATAGAAACATGAAACTCTGAAAAGAAAGAAATAAGTATATTTTACAAGGATAACAAGGTTTACAGTTAAGGATCCTTTGTACCAGTTGGTTCCTGAACAAACCTCTTCCAAAAAGTAGGATGTAAAACTCTATTCATTCATTGAACAAACCTCTTGGCATTTTTTTTTCTGGATAGGTAACATGTTTCAGGTTCTGTTTAAGTATTTATATGTAGGAAGTTTTGTAAAAATTAAATGTGCAAATTATTAGTAAGGATATTAGGCACTTAACAGCACTTTTGACACACTTCAATTAAAACTTGTAACTGTTTTAACAAAGTTGAACAATTTTGCAGAGAAATAGGTAGATTAGATTCAAGAGACATTGCTAAAGATACATCTGGTACCAGAATTTTAGCTCAGTTTCTAGTGGAATTATCACATCAACTACCAGCGGCCATGTTACCTACTATCAGTGTATTGATAGGGCATTTAGATGGAGAGGTATGGTTTTAGTTCTTATAGTACCACAAATATAAATACTGTTACATGATGTTAAAATGTTGATCTTTAAGCGCTCCCAACTCAGACTTTAAGCTATTTGATGTGTGAGTTTTAAATCAAAGAAATAAATGCTATTTTTTATTAAATAAGAATTGATATTAAAACTATATGAAAGATGTTATTGTTATTATTTTATTTTAGTCCTATACATTAAGAAATGGTGTATTAAGTGTTATTGGTGAAATGCTAGTAAAAGTGTTAAGTCAAGAGAATTTAGAAGACAAGTTAAAATCAACTAGAGAATGTTTTCTTGATAAATTAGAGGTAAAATTCAACTCTTTGATCATGGCCATTATTAGATGCAAAAAGTGTTTTTTAAAACTTCATTCAAACAAAAAGCAATGCCTCTTTTTCATTGGACGAAAACTGTATTAGAATTGATTGGTAGCTTATATCTGAAATCATAAAAAATGTTCCTTTCTTTTTATCTAGGATCATATTCACGATGTGAATGCCTTTGTTAGAAGTCGTGTATTACAGATATGGCTACATATAGTGAATGAAAAGGTAGAGTGATTAATAAACCTTTATCATTGTCGAGTAGCCGCATACATTTTATTTACTATTCCACAATTTTCTGGATCAACTAATTAGACTTTGATCGCTTACCTTACCTGGAAGTAGATTTTGAGATCGTATCTCAGATGTTGATGGTATCGCGAAAATTTTCCTTTGTTTATTTATACGAGCTTTGTATAGTCAAAATGCAATGTCAAAGATCCCAGGGAAGTTGCAAATTTGTAGGAAGGTAGTCAAATGGGTTCATTACAATTTTAGCAATTTTATTTTTGATCCTGAAATGCTTTCAGTGTTTACCTCTTCCAAGACAAGAAAATTTAGTAAATCTAATATTAGGAAGGTTACAAGATAAATCATCACAAGTGAGAAAGTATGCTATCCAGTTGATGATTGCCTTGATGAAAAACAATCCTTTTGCTTCAAAGGTCAGTATATTATATTTACATATTTAATTAAAATGACCTGTATCAAGAGACCTGATTTGACATTGTCAGTAATAGATTGTAATTGATAATCTTTTGGACTGTGTAAAGTTTAGTTCTAAATGCCTGGCTATGGTTACTCCAAAATTTAAACTGGGGTAAGTCTATGCTAATGATGTACATGCCTTTAAAAAGCAAAAAAAAAAAAAAAACAACTTTTATTTATTTGTATAATTGATGTAGTTGCCAGTAGAAGAATTACAGGCTAGTTATGAAAAAGAAAAAGAAAAATTGAAAGAAATGACTCCAGAAGAAACCGATATTAGTGGTAAATATTTGTTATTAATATAGATAACATCTTATATAGGTAATCCACGTTTCTATCAACCTCACTGTAAGTGTTGCGGATGAATGTAGAAATTCTACAGTTTTGGCTCCACAACCAATGTTAGATTTAAAAAAGGATTATATCATTCCTTTCTCTTTGATTAATGGATAAAACCTGCTCGGCCATACTAATATTGATATTATTATATCATTGAAGACAAACTAGTCTAGTCATACAGAGTTGAAATGTCATATTTAATATAGGCCTACTATTATATTCTAGCTGTAATGAAAGATCTAGAAGAATGTTGGGAGGCAGTAGAGAAGAAATTAAGAGACCATGTTTTTAACCATGATGAAGATGAAGCAGAGACACCAGAAGAGGAACCATCTACATGTACTGAAAACACTCAAGAGGAACTCAATGCAGAGAAGTAAGTGTAAAACTTTATTTTGAAGACAAATCCAAACAAATTCTGCTGAACATAGACATTTTCTTGTGATTTCTTTGTGTAAGTAGGCAAACTACCGACAACAATGAACGTCATGCTTTATCGACAACAATGAAAGTCATGCTTTATTGAATAATTTGTATCTGATTCACAGGAAAAATAATGTTAGCTTTTATGTGAATGAAATAAAATTAAAATATTGGTTGTAGGATGTTAGAAAAGATCTATAAAGAATTAACAGATGAAGTGTATTCTACTTGTATACAATCATTAAAAACAGCTCATACAAGATGGTCAGATGAAATGGTATTTCAGTTTAAACAGCATGTATCAGAAGAGTAAGCTTAAGATTGATTTTATTGGTCTTGATAAGATGGGTCTCTTTTTATTGAACTTATCTTTGCCAGAACCTGTACAACAGATATTATATTACCATCCTTTATTTCACTGAGCTAGTCAGGTTAACATAATCTTCTCTGTTTTATATCTGTAGTTTATATTCTGGATTCTATTACACTTGTTTTAATACTCATATTAATTCACAAGTTGAAAAAATATAAGAATGAGAATTTGGCAAATTACTCAACACGATCTAGTACTCTAGCCTATAACTGCTAATCTCATATAAAGAAATCTGTGATAAGGAAACTATTCCATGCTTTAAAGGCTATGTTTATATAAAATTTTAATTATGGTGTTCAGAGAAAAAGATCTGAACAGTGAAGAAGAGTTAGAAGAAGAGAGTGAAAGAGAACTTGAGATAGAAAATGAAGGAATAATAAGTTGTTTAAAAGATATATATTTGGTACAAAAGAAATCAGAAGTATTATCATCTGATCCTGCCAGTCAACCAGATACATCAGTTCTAAATGATATCACCAAACAACAAGTACTAGTACAATATTTAAAGGTAAATATACCTTTATTCATATATTGTACTCATAAATTTATTAAAATTAAAGCTACATTTTTATGCTAGTATATTTTTTTGAAAGTGCCAAAAATTTATGAAATTATTTATTGAAATGTGTTTGCATTGTATTTCGGATGACATAGGGTTGCAAGGCATATATAAATTTGGTATGGGTTCGGAGTTTCCTGATCATAGTTATTCTTGATAAACAATTGCTAGGGTTTGTTTTTACTTATAGTTTAAACATGTTATTCAATAGACATTGTAAATACTAAGTTTTTCACTTTCACAAAGATTCTCAAAATAGTTTTGGTCTTTTCATTCCAGGATTCAACAACATTTGCTGATCATATACAACAAGCTGTACCTATCATTTGTCAGCTGCTGGGGTCTAAAACTACCAGTGATGTATTTGAAGCTATTGAGTTTTTTGTCACAGGATTTGAGTTTGGTGTAACAGCCACTATGCTGGGGATAAGAAGAATGTTGGTATTGATATGGTCTAGTGAAGAAACAATAAAAGAATCAGTAGTAAATGCCTACAAAAGATTGTATTTAAATCCAAATGCTGGTGGTAATCAAAGGTTTGTCAAAATTTTGCTGAAAGTATTTTTCTTCATGATTCGTGTAAAGGAGACGTAAGCCTTTTTATACACATATTGCCGTTGCCCCTGTTTGTAGGTCCGTCTGTCCGTTCACATTTCTTGTAAGCTACAGTTTTTTCTGATCTTGATGTAACTTGGTATGCATGTATATATTGATGAGATCTTGGTCAAGCTCGAACTTGGTAATAAATTGGATGAATTGTGTCTGAGTTATTGCCCTTGACTTACAAAAAAAGGGTCAAATTTGGCTTGTCGGCGCAATAGAGACTACAGTTTTTATCTGATCTTGATGAAACTTGGTATGCATGTATATATTGATGGGATCTCAGTCAAGTTCGTAATTGGTCATAATCGGATGAACAGTTTCAGAGGTATTGTTAATGTTTGAATTTGATGAACTGTTTCAGGTTTTTGCCTTGACTTATAGACTCGAGATGATTTCAAGATTACTGTATTTGAAAATTCATTATTAAGCCACAAAAGATTTTTTTATCATTTCTGACAGCTGCCAGTGGGCGTATTTAACCTTGCCTGGCAAGCTATCTTTTAAAAAATAAAATGTAGTTTATAATGTAATTTATTAGTTTCCTGAATCCAATGACCTTTGACCTTTTTTTGCCAAAAAATAGCCATTTCATGAGGGTCTTCATTTTGATGTGATATGTTTATGCGCAAAATTCAGATGACCGGTCATAACTATGAGGAAACAAAGTTATATGGCTGGTATATAGTATTGTTGAATAGCTTCACAAATAGCCAGTCTTTAACTGGAAAAATATTAGATGGTATTCTCTTCAACATTCTACATATATTTGTTTTTAGAACTGTAGCTCTGGCTATAGTGAAGAATTTATCAGCTTTATTACAAGGTGCTAGTTTAGGTGATATAACATCTTTTGATGCCTTGGTAAGTAGATTTAACTTACATTACTTCAGTTTTAACTGAACTCGATATAGCCCTACTATTTATAACAAATTTAATAGTTAAATGGGAAGATTCTGCTTAGCCATTAAACCTATTTATTTGAATTGATTAAAAATTGATGGAGCTATAGTATTTTCAAGTTATGATATAATGATAGAATGAGGTGAATTCAAATTCAAACTTGATCTTCAAATTAAAGGCCCATATGATGTGGAACATATATTGCAACACCAATGTATGGCAGTAAGTCCTGTTAACAGTCAACCCTGGCTCCTCCACCATTGAAAATGCAATAGTTCCTCAAGGTCTCAATGCAGTTATGTGACTTTTTTTAACAGTGTCTTTTTTCATCAATTGCACGTATAAGTGAGTATATAAACATGTTATTGTCTATGTTTTATATTATAATAGATACAACAATTTGTAAAGAGTGATGATATAGGACAGACTGTTATACAAGTTTTGTGGGAGAAATTTATACCTAAAATACCTAATACTACAATAGAGGAGAGTAGAGCTGCTTTATTATTACTGTCTATGATAGCTGGGTACGTATTTTATGTCTTTGAGATTATCCATGTAAATAGAGAAAAATAGGTTTACACAATATTAGGTAGAATATAAAAAATTGAATTTAAACAAACTACTATTTAAACAGTAATACTCACCCTACCTAAAGAATAAGGTTAACTACTTAGACTCAGATGGGTAAAATAACTAAAAATATCTTAGCAAAACAATACAATTTCTATTATTGGATTATGGTTTGCCGGTGTCTGTGTATTTTTCTGTGTATATATGTATTAATATGTGACTTTCTGTGATAAACTGTAAAAGTCTATATGTATAAATCTGTAATTTTCAGAGCTAAACCTGAGATAGTCAAGAGTAATATAGATGTATTAGTTAATGAAGGATTGGGTATGAGAGCTGAAACTGATATGTTATTAGCTCAAATAACATGTAGAACTTTACTCAAACTAGCTGCTGGCAAAAAGGTAAGCTGACTTTAATTCTCTTTAATTAAATTAAGAACCCTTTCTATATATTTATAGTTGAAGGAAGCACAATACTTTTCAGCGTTATTTCATTCTAAATCCGAAGCATCATGAACCTTGAATGCAATTGAAGCTATTAAGAAAGATAGCCTCAGATGTTTTGACAGGATTTTCATTAACCTAAGATGTTATCCTTGTAAAAAAAATATTTGTTTCAATGTCTAAGAATGTATTTTATCAAAGATCTTTGATGAAATGGTAATGGCGGTCATGGATAGCTTATAAAGTATTTCTATTCTTAATTCTTCTTTCAGACTAAAGGTGAAGTAGCAGCAGAACCATTCAAATTTTCAGAAAGTCATGAAATGTTCCAAAGACTTTCATTTTTATTGGTACATTGTAAGTTATGGTTCCATTTTCTGTTTTGAATAACTTAAAAAATCAAGATAATGTTTAATACCAATCATGGTTTATTTGACTGGTTATTTCGAATTCAACATGATCACAAGCCAATCTTTTTGTATCTGAGATTCTTATATTTACATAACTTATAATCCCTGATCTTAATAGAACCAAACTGTCATCAGCAGAATGGGTTAAATGAAACAACCAATCAGTTTGTTTTTGTCACATTTCTCAACCACTTCTTCATTACTGAACAAGATTCTGAATATAATCTTTGAATGGCATTAGAAGTAGTAGTAGTATATCAATTCTTATTTAACTAAATGTTTTTTCTCTGTCTATATTTACAGCTGTAAGGAATACAGAAACAAAGGTCTGGGTACCATTTGCTGAACAAGCTATTAATGTAATATATAAACTGAGTGAACAGCCTGATATTATAGCTGGCGAAATAATTAAAAATATAGCTAAGGAGGTAGTGAAATCTTATCAGTCGATTGATATTGATCAACCTAGTACATCTTCTCAAACTGAAGGTAGGTTTCTTTTCGCACAAAGGTATATACTATGACAGTTTTCTTTGATATTAGGGCATGTGGGAAGGTTTGTGGAATCAAATAAAATAATTTAAAAAAAAGAGCTAGATTTAAGTGTTCATTGAGCAATGAATTTATGCACTGTTCTTGTTAATATCCCAATGACAGAAGAAAAGCAATCTATTTTTTATTCTAGAGACAGAAGCTAAAGTATCAACAGTTTCAACATTAGTATTAACTCGCTTATTGTCAGTGAGTGGCCATGTTGCTTTACGCCACTTAGTACATCTAGATAGTAATGTATTTGGTGAAATGAAAAGAAGAAGAGCTATACAAGAAGAAAAGAAAGAAAAAGAACAAGCTAATAAAAAATCTACAAGAATATCTGGTGTGACTACACCTAAACCTAAGGTATTGAACTCAATATTTTCTATGACTAAGTGATTTAACTACCATTAAGCCAGAGTTAAATTTAATTTATGCGACAGATCAACCTGGATTCTACACTATTCTCTTCCCTATATTTATGAAATTGAATCAAAATTTAAATCATTAATAAAGTTTTTCAAATTCGATCCTGTTTAAGTGAAACATCTAATCGATTAAATCTATTTAAAATGTTCTGAAGGTGAAAAATCAAATAACATTCTGAATTCCTTATCAATAGTATATTATGTATATATATTTATATATATATATATAGGATGATCAAACAGAGAATATAGAAGATGAACTAGGACTAGCTGGTGCTGCAGCTGAAGATGCTGAAGCTGAATATATACGTAGAATCTGTGAAACAGATATTGTTACAGGTATTTAATCAAATATTTTCAGTTGTTATCAGTTGTGGCATCGGCCTTATAAGGATTAGATTCAACAGCTCTAAGCACTTGGTAACATTTTTACTTGCCACCAATTGAGCTTTTCAAAAAAAATGTTTTATGAAGTAAATTTCTGTAGAATTCAGATCCAATCTCAATTTAATTTGAATAGAATGATTTAGTGTCATTATAAATAAAGTAGCCATGTTGTATTGTTCTGTTTATTTTTGCAGGAGAGAATTTATTAAGTACGTTACATCCGTTGATAGTAGCTGTTTGTACTGATTCAACTAAATACCCTGACACACAACTTCGTACTGCAGCTACATTAGCTTTAGCTAAGTTTACTATGGTTAGGTAAGACTTTCTCACATTTTAGATCCATTAAATCTCTAAATCCGAATTCTTTTATCATTATTTGTTGACATGATCAAACATCTTTGATTTATTATTTTGAGAAGGTTTTGAGTACAGTGGACTTTCTTTTATGGTGATACAAAAATGCGATATCTTGTTGTAAATTTCAGTTCTGAGTTTTGCGATGCTCATCTACAGTTATTATTTACCATCTTAGAGAAATCTCCTAACCCCGCCATCAGAGCTAATACTATTATAGCACTGGGAGATCTTAGTTTTAGATTCCCTAATCTAATAGAACCTTGGACACCTCATCTTTATGGCAGGTAGGTATTAATTTATTTCATCTTAGAAGTTGTTCATGTTTATCACATAACTATGGAAACATGTACTTGAATTGATGAGGTAGATATAGACTCTATGCTGTTGTAAAAGAAATCTGAATGTATCAAAATAATGTTATTGTTTAAGGTTAAGAGATGAATCTGCTCAAGTGAGAAAGAATACATTACAAGTATTAACTCATCTGATATTAAATGATATGGTCAAGGTTAAAGGTCAGATCAGTGAATTAG